>NC_090935.1:1050401231-1050704262 GCF_040938575.1 Ambystoma mexicanum
TGGCCTTTGTCCTACCTTATGGTT
Source organism: Ambystoma mexicanum (assembly GCF_040938575.1). Classification (NCBI taxonomy): domain Eukaryota; kingdom Metazoa; phylum Chordata; class Amphibia; order Caudata; family Ambystomatidae; genus Ambystoma; species Ambystoma mexicanum. The sequence continues at coordinate 1,050,401,256 of NC_090935.1, forward strand.
GTGGAGACAGTAAGGCCAGTCACTAATGCGCATCTTCCCTGTCATAGCTGCAGCTCTGCTCACTAAGCTGACACTTAATTGTATGATAATAAATTGTGGTGGCTTTATAATTGTGTGATTCATGCAGCTACCATGTGCTTCCCTGGCATGGCTTATATTTACATTTTGATGTGCCACTAGGGTGACGAGGTTACACAATTATTTGAATTTGTCTCAGAGCTGCATACGGCTAAAAAGCCACCTCTGCCTGCTGTCTCTGTGTTCCAGAAGCTGTCAGGAATGCACATGTCAACTTTGAACCTGCCCTGTGCCACTGCAGGGATGGTGCGGACGGTGTCAGGAAAGGCAAGTTCTTGCACTATCGTTTTATTTGTGATGTCTTAATCACAGTAAGATTTGTGAATAGCTACAGACCTCCGACGCATGGAGCGACTCTTATGGAGGGAGGGGATACCCATAGGTGAGCCTCTGTAGAGATGTCCTGGAGGGGTCGAGCTACGCCAAGCAGAGGAGCCAGTGGCAGCATAGGTGAAGCAAAACCTGCTAGCTGGAGGCTGAGGCGGGTGCTCTCACCGCCAAGAGGCTCCAGTCGGGAGCGGAACGACAACTGGAAGGAAACAGTCTTCCCTGGTAGCACGACCACTAGAGAACAGTGGTGCTCCGGCATCCAGCAATCTACGTGGAGACCAGGGGAGGCAAAGGAGCCAGGGTCCCTGAGCTCCACACAGCGAGTGCCTTTGCTGATGAGACACGTACTGATAGGGAAGCAAATGCTCCCCACGTGAGGTTGCCAGTGAGAGTTATGAACATTGGTTTCAAAGCCTGCTGAAACCGACAGAGGTAGGAGAGTCTGAGAAAACGGAACCGACACACAACCCACCCAGGTAAACCAGAGTGAAAAGAGGTGCGAACTGTGTATGTCAAGGCTGAGAAACCGCAAGCCGTACTGGAGCATAAGAAAATGGAATGGGCACAATGCCCTATGAGGAGTGGAAGCAATAAGTGTGCTTTATGTCAAGGCTGGGAAAGCCAATAAGGATATGAGAAATTGCTAAAGGGGGACCGGCATATGTCCTACATGGAATCTTTCAAAAGGAGTATGAACCCTCTGCAACAAGGCTATCCAAGCCTGCTAAGTAACAGAAACCTGCAATACCGAGCAGGCCGAAGCCCTGTATTTAGGAATTGGACTGAGAATCAATAACCCTATCAAAGGCCCACATGTCTGTGGGGAGTCCCAGTGCCACAAAGGTGGGAAACAGGAAAGTGTCTATAAAGTAATCCTGGAGGGATTTGACCTCTGGTAAAAAGCTGAGAAAACCAATAGAAGAAGAATTAGTCCTTCCCCAAAGGGGAAGATATTTTTGGTTTTATTTAACAAGCTCTATAAAGAAGACTGGGAACTGTGTAAGACATTCTGAAGGTACTCCGAGACTGATAGTAAGTCATATACGAGTTGGGCCAGGCAGAAGCTCATTCCGAGGCTATTGTGCAAACCTCCCTTTCCTTTTAGTTAGATTTCTAAAGTGGTAGGAACAGTTAGTAACTAGGAATGTGGACTCAGGACTCGGAGCACACTTCGTTTTTGTTTTTTGGAGGTAGAGAACGCCCCTCATAGCGATAGTGCCAGATAGGCATTTTTCTAGTAATTTAAATAAATGGTATTGAATGATGACACATTGTATTACGAGTCCTACTCATACGTTCCATCCCCTTTCATCCATACTGTACAGGCTTCGGGAGACAGAACTTTTTTCACCAGAAACATCATCTTCCCCTTTAAATGTAGAGGCGCGCCACTCCCCAGTCCCCTTTTCCGCATCGACGGGACGATTTCACCAGCGCTCCTGGGCTTGGCTTAGGTCATGTAATACCACGTGCTCTTCCCTGGATATTCTTCTATCTTTTCTTTCTTTTTTCTAGATACTTGGTTCTCCGATGCCACGCTCCTCCCAACGGACTTCAGCAGGTGTCCAGCCTGTGAGGGGCTCTTCCCCACAACAGACGCCCACACCCTTTGCCTCCGCTGCCTTGGCCCCGACCACGGCTGGGAACGTTGCTCCGCGTGCGATTCCTTGACACCTCGGGCACTGAAAAACAGACTAGGTAGGTGGAGGGAGCTCTTTGAGACATCACCTATGAAGGACCTCAAGGACTTTGTAACTTCGTTTGAGGCCAAAGACAATGCCTCTATTCACCATAGCACCCCGCAAGGACGACTCCTTTCCGAAGAAGCGCCCGACCGGCAGAGGCCTGTCGGGGTCTAGTACCAGCGCACATACCGAGGCTAGTCCAGCTACCGGCTTTATGGCCGAGGGGTCTCCTGATCCTTCCGTGTATCAGTGCTGAGGGACTGCAAGGTTCTTATACCAGGGTTACTCCCGAGGGGCAACGTCCTAGTACTGGCATCATGTCCGAGGGGGCCCCTTGACGCAACACTACAGGCAGTTCTGCCGAGGGCATTACGCCTTCCAGGCCCCGGCCTGAGGTGTGGGACAGGCCTTACGCTCCAACAACAAGCGTCTTGTACGGGGCTGGTTCCAGCGAGCCAGGCACCACGACTCCGGCACTGCTCGACAAAATGGCTGCCGCGCCAGACAAAATGGCTGCTCGTCCGATACCTCCTCTAGCAGAGCGGGTGGAAGAACAAGTTACAAGGTGGGACTGTGGTCAACCAGGTACGTGGCCTACAGCTTATCCATCAGCAGCGCAGGGCAGGTTCCCCCTGCATCCCAGAGAGAGTATGCCCTGGCCCCAGCAGCCCGTGGCCACTCCATCAATATCTCCTGCCGCCTCCTCAGCCGCCAAAGACAGGTTCTTCGAAAGGTTTCTGGCACTGATGCAAATGCCCCAGATCGGGTCCATCCTATGGGATGCTATCGGGGACATGCGCCGTCAGATCACCACACCGGTACCTTTAGTCATTCCTCCAATGGCTCCGGTGCCTAAGGCCCCAGCGCTGCCTGTGCTTCCTTTTCCTTTGCCGGCTCCTGCTCCGGCCCCCATGCCTCTGGCATACTCTTCCACCAGTTCTCGATCCTCTGATTACTCAGGCAGACACAGACGAGGAGGAGGACCCCAAAACGCCATAGTCGGTGAGGGCCTTCCACGAACGCCTTGTGGCTCTGGCGGATTATCTGGGTCTTCATCAGCCCGAGGTGGAGCAGCCCTAGGAGGGGGTACTGGCAGAAGTCCTCACGCTAAGGCCTCTCAAAGACGGGGATCCCGATGCAGAAGTACGTTGTCACCCTGGCCAAGAAGGGGTGGCTCAAGCCGCACTCCGACCAACCTGTGAATCGGCACCTCGACGCCAAGTGCAGGCAACTAGAGAGGGGATACACTCTTGCTTTCTGCTCCTCCGCAGCCGAACTCCTTGGTGATCGCTGCAGCATCAATCTATTGTAAGCCTAAGTCGTCCTCGGCCACCTCATCCTCAGCGCTGCTAGGCAAGGAGGAGAAGATCTTGGAGGCATACGGGAAAAAGCTGTACTCCAATAACTCTGTGCAACTGTGTCAAGCGAAAGGCAGATGTCATGCTGGCAGCTGCTAACCAAAAGGCTCTGGCGGGAAATCGCAGACTACCTCCCAGAACTCCCGCCCCAGAGCCAGGCTCACTTCAAAGCGGGACTAGGAGAAGCCAGGCTGGTAGTGTCCGACATCATGTAGTCCTCAGTGGCCCATATTGATACCTCTGGCCGGGCCATCTGCATTGCCACGGACATGAGAAGGATGGCCTTGCTCCGGGCTACTAAGTTCAACCCGGACGTCCAGGAACGCATATTGGACCTTCCATTCGACGGTAGTGACCTTTTCCACGGATGAAGAATTAGATAAAAAAGAACAGCAGCTCACAGACAGCTAAGTCTTTATTCTTACGAAGGCCACGCCCAAGGCGTACACCCAGTCCAATCCATGCTCCGACATGGGGTGGGTGTCTGGAGGATTCCAAGGCTTCCAGGAACGGAGGTCCAGACAACCTGACCGTTCCCTGAGTCAGCATCGATGGAAACAACAAAAGGGGAGGGGGCAAGGGTTTTTTCCAATCCCCCCCCCCCTCCTCCTCAGCAGCCTCAGAGGGTAAAAAGGGATTACACGCCCCTCCGGGTCCACGTATATCCAGTGGGGGGGCAGGCTTGCTTCTCACGTGCAATTTTGGCGCCAAAATATTTCGGACCACTGGATCCTATCTGTAGTCTCCACGGGGTACTGCTTACCGGTCCCTCCCTCTCCTGCCTCCTCCCCTTCTCTACCACAGATTGGGACAGCAACTCTGTTGGCGGAAGTCCGTTCGCACGTAGAAAGCCAGGTAGTGGAAGAAGTCCCAGCCTCCCAGGGAGGATTGGGCTTCTATTCCAGGATTTTTGCCATACAGATGAAAAACCAGTCTGGCCTGAGAGTTGTGATGGACCTTTCCACCCTCAACCTCTCCCTATCTCTACAAAAATTCAAGATGGTTACGCCAGCTCTCATTGCGGAGACACTGAACAGGGGAGACTGGATGTGCTCCCTGGATCTGAAGGACACGTATCTACACGTCCTGATTTGGCAACCACATCAGTCCTTTTTGCACTTCAGGATCATGGGCTGCCATTTCCAGTACAAAGTTCTACCCTTTGGCCTCAACTCAGCTCACACCTTATTCACCAGACTGATGAATGCGGTGGCAGCTCTCCTCAGAGCCACCACATCTACCCATACCTGGATGACGGACTCGTCCAGGCCTCATCTCGCAGGTGGTTATTCACATCTCTTCCGCTCTTATGAAAACACTTCACGACCTGGAATTTACTATCAATCTCAAGAAGTCTCAGCTGCAACCCACGCAGAAGCTGACCTTCTTGGGCCTCATCTGAGACACTGGCTCTGAGAGGGTGTTCCCTTCAGAGGACCGAGATCACAGCCATCAGGAGAGCTACGACTCACTTCCTCTCCAGGACTGTGACCTTGGCCTAGTGGTACCAACAACTACTGGGCATTATGGCGACGGTCCTTCTGGCCGTCCCCCACACGAGACTCAGGATGAGGAGACTGCAGCAGCACTTGACAGCTTCCTGGAATCAGTAGAGGGGCTCACAATCAGAGCCTGTGGACATTCCCACGTCTCTCCGCCCAGACCACCTCTGGTGGTCCGTGGACTTCAACCTGCGGCCACTCTGGACAACCACAGTGTCCATGGAGTATGGACCCAGCAGGAGTCCCACATCAATTGGCTGGAGTTGAAGGCCATATGGCTGGCCCTCAAAGCCTTCCTCCCTCTCATAGAGGGCAAGAACGTACTTATCCAGACGGACAACTCCAGCATGTATTATGTGAACAAGCAGGGGGGTACCAGATCCCCTCCACTGTACAGCCTCGCGATCAGCATGTGGGAATGGGCCCTGGAGAACATCATCTACCTCATCGCTGTCCACCTCCCGGGGAGTCCAACGTGGAGGCGGACTGACTCAGCAGACTGGGGGCGGACAATTACGAGTGGCAATTGAACAACCTGGTACTGGAGGAAATCTTCCTCAGATGGGGGCATCCCCAAGTGGATGCTTGCCTCCCACAACAACAAGAAATGCCAACAGTTTGTCTCCTGGCAGGGTCAGGGCCCCAGCTCCCTTCGCAATGCATTCCACCTACATTGGAACTACATGTTGGCGTACGCCTTCCCGCCCACCCCCGAGGTCCACAGGGTGATCTGCAGGATAAAGCAATCATGTCACCTGAGCGTCATTTTGATAACTCCCTGGTGGCCGGCGAGACCATGGTTCTCTGAGCTTCTCAGCCTATCGGACAGGCCTCCCATTCACCTAGCGCTGAGCCCAGCTCTGCTCAGTTAGTACACCTACACTCACCGCGACATACAGCGGCTGACAGACCGGGCCGCCTCCTAGCCTGGCTCTGCAAAAAGGAACACCTCACAACCTCATTAAAGGGGGCGGATGGCATCCTACTCCAAACACAGCAGGACATCAATGATGTATTCAAATCTTTCTACACATAACTTTATTCACACGACACCCTCATCCCGCGGGAGATACTTGACACATTAGAGGAAATTGGTCTCCCAAAATTGACACCCACACAGAGGGACGACCTAGACGCAGAAATCACAGCTGAAGATATCACAGTGGCCATGAACTCTTTAGCCATCGCCAAAACCCCAGGTACTGACGGGCTGCTCCCGGAGTTTTACAAAACGTATGAATCATCACTCACACTATTACTACTTAAGGTATTTCAGGAAGCAAACGAACTAGGGACTCTGCCAGATAGCATGAGGGAAACACTCATTATCCCGATGCTCAAATCCAGAAAACCAGCCGATGAGTGTGACTCCTATCGCCCACTTGCAATGCTTAATTATGATGTCAAGATATTGACTACGATTCTGGCCTCAAGGCTCTCGAGACAGATCGGTTGATTAGTACATAACGATCAAAATGGCTTCATACCCGGCCGCAATACTACAGCGAACCTCTGCAGGCTCCAGCACATCATAGCCCAAACCGACCAGCACGAGGGCCCTTATGCACTACTATCATTAGACGAGATAAAATAGTTTGATTCCATCTATTGGGAATGGTTACTAGCCATGCTCAGGGAATTTGGGTTTGGGGCTGGCTTTATTAAGTGGGTGAAAATTCTATACACCAATCCCAAAGCGAGAGTAAAGACTGGCAGACTTGTGTCTTCGATATGGGACCTTCGCAGGGGTACTTGACAGGGCTGCCCACTGTCCCCGTTGCTGTATATATTGGGCCTGGAACCAATTGCAATCTACTTTAGGAAGCAATTCTTCGATGCTGGCATTCAGCTGGGCAGGGAGTATCACATAATATCACTCTATGCGGACGTGGTACTCGTTTACGTCAGTGACCCCCCACTTAAATGTGCCCTGCTTGTTGGAAGTCCTAGACAATTTCTCCGCTGACTCAGGCATACTGTTTAGCAGACAAAAATCTTGCCTTTTCTCACTAGCAGGCCTTAAGGGTATTAATATAGAGGATCTCCCGGAGGTTGGAGTTCAGTGGCAACCAACCGCATTCAGGTATCTAGACGTCACCGTGAGGCATTCTCCACAGCTGATGCACAAACATAACACTGGAGCCACACTGAAAACCTTGCGCAAGTCAATTGGCTTCTGGTCCAAGCTCCCCCTGTCAGTAATGGGCAGGGCGTCAATTATCAAAATGATAGTCCTGCCCAGATTTCTTTACCACTTCCAAAACATCTACCATTACATCAAATCCTCATTCTTTCGCACACTTGAAACTATTTTCAAAGGTTTTCTGTGGGGGGCTAGCAGGCACAGGTTAGCATTATCCACACTAACATTACCTTATAGGGCTGGCGGCATACAACTCCCAGACCTGGAACGGTATTATCTGGCCGCACAACTAAGTTTTGTGGCCCGATGGTTGTCTGACGACACCACAGCAGAAACCAGACTGCTCCAGCATCTAATTAGTCCCCTACGCTTGAAAGAATTCATCTGGGCACCACAGATATGCCTGAGTAATCCACCCATATTAGTGGTCCTAAATCGGCAAATATGGCTTAGAACCAGGGCACTACTACACCTAAAACACTCATACTCCCCTGAGGTCCCGATGATTTCAGACTTATGCAAATACAACACTGACCTAGCACAGATCAGATCCTGGGACAAGAATGGGGTCTTACCATGGGGGGGCATGTACGACGAAGGCAACTTCAGAGACTTCACATCGCTTCAGGTGGCAGATGGTGTGCCGTGCGGACAATTCTTATGGTACCAACGAGCCAAGTGCACTGCACGTATGAAGTGAGCCGAATGGCCTGAAGAGCCTGAGGCACACCCCCTTCTGACACTGCTGTACAACCTGGGGGACGGCTGGAGACTGATATCCCAAATATAGAGCCAACTAACAGACAGACCTAACCCCCTGCAGCGCAGATGTGAAAACCAGATGGGAACAGGATATAGTACAGGAGATCATAGACAAAGAATGGGAGAGGGCTTTGGCGTTCCCTAAGGAAGTATGTAGGAATGCCCGGTTTAGGCTGATACAACTTAACATGCTACTTTGCACATATGACTCCACGTAGAATCGCCCAGTTCAACAAGCAGGCCCCCCCACAGATGCACATGGTGTAAATTGGAAAACACAGACCTATTGCACATGTTCTGGAGTTGCCCCAGGGTACACCACCTCTGGGCTAGAGTTGAGCAAACATGCATCAGGCGGCATGACCAGATACGACTGTACCCCTAAAGAATGCCTGTTGGGCACGTACCCTCGTCCAGTCAAGATAAAATCCACAATTACTCATGGACCTGGCCTGCGTGCTAGCAAAAAGAACCATTGCAATGGCCTGGAAACGGGCGAGTGGCCCACAACACTTAACATGGCACCGGGAAATGAAACGATGGGTAGAAATAGAAACTCTGGCCTGTGAGGATGGAGTCCTCAGATCCCCAGACGATGCAAGCATGGTACTGGATGCGTGGAAAACCCTAACACGAGATTTGTTTCACCCTTCAGGCGATAAACCGCCTTGAATTAACAACCCTGCAGATCACCAACGCCCCATCCTCAGAGCAGCCTACCTGAGTAGTGCGGCACATAGACCACCAACGCCTTTCCACCTCCCTCCTCTTCCCCCTCCCCTCAATCCCTGACATCCCACTCGGGCCCTCCAGACGCCCACCGCACCTAACTAACTGGAACAAGAACTACACACCGAGTACACCGCAGTTCAATTGTATTGTTTGATTATATGTTGTGTTCAAACGTTACTATTGGTATGCAATTCTGATATGATGTTATGCCTGTAACAATAAGAAATGCCAATAAACAAATTTAAAAATAAACAAGAGCAAATGGTCTAGATTCTGTCATTGGGCCAGCTCTAATGAGATCGACCCTCGCAAGTGCTCTTTGGATGATGTCCTTTCCTTTTCGGCACACCTTGCACACTCAGGAGTGCAAGTGTACACATGCCTGGCAGCCATATGTCCCTACAGGAATTCAGTTCAGAGGAGGGTCTTTTTTCCTCCTCTAACCCTGTGGTAAAGCGGCACCTGGTGGGCCTCCACAGACTCTATCCACCCGTAAAGAGGCCACACCCAGTCTGGGACCTCAATGTGGTATTGGCGCATTGGCCCACAAACCATTTGAGCCAATGGCATCTGCTGACATCAGATTGGTTACCATAAAGACAGCTCTGCTCGTGCGCCTCACCTCAGCTCGCAGGGTCAGTGAGATCCAGGCCCTCGTGGCCTCAGAGCCGTACACCACTTTCCACCAGGATAAGGTGGTCCTCCGGACGCACCCTGCTTTCCTACCAAAGGCCCCATCCGCCTTCCACCTTAACAAGGAGATTGTTCTACCTACTTTCTTCTCCGATCCCAAGGATGAACCTCAGAGAGTTTTGCATTGCCTCGATGTCAGACGCGCTCTGAAGTATTACTTGGACATGACCAAGGATTTCGGCAAGTCGGATGCCCTTTTTGTAACCTTCAGAGGGGCAAGACCAGGTTATCAGGCTTCCAAGGCTTCCATCTCTAGGTGGAAGGTCGGGGCCATCAAGGAGGCCTATGATGGGCAACACAGGCCAGTTCTGGCCAATCTGCATGCCCATGCTATCAGGGCTAAGAGCACGGCTATTGCCTTCCAACGCCATGTGCTTTGGCAGGTCATCAGTAGGGCGGCCACCTGGGCCACCCCCTCGGCTTTTTGCAAGCACTACGGTCTGGACATCGCCTCAAGGTCAGACGTGACTTTCGGGCAGGCGGTTCTGAGAAACCGGTTTGCTTAAGGAGGGTTTCCTCTCAGTTGTAATCACCCATACAGTATGGAGAAACGGGGACGGATGTAAGAGTAATTAATAGTTACTCATCGTAGCGACTATCGTACTTGGTCCATAGTCCCCTTTCCTCCATACGTTCCACCATCCTCCCCCCTAATAATACTGGTGTCAATAGGCAATGTTGCATATTGTAGAAGCTTCAGTGGGGACTGAGGAGTGGCGCCGGTGGCCAGAGTCAGGCAAGCGCATTCTCCCAGGGCTGCGCCCCCAAATTTAAAGGGGAAGAAGAATTTCCTGGTGAAAAAGGCTCCGTCTTCCGTCCCTCACGAAGGACGCCCATACAGTATGGAGGAAAGGGGTCTATGGACTAAGAGTATGTTAGTCACTACAGTGAGTAACTATTAATTTATTCCGGTTCGCCACAATGCCCACTTTACATGCTTGACAAGTTGAGGTGGGTTGTGGCCCTTGCTTGCAGGCCAGGCGAATAGAAGACTGTGCCAGATGGATGAGCTGAACAGTAAAATATCAGTCGTCTTCATGCAAGCAGAGATTTCTGGGTGCCTTTCAGCGCTGGGTTTTGTTGCTATAGTTTCAGATTCTTGCGATTGTTGTAGTCCCCCGCCAGTTGAAGCATTATTTGTGCATCATCCAGGTAGAACAGGAAAGGCAACTCATGGGTCTCAAGGAAGCAAGTGGACACACGTAGACATTGAACATCCACGGGTAGGTAAATGAGCCTTGTGGTTACCCTTTAGGCTGTGGTCCAACACCTTTTAGTGGATTTGAACATGGTAGGTTCTTTCTTGGAAGAAGCACTAGGACCACTTAAGGAGTTTGCTAGTTAACCCCATCTCGAGGTGGTGGAGGAGGGTGGTATAGTAAACTATTCTATGCTGTCAAGAGGTTGAGCAAGAAGGGGGAACAAAAGATTGGTTAGAGTTGAAGGAAATGTATTGAGTCCCCCTCATGACGGGGAAACCAGATCAACAGGATTGTAACAGGTTTTTCTCTTCACTCTAAAAATTGATTGCAGGGTCCCTCTGGGATCTAAATCCTGTCCTCACTCCTATTTAATGTTTATATGTATCCTGTGTTAAAACTGCTTTAGTCTTTGGGTCTGCGCTGCCACTTATATGCAAACAATAAACCGATATTTCTGTGTGTGAATGGTCCTGTTGATGAATTGAATCCTCTGACCTCCTGACTTGAGGGGTGCACAACTGGTTGGAGAAACAGTCTTCACAGACATAAGTCAGTTTCCTGTACTTGCGTCCTCTTCTTCATAATCGGAATCCCCTACTGCACCTCAGGAATGGTTGGGCCTGCAACCCACCTTCGTCAAAAATTTTAAGTACCTTGGAATTTCCTGGAAACAGGACCTCAGCTTGTTGCTTCCATTAGCTTTGTGGTCTGAGATGGCATTTTTAAACTTAGTATAGTGGCGGGAATCTCCTAACAACTACATACATACCCTCAATTCTGGCCTTCCTGCTGGTTAAATTCAATACATGTACTCTGTGCAAAACTTGGCTATCAGACTGGTGTTTGGCTTTATGAAGGGATAATTTCTTTCACTCCTTCCACAATCTCTATATTTAATATTTAGGTACCTCCTACCCTATCAGCCTCATATTTGGCAGCCTAAGCTCCCCTCCATTTCTCATGTAGATCCCTGTAGTCTGTAAGACAATGACATTTCTCCTGGCCTCAATGACTTGGAAGACTCTCCCAGTAGAGATTAGTCTCCTCTCAGAATGTATGGTTTTGAGGAAGAGTTGAGAATGTATTCAGCTGGGTTTGCCCTAGACACCTATTTTATCTACACGTTATCGCTGCACCTAGATGCGGTTTGGTTTACAGTGTAGTACAGTACAACTGTCATTGTATTGCTGGACTTGAAAGAGGGCCCCTTATCCCAGAATGTTAGCTTTCAGTGCAAGGTTGGCTGTCAGCAGGTAGTTGGATAGACTTGCAAGCGCTGCGTTGGCTCTTTTTAAGAGGTGCATAGTATTTGTATTGTTTATTTATATAGCGCCTATACACAGGACGTTTTTCAAAGTGCTCAAGGAGGGTTGGGAACAAGGGGGAAAAAACAACAGTTGCTCAGAGCCATTGAAATTCTGAGACGATAATAGTTTGCACCGGCAGAGTAAGTGCATAAAATACATTTAACAAATGAGACACAGCAAATAGGCCTAACAGCGATTCTGCAGTTTTACCAGTGCAAATTATGGGGAGAGGACAGGGGAGAACAGAACAGACAGACTATCTTCAGGCGCGTTGCATTTGGATCGTGCAAGTGCATAATTTCTTTGCTACAGTGGATCTGGGAAAATTGCTGTGCTCAGGTAGTCATTTCAAAAGGACCTGAAGAGACCGCTCAAGATGCGCAATATGGCATTTCTTGAACTTGGCTGGGCATGGATATCTTTGAGCAGTGGGAGGCCTTTTTACGGTGATTAAAATAGATGTCCTGGCCTAGGATGGCCTGTAATGTGTTCAGAGCAATAGAGATTGTGGAACCTAAACTCCGGGATGGTTATGGAGTCTCACCGGTTGATGGACTATTTGACCTTGGTGATCTTAGAAAGTAATTCTGACAGTTCATCGGTCAGTTTCTGGGTTGGTTCTGGATTGGAGTTAAAAATTATGGGATTGAACTGTTTGTTAAAATATCTTTAACAAGTCTTTGGTCTGGCAAGGGGTGTTTGCGATGCAGTATCTGTACTGCCTTCCCTTTCCTGTATGGATTGCTTCTTGGTAGATGTGGGCTTGAAATGTGCAAATAGTTTCCTTCTCTGCGAATGCTTCTCCCCTTTTTGCGCCAGTGTTGTGCTCAACCCTTTAGTATCTGCCTCTTCGATCTTGTGCCTTTTGTTTCTAGCTTTGGTAAGGGATTTGACCTTTGTTGTGGTCAGCGGTGTCAGCATGTCTTCTACCCTTGTGAGCTCTTATATTGTCTCCAGCATGACATCTGGGACTGCTGTGATATTGCTTCTTCAAATGTGTGGTTGAGACGGTGGGAAGGAAGGGATCTCCTGAAAAGGGTCGATCGGCCAGAAGGATGAAACTGTGCTGGCTATTGTTAGGATTTTGACTTTGAGGATGTGTATAGAAGGTTCCTAAAATCAGGTGAGAATTGAACCAGAATATTGGGGGTTTAGGAAGCCTGGAGTTGTATGCCCTCCCCCCTGCAAGTCAGTCCTGAAACCTCTTTGTGAAGCTCAAATTTGATATGCTTAAGAGGAATCCTTTTTGCAGGTAAATTGAAATTTGTAATAGTTAGACATTGAAGGATCCCAGAACTGTCATCTCATGGGTGAGTTCCAAAGTGTCTATCAGATCAGTGCACCATAAGTACGATGATAGAGGAGCTGGTTCTGGGGTGGTATTTAACTACAATGTATTCAAAGGACGATATGAACAAGTGATTGGTGAACTTGATGTCTAATGAGGGTTGGGAGGAGTCCTCTTCTCCTTTTTCTGTTGCTTTTTTGGTGATCTTATAACCATCTGGGTGGTCTGGGATGTCCATGAATTCTGTTTTGACTTTCAGTGAGGAGATAGCTGTTCGAGGCATTATTGATAGCCAACTGAACGTTGATTCCACTCACTTCCCAACATCTCAGTTAGAGGAAGGACCCATTACTGCTTGGCACTGTCAATTTGGGAGGGGACTGCCTGACAAAGGAGTATATTGCTCATTGTGGAGTGGAAGATTGAAGAGGCGCCAATGTTTGATGTTTAGATGTCAGAGAATTAACTGGGTCATGCAGGAATTTCCATTGAGTGAGTAGCCTGTGACCGGTTGATATGCCTAGTGATGAAGCTGCTAGGGGACAGGATGTGAAGCTGGGACCAGTTGACCACATCAGGATTTTGAGCCTTGAGTCATTTGGAGAAATAAAGATCATTGTTTTGTAAACTTCTCTGGTTAGCTTGATTATAGGATGGTGGCATTATTGTTAAGACTGAAGTTTGTTTAAAGCCATGCAGTTTACTGTGCAGTGCCCAGAAGATGCTGTTTTGTTGTCTCAAACAATATTTCATCTGTTGGTTCATCTGAAAATGGATAATTCAATCACTCGATAGTGTCTTGTTTGTGGTTTTACTGCCTCTCCAAACTTAATGGGACATTTTTGGCAGTAGTCATGAAATCTTAATGTCCCCATTGTGCTTTAACGTCTGTGCTATGCTTTGGAGGACTCCTTTATAAATTGGATGAACATGATGGCTCTCAGCACTTAAGCTCCCACATACTTTTTGTTTGGCCATTGTTCAAAAATCCAAGGCACACATATCTAATACCATTAAAGAATGCTAGAAATGTTGAGTTGTGTCCTGCATGTTCTCATGTGACTATATCAGACAGAGCATTATCGGTTTCTGCTTTTTACAATTCCGTCTAATTTCATCTGAACGCTTACATTTTGTGCTCTGATTATGTATCTGTGACCTTGTTCAAACCATGCCCTACTTGAATGAATAGGGGATGCTTGTTATGCAAGACCGTATTGCTCTTTGCTTTGTAGTACATGGGTCAAAATTACTCTCGTCATAATTTGGTCTATTATTGTTTGTAGTAAATGTCTATTATTGTATTTGCATTATGTCAGATGTTATCATGGTTTGAAAATGTAAAACTCTTGACTGACATTAAATGCTGAGTATTTAAATTACATTTTGTATGTTCCAGATAAAAGCAAAGAGAGAGAGCTGCTTCACATCCTGAATCTCGGAAGCTCTGTAAAACTGACATGCTCTCAAAAGTCAAATCTAGCAACCGTTTTCTGGATGTTTGAGAGAGACCGAGTAACAGCTGAGGGGCCCAAGTATTATCGTCTGGGAGAAGCATTGTTCGTCTTCAATGTAACCGTGGAGGACATGGGAGTTTATCAGTGCTTGTCTGAAGAAGATGTGTTGAATATAAAGTACTATCAAGTACTTGCTCAACATGTTTTGGAATTGAGAAAAGTTCCACCAACGACGACGACAGTGGGTCCCACCCACGTTGCTACACAGACAGAAGGTAATAATGATAGATCAAAAATGTCAACTATGGGAACTGAAGGGTCTTCCACTCAGACATCAGCTTCCCCGACAGTACCGCTAACCACCACCTCCACCACCACCACAGTCATAACAAATCCAACCTCCCATGAATTAACAAGCAAGGCCTCCATAACGGAGATCTTCAGTGCAGCTCCTGAAATTCGTTTGGAAAAGACTTTGTACTTGACAAAGACAAACGACAACCCCCTTTTCATGTATCTGTTTGTGTTTTTTTTTGTACTGTTTGCGTGCCTGCTTACCTACAATTGTTACAAAGGGTTTCTGCCAGAAAATTGTCTTAAGTATCGCTCGGCCATGTTGCCTGGAAAGGAAAAAGCTGTGGCTGATTTTGTGGATTGCGAGCCGGGCTTAAAGGAGACTTTGGTGGAGCAGAAGATTGCCCAGAGCCAAAATGGTGAGCAGCCAAAGACATCTCGTGACACTGGCTACGAGACTGAGACAGAATGCGGGAATGGCAATATCCCACATAAGCATGAGACAGAGACGATAGAGGAGGATGACAGTGAAAAGCCTTTTGATGTAAACTGTGATCTAAAATTTGCAGATTCAGATGCAGAGGGTGACTGAAGCAACATCTGTCATTCCCCTTTGGGTATATTCAACTTTTGAGGTACATACCTTTCAGCAATTACTGTTTCTGAGCCACAGATACATGGACTGCATTGTGCCTAACTCACAACATCCTTGAACTATCTTTAACTCGCCTTACGTTAAAGAAAAAAGTTACTTTGCAATCCCCTCAATTCAGAGTCTTAAAATAATCTTTTTTTAATGCATTTTTTTTGTCCGTGATTTTTGTGACCAATTTATGTTCTTCACGTGACCCAAATTGGTCCCTTTAGTTCCTTAGTATTTCATGCTTTATTGAATGCGGTACATTCTGTCAGCACTCTTTACATCAGTCAAAAAGAGAAGTCGAACTTGCGTTTAATTCCAAATTGGAAATTAAATTTAGTTTATCAGATTGGTAAGTGATTAGTCTATTGTCCAAATTAGGACAGCTTTGCCTTTAGTGTTCTCTACTGAATGTGATTGTTTCTCTTTGAGGTTTTACTTTCTTCTGATATGATTTTTACACTGGAGCAAATGTAGCTAAATTTGCATAATTTTCTCAGGGATACACTTTTTCCTTTTCGTTAGAAACTGGCCACTTTTTGTATGCAAGAGGGATGTGTGTGTGGGCTCGAAAGAGGGGAGCACAACTAAGAAATGAGAAAAAATAATTGCACCGGCACCGTACAACCAGAAAGTTGTCAAGATTTGGTTTAGTTTAAAACCGGCCTGAAATTATTTCAGTGACATTTGTGAAGCAAAGCAGCTGATTCTGAGCCATGCCACTCAGGCAGACTTGTGGCGCGATTGCATCAGACACCTGTGATGTGAAGAAGTAGTAAAAACTGGAATGGCTGAACTGGAACAGACTGTTAAATGAACAGCTATGTCAGATTCATGTAATATATGGCATGTGGATCCAAATTAGTATCCTGAAAACCTTACCGCTTTCAGATTCTGACTCTTCTCTCTTCGGAAACTGGAGAAAAGTTTAAATGTTAGGCAAAGACTTCGCCTGCTGATCGATCACGTGATTCTCCCATCTCCAACGCTGTTGTAATAAGACTGCAAGCATACGTAGTAACTTTCTGGTTTCTGCCTGTATGCACTGGCATGGTTTCGAAGTGATTTGTTGCACCGCACCATAATAAAAATAGTTTATTACTAATACGTATTTACTGAGGGATGGCAAGCATGAGAACTTTGACGGTCGTTGGCAATAAAACCTGGACTTTTTAAATGTCTAACGTGTATTAAAGCTTAAATATGATTCGGTTCATCTCATTGTAAACTGTTTGTATATTTTTGAAATGCAGCTTGGATTTATTTTTTTATTCATAATGATGTACATAGAAAGAAAAGGGACACCATTAAAAACTGTATTATGAAATGTTGCTTTCTGGTATGTTTATTAAATGAAGAGTCTGAAACCACATATACTAGAACCGTACCTTAGCATACATTTGCATATCACGTTTTGCATTCCTTTGTGTGTTCTTAAAGCTTGCTATCATTGTTCTTTCATTCTGGTCACTAGACTCCTTAGGTTATTTGTAGCATATTCTTGTGTTTTTAAGGCCTATTTCCTTAGCAGCCCTCTTTTCTTTTCTGTCCTTTTCTGTCACACAGCTTCATCTCTTAAACCTTTCCCTTCTACTGGTACCTTCCCTTTGTCCTCTGTGGAATCAAATTCTCATCCTCTACTTACCAACATGCAGCCTGAGGTTTTATCCAGTGTGGAGAATGAGCCTGTCACACTGTTGCCGCCTTTCCTAAGTGACCAGGCACAGGTTGTGGTTCTCCATGGAACTTTCCATCTCTTCTGTCAAGCCACTGGTAAGTTACAATGAGGTTCAGTGCTGCACTTGCGTGCCCCATCTGCAACTATGTTGAGACTAGCCAGGTGATGATATCCTGAGTTTTTTGCTTTTACATGGTGGCGAGCTCTGGAGTCACCAGAGATGTGTTTTACCTTAAATACCATTTATATAGGAGCCTTCTATGCATTGTTCATTAAACCAACCAATAATGCAGAAAACTATTGATAATTAACAAAGAAAAGTGACTGAAGGGCAGAACCAGTGACCACTAGTGACCCCTTTGTTGCATTTTTATCACCTCACAGATTATTCCTCTGTTGATCATTATGGAGCTCAAATAGCAATCAAGAGCTACCATTTTCCTGTAGCATTATGTTATTTTGTTGAAGTATTTCACACTTGTTCCATGTAACTTTATTTTGCTTTTACTTGTCCCATGGTTAGATTCACACCAAGGCATATCGCACCGGTTAGCTAAAGGCTAGCACTATGGCTGAAAATTAATGTGATTGATCAAAACAGTAGTTTTGAGTGAACTTTGTAGCTGGTAATTGTTATAGTCGAAGGTAAAATTCCCTGTCTGCTATGTATCCCTTGTGTGTCTTTGTCCTTCAGTTTTCTCAGCTGACCAAGAGGGATTGGAACTCTGATCTTGTAATGAATACTTCCCACCCACAGATACCTTACCTTTTTGAAAATGATACCAGGTAGAGACTGAATTTGCATTACACTTCTCCACATTTGTTCCTCCAGGGCAAGAATGGCACTGTAAGATATTCTGATTGTAGATAAGCAGAGCCACATGAGCCCCATGACCTCAGTTCCACCCCCACCATGCCACCTCCATCTCTCTTACACCCACCCACACACACACACACTCACTCACACTCACTCTCTCTCTCTTACTCTGTGTCTTTTGCATGTTTCCTTCTGTAAGGGTGCAGAAGTACGAGTCTGACACAGTGGTGGCATGCTACTTGGCAAATACTTTATAAAAGTAAAGAAAAAACTATATTGCCCTATTTCTGAGGGTTTGCCCTACCTCAACAAAAATACTAAGGACTGTCAGGATGTCTTGGAAAGTCAAATGTCCACCATCCTGTGTCACAACCTATTTCTGTCCCTTAAGCTAAAATAAGGGAAAAACTAGGCATCTTCTTGATCCAGAAGGAGGCTTCTCTCGTTCTGGTTACAGATTTTAAATGTTCAGTTCTTGATGAGAAAACACAATGAGTGACTCTTTAAACACAGTTCCCAAATATCAAGGTGGTACGTATCTCCCCCTTGTTCTTTATCCAGCGTGCAAATTGTATAGTCAAGTCTGGTGCACTATCCTGCCAGACTTGACTATAGATCTTCAAATTCCAGAAAATGTCTCTTCCTTTGGTGATAGGTCATCGACACCTTGTTATAGCTTCTTGTTCCTTTCTTTCTTCCTTACATGAGCTTTCTCGGGGTCTTCCCAACTTGTTCTGTAGCTTCTTTCTCTTTTGTGTGGGTCCCAGACCCCTTTATATGATCTCAGGCTCTCCTCGACTTGCTCTGGGCCCTAGCCCCTTGACTGTGTGTTTCTTTGATCTTGTATGTGTGCTTGACTCATGCATTTTTCTTGGGTGGAGGGTTGCCCCTGCTTCATATGGTTCCCAGATCCTGGTGTGCTATTTTTGCATGTTCTCTATCCCTGCTTCACTCAATGTCCAACTGAACAGACCTGGTGTATACTCTCCTGCCAGGTACTGTTCCACATAGGATATTTTGTAAAGTTTGTTCCTGCTTTTACAGTTAATTTATCCCTTTCTGCCTCTCGGGATATTGGTACGTGTCTTTTTAACTTATTTGGTGCCCTCCATGTCCCACCAGCTGGAACAACCCTTTCTCTACCTTTGGGAAATGTCGCAGTCTCCGGTCTGTTCTGGGAGTAAAGCGGGACTTCTGCACTTCTTCCACGTTGGGCCGACTGTCTTGGTCGGCTCTGCAGTGATAAGCTCTCTCTCGTGTCCTCGGCTGCGCGTCTTCCTCTTGCTTTGGTTTCCCTCTTTCCCCATCACCGGTAGGTTCCCGCTCTATGGAGCTACTGGAGACACTCGTCCCTCCTTGACAGAGTCTCGTTGTCTTCTCCTCTGGTCTCTCGCCACAGATCCGGCATCTGGTTCCTCGCTCCTGCAGGGCTGGCTTGACAGGGTACACAGTACTTCCTTACTTTTTATCTTTAGTAGACTGCATCACGTATGTTGGTTCAGCAGTGGACTTTTGCCTCCTTGTCTGATCTTCTTTGTGTCAGTGATTGTTTGCACTCCACTGGGGTAAGCCTTACTCTTCCTTGTCCCAGTATGATCTGTGTGAATGAAATCCTCTAATATACATTAATACATAGAGGTTTGGGAGACCACAGGGAACTGAGTGGGTTGAGGAAGGAGGGGACATAAATTAAGAGGGTGAATACCTCTTTCTCCCAAGGCGGTCGTTCCCATGGAGGGCTTCCCTCCCCATGAAATCCACCCGCTGAGTGCAGTCTCACCTCCCTGGACTCACGGGAAGCCCTCCCACCCCCATGGGAGTAGTGACAATACCGAGATTCGTCACACTTCCAAAATATGTCCCACAAAAAATGCCTATGTATTTAACCACCGCAAAAACTGTAAGACGCAGAAGTCTGTGTTGGAGCCACACTAGTGCTCTTTGGTGCTTGGGTCCGATCATAACACTTAACAACTGCGCCTCTTGCAATTCCATGCACCATAAAGCTTTCAAAGGCTGTCTCCTCCCCTTGAGAAACTCTCCCAGTCTAGGTTTGAGGTATCTCTGTGGACAATAAGGGATGAGCAGAGGTGAGGGAGACCCTCCAGGGGACTTTGAATATAAGACACATTACCAGAAAATCTGATGCCTAGTTGAAGGTCTGAAGGAAGCCAGCAGGTTGAACGCAGCACGTGTGATGGAATTTTAATTTTTTTAAAGCACATGCCCTTTGGAGCAGGTGAGAAGGAGAAAGATTGCCTCCTTCCACACAGTCCTGCAACAGAGGAGATTTTTCATGCTCTGCCAACTATTGAGGAGGTCATAACACCCTTTAGTGGACTACTTACTGACCAAGTAATAGCAACCTTGGAGACACCTAGCATATGACAGAGTTTTGTGTGGTGTAAGCTTCAAATGCAAGTTCACATCTGACAATCTTTCTAGTGCTCCCACCACACAGTGGAGTGTATACCTTTTACTCACTTTGGCAGAATGTGATTTCCTCCTGAAGCATTGAGTGACCAGCCAAGTTAATCATCCATGTTATCCAGTCCTTTTCTAGATACTTGTGTGTCACAACTAAATGATGAGCTGCTTCCTATTCTGCCACCTTCCTGCTGAATTATCTCCAGTACTGGTGAGCCTAGCAAGGGCACTCCAGTATTACATTGTCCGTCTGTGGAACCCATACCTAAACGTCCCAAAGCAGACACAGATACTGACTCAGAGATACATTATTTAAGCTAGTGCGTGAAAAGGTCATGCATGCTTTAAACATTCATTCTCCTGACGAACCTCCTTCGAAGGGTCCGTTTTCCCAAGTCTAGAAAACTTTTTTCTGGGGATGTAGCCTTCATTGTTTGAGCCATCCCTTCAAATCTGAGAAAAGAGACATGTGAAGCCGCATTTCCAAGACTTTAGATTTGAAATACAAGGTTCCAAAAGATGAGCCATATGTGTTATCAAGTAATTTATCTCTCCAGTCGGCTGCTGTTGCAGCTCTGTTGGGGATAGAGAAGGGCCCTGCCTCTTTTTCTAGTTCGGTCATGTCTAAAGATGTGAAACTGTGGGAGGCTCAAGGCAAGAAATGCTATTGAAATTCCACTTTGTCCTTGAGGTAGCTCAATACTGACAGAGTTCTTTCATGTTCTAAATTACAGAACTATGGTAATCTGGAGAGGTTTGCTGACCTGCTTCCAACTCAGGCAGCAGAGGAGTTTGCCTTCTGGTTTCAGAGAATAAGGAAGCTGCTCTTCAAAAACTCCAGGTTAACTAGGATTTGACACACACAACTTCGAGTGGTGAAAATGGGTACAGTTTTGCAGAGTCATGCTTCGTTCGCTCCATCCATATTTATCCTGAAGTATAGGAAAGGTCATGGACCTTCCCTTTGATGAAAGACGCGTTTTGCTCCCTACAACTCGAGGAGTGCAAAAAGGTTGTTATGATGGTGAAATCTCTAAGCATGATTTTGTCGTCCACTAAGGCACCCCACCCTATCCTTTCAAGCTTTAAAAGCCAGACTGGCTACCCAAGGACATGTCCTACTCTAGTAGTCGTACTAAGAGGCACAGGTTCTGTACAAAGCCGAAGAGTTAGTCGCCTCTTCTGGAATCATCAAAGAAACTTACCTGACTGCATTCCAGCGATTTCTGCTCCATCTTGATCTTGGAGTATCCATCTCCAGTAGGTGGCATAATATTGTCCTTTCATTAATGGATGGAGATAAATCGGGGCCCTTGGTTATGAATTTGATTATCTTATTTACCTACCATCAGTCCATCCTTCACCTCCAACATTTAAGAAGTCTTCTCCAGAATTGCTAAACGAGATACCGAAGTTACCTCTGCTCTGTCCAATTGAGCTGGTCCCAGGGAATAGGGTGTTTTTGCCCATTACGTTCTAGTCCCCAAAACTCAGGAGTCTGTGTCCCATTCTGGAACTTGATGATCTCAACCAGTTTCTGGATCTAGAATAATTTCATATGATTACCCTAGCTTAGATTTTGGAGGCGCTGTAACAGGACGACTGGATGTGCTCAGTCCATCTCTAGTATGTGCACTTTTACATCCTGATCACTCCACAATACAGGCAATCTCTCGGTATTGTTATTGACGGACTCCATTAGCAATGTGGGTGCTCAACATTATTCACCAAGGTACTATTGCTGGCAGCAGCCTTTCTTTCCCAGGAAGGGGTTCATCCTTACCTGTGTCTGGAAGACTTGTTGGTTAGGGCTCGGACCTTCGACTAGGTTTTTCAGTTTTCATAGTACGCAATCTTCTGTCTTCATTGGGATTTTCCATCAACCAAAGTATCCATCAACCGTCCTCATACCCGCTCATGAAATCCAATTTACAGGACATGTATTGGACTGTTTCCAGGGCAAAGCCTTCCCCTCTCCCCCTCATAACAGAATTCTTTTTTCAGTGAGCCTCAACCTGTGTTTTCACATGAACCAGAACTACAGGATAGGGGTTGCCGAGGTTCCTAGGCATTATAGCCTCTTGCATCCATGTGCTCCCTTTGGTGTGTCTCAACATACACCCTTTACAAATGCATCTAGTCTTTCATTGGGATCAGACTCCATAATCACAGTGCAAGAAGATTCCTATCCCCTCCCTGTCATTCTTCCAGTCAGCAGTGGTTTCTTGAGAGCAATATATTAAGGGGCTCTCTTCCAGCAGCTTCTTCACCAGATTGCAATAATAGACTCTTCAAATTATGGTTGGAGAACTCGCTGCCAGGACCTCCAGACCCATGGTTTGTGTGTGTCATTGGCCATGTCTCCCCTCATAAACGTACTAAAGCTGAAAGCGGGTTTCTTGTCCCCATGGCTTTTTCCCCTGATATCCAGAGCCTGGTGGTTTAGGTAGTCTTTGAAATGATCGCCGTTAACTTCCTCCACAAACAAGGGAATACTTGCACCCCTAATTCTCGTCAAACTAGGAATAGAAATCTGGGATTGTGTATTTCTACATTTGTTTACCATTCCGGCAATTCACTTGGAAAGGACAAAAAGTTCAGGGCAGATGCATTCAGCAGGCTCCATCATTCTCTGCACGAATGGGTGCTCAGTTATGAAGTGGCTAATACAAGTTATTTGTGTGGTTTGCTTCCACAAATGGAGATGTGTGACTCGCCATATTGCTGAATGTCCACTTTACGGGTCCCATCTGTGTGTAGGGTTCTATTTTCTAGGGGATGCCCTTGTCCCAGATTTGTTCAACAAGGCCTTGTATGCCTTTCCTCCAACCCGTCGTCTGAGGAAGTGGCAGAAATGTAGAACTGTCAAGTCAACACTCATTTTGGTAGCTCCTACTTGGACTAGACAGATATAGTTTTCATATCTCCTCCAGCTTTGAGGCGGCAGGTTTCTGAAACTCCTGTTTGTTCCTAATGTGCTGTCTCAGCAGAAGGGGTGAATAATCCACCCCTCTACCATCGCTGACTTGATAGCCTAGTTTCTGAGCAATTAACTTACTCCCATCTACAATTGTCCAAAGAAAATCTGGATCTAATGGCAGCAGCCAGTAAAGAGTCCACTTGCAAATAATATAGAAGTAAATGGCTTTGTTTTTTACTATTGGACTTAAGATAAAAAGTCCTCTTTGAGATACGTTGGACAATTTATGTTCTTTGTCCTACTAAGCTCGCACGGATATCCTTATTTACTCCTGTAAGCACCATCTCTCAGCCATTTCTGCTTACTTAAATTCTCCAAAGGACTCTTTTCCTTGAACAATGAAGCAACATTTTGATGGTTTTCTTCATGTATTCCCTTTTGTTAAAGAGCCTGCACCTCAATGAGACTTGAATGTGGTTTTGGGCTCCTTAATGCATAAACCTTTTGATCTCATGGTTACTTGTGATCTGGATCTGCTATCATAAAAGACATTGTTTCTGGTGGCCTTTACATCAGGCAGATTGATGAGACTGATTCAGTATCTGTCTTCCAAGAAAACTTATTTATTCTTCCACAGGGATAAAGTGGTCCTTTGGGCGGTCCCTTCTTTTATCCCATAAATTCCTTCTTATTTTCATCTCAACTAGGAGATCTTTTTGCCAGTTTTTCAACCCTACCCTCACTCTCTTCCTCGGCTGAGGCAGTGTTGCACAATTTGGTTGTGGCACATACTCTAAAGTTTTACTTTGTACCTGTAGCCCTTACTTTTCGGACAATCTCTTTATCACCTATAGTGGTTTGTCTCCTGGAAATAATTCAGCCTAAGCTACCCCCAACCAGGTGGGTTTCCTACATTGAACTATCCTATGAACTTAGAGGACCTTTTCTTCCTGCCAACAGTCATGCTCATTCCACCAGAGGAAAGGCAGCATCTGTGTCCTTCCAATGGCATGTTCCCATTTCAGAAACTTTAGCCAGTGCAAGGACTCAAGAGTAAGAGTCTGATACAGAAACATTATTTTGGTTGCTATATACTTTTATTTTATAAACGGAAAGAAAGGGTTATGATGAAATCCCATCTTTCCTTGAATCTGAGGGGTTTTCCTGCCTTAACAAAACTAAGGTTACTGTTGGAATATTGAATGTAAAATAAGTCCTCTGTCCTCTGTCCTGTTTCCAAAGCCCTAATCTGACCCTTGCATGCTAAACCTAATATGTGATAGGAGAAAAGTATTTTAGCTGCCACCAGCTCATTAAGGATACAGCCAGGGACTTAGCTCCCTTCATCTCAAAGCTCATTACTGCCTCATTCACCTCTGGTACCATTCCCGCCAACCTTAAAGAATCATGGGTGCTACCACTGCTAAAGAAAAAAAAACATTAGACCCCTTGATACCAACAAATTACCAGCCCATCACGACAGTTCCTTTTCTCTTAAAAATACTGGATACAGTTGCATGCATACTTTCAAATTCAGCAACACCTGGAACTACACCATCTTTTAGGAGCACGCCAATCGGTCTGTCGTCCCCAGCACGGAACAGAAACTGCCCTCATCGACCTCAAGGCCCAGGTTGACGAGTTGAGAGACAAGGGAAAATCGGCACTCCTTCTCCTCCTTGACCTATCAGCTGCATTTGACCTGGTGAATTATAAAGTCTTATGCAGTCACCTAGATACAGCTGCCCACTTCTCTAAGTAGGCTATAGTCTGGATTTAGTTTTTCCTAAGTGATAGGACTATGAGGGTCTTCTCCCCTTCAGCAGCTGCAGACCGTATCTCTATCACATGTGAAGTGCCCCAGGGATCTTGCGTCTCCCCTACTTTGTACAACATATTCACTAATCCCCTCTTCGATGATCTGGAACTTCTTGGCATCACCTACACTAACTATGCAGATGATACTCGGATTCTCCTCCCACTTTCTGGGAATTATGAGGATTTGGCCTTGGTGAATAGAGTTTACCTCATCATCCAGGCATGGATGGCAACGCATTGTCTATGCCTGAATGATGATAAAACCGAGATCATCATCCTGGGCACCCCTACCAACCTCAAAAAGCATGGCAAAGAATACTCCTCTTTCATAATCGATGGAAACCTCATTTAAGTGGCCAATGAAGTAAAAACACTAGGTTTTTACCTCGACTTCAAACTCACCTTCTCTAAACAAGTGAATGCTCTAGCCTCCACCTCCACCTCCGCTTACACTTGTAAACTTATCAGAGCCGGCAAATCCTTTCTTTCCAGCAACAGTTGCATCATCCTGACCAGAGCCCTTATTCTGTCGAGATTGTATTACTGTAACGCCCTTTACATCGCCTCTAATACGGGAATCCAAACTCTTCAAAACAATGCCCTTAGAGGGGCCGTCGGCATAGCTAGGAGAGACCATATCTCTGAACTCGGGCGACAAAACAATTGGCTATCAACCAGCGATAAAATCTGTGTCATTGGTTCACAAAGCTCTGAACAACGCTGCACCCATCTATCTCTCTGAGAGATTCCACAGAAGGTCCTCAACTAGACCCACTAGACTGATCAACATCAACTGCCTCTCCATTCCCAGATTTAAATTATCAAAGGTCGGCGGCAGCAGCTTTCCGGTCAAAACGGCCGAGCTATGGAACCCTTTGCCGCCCTCCCTCAGCGAGGATCAATCCTAACAAAACTTTAGACATAATTGCATCAACTGGCTCAAGTCATCCGATCATTAACACATGCACTTCCGACCTACAGTCTTCCATGACACTGCCACTATGCTCAATTAGCACGGCCCACGTTCTCAGCCCTCTTTGTATGTAACTGTTCATTTATTGCTACCTTTGTTTGACTTGTCCCCATATCTGCCTGCCTTGTGTATTGTATTTCATCATGTAATCTAAGCTTTCAATATCCCTGTAACCTGTGCGCCCTGATACCTTCGGGTCTGGTGCGCAATACAAATAAAAAACAAACAAACCTGCAGCTATTCTACAGCAATTCAAAGTAAGAATCTAAAAAGATGCAAATAAATTAATCAAATGTCCCATTCACCTCAGCTTTCTCCTCTACATTCACAGTTCTATTCAACATGTATGGTTCACAATTAGATTTCACTCCTCACCTGGAATACTTACCTGCCAGGACGCTGTGTAACTCTTATATTCACCAGCATCGGGTCTGGCACAGATTCACATGCTCATGAATATTCCCCGTCATCAGGCTGGGAATCCTTGGTAAAAGAAAAACAGTTTCACTTTCACTTACAAACTGTATTTCTCCTTTAAACCGCTGTCCTCTGGGTCATACTGCACCCATCCAATGGCAGTTCTCTCCCTAAGCCCCTCCTCTGGCAGCCATCTTGTGATTTGTACTGCACTCTTCAGTGTTGGGAGTCCTTAAATTTTCTCTGCAAGTTACTTCTACTTTTTTTCGTGTTTTCTTTCACTGAATTTTTGTTCTATTTTTGTTGCAAAAGAGCCTGTGTGGTCTCCTCTCCATTTGCCAACAGCAGGGATCCATTGTCGGTGAAGTTCTGCACCCCTGAATGGCAAGAATCGTTGAAGTTTCCATAAGGCCATCAGGCCTACTGCGCCCTCCAACCATGATGGAGAAAAAGAAAGAAGGGAGGTCCCTCTTCAAGTCCTGCACCAAGTACGGGCTCCAAAATGTGTTTGTGCATGACAAACACCTGTAATGCCACTACTGCCTGCATCCGGACCTCAAGGAAGAGGATTGCGAGATATGCCGCATATTTTCCAAGAAGATGACAAAGAACAGGCACACTAGACTGGCATTGTGGCTGAATGCCCATGCCTCTGCCCTATACTCCGAGCAGGGGAATGCCTCACCCAAGGCCGGTTGGCCTGAGGAGCGGCTTGGATTCTAAGTCATGTGAGGATGGCCTCATCTGTGGGGGGCCAAGATGAGGACAAGCACCGCAAGTCGGAGTCCACTGGGGTCACCGCAGAAGCGGGTCCCATGGCAGACGGGGCGCGATCAGCATCTCCCGCTACCTCCATTGCCAGCTGAAAATGGAGCTCCTCCTCGAAGAGAAAGTCGTCCAACCAAGCTAAGCTGCGGGAGAAGCCTGAGAAGCCATGGACGGAATATGCCGAGCTGCCCAAGAAGGCCCAGGCAGCACAGGATAAGTCTTCGTCGACGATCGCGCTGGTGGCGGCTGCTCTCTTAAAGGTTTCCCTCCCTCCAAGATGCAAGGCCACCGTGGTGACTTTGACGAGGTCTGGTGGCATGCCGGAGAAGTTGATGCCGCCTCAGAACCCGATTCCAGCCCCTCTGGGTGAAACGAGGGGGCATGGGGGTAGGCGGGCCCCAGACCAGCCCCAGGCCATTGGCCAAGCCATGGAAATGAAGTTGACGGACGATGGGGACTTCATTCTCTAGACACGGTCCAGGAGGACGTGGAAGAAGAGGATACCCAGCATACCCAGACATGGGTACGAGACGGATACGGCCATGATGATGATGTCATCGGAGCGGGCAGTGGGTCCTCGCAGCCTAGGGTGTCCCCACTGGACGAGGTGGGATAGTTCCATTCTATGATCACCAGAGCCTCTGAGCTGTTCCAGCTTGTGCCCGAAGAAACCAGGAAGGAGGGTTTCCTGTACCAGAGGCATGAAGCCAAGAGGAAGATGATCATGGCGGTGCACCTCCTGAACGACTTGTGGGAGGAGGGCCTAGCCCTCTTGAAGAACCCTTGCACGGCTCCAGCCAAGCAGGATAGGCTGGAAAAGAAGTACTGGGTACCGGAATCCACACCCAAGTGCCGGAGGTCGCAACCATCGCCGGATTTGGTGGTTTTGGCGGCAGCGAGGAAGTGGCCATCTAACCCTTCCTCGTCGTCTTCAGTCCCTCTGCACAGCGACGGTAAGAAGCTGGACACCATAGGGAGGAAAGTGATTTACACTGCAGTGTCTACCATCAAGGCGCCCAACGAACTGACCATCCTAGCCAGGTATGACAGGGAGCTGTGGTACAAGCTGGGCCGATTCTGGATTACCCCCTCCCAACAACAAAAGGATGGAGGCGATGGCTTTCTTCCAGGAGGGAGAGGTAGCGTCGGATCATGCCGTCAGCGGAGCTGGACATTGCCAACAGGGGGTTGCGGCAGATGGGGAACGGTGCCTGCTGGAATTGTGGCGATAGGCCGTCGAACAAGAGAGTCCCTCGTCCCTCTTCACCTAACGGGAGTCGGGAACAGCTTTGCGGATTCCCCCAGCAGCGATTTGCGCTCCTGCCACGAATGGGAACTTCGGTAGGACTAGGTGGACCACATCTTTGGCAAGTGCGGCAGGCCCCAGATCGATCTGTTTGCGATAACTGCAAATGGGAGATGCGTTCTCCTTTCCATCGGAAGGGATGTTTCTTTACGCCTTTCCTCTATTGCCGCTCCTGCTACGAGTCATCAATACTCAGACAGTGTCGGTGCAGGATGATACTCATCGCCCCGGCGTGGCCGAGGTAGATTTGGTATCCAGATCTTCTCAGCCTGTCTGCGTTGCCTCTGATCAAGCCACCAGCAGTCCCGGATCTTCTTGCCAGAGAAGGCGGGGCATGGTCCTGCATCACAACCCAGGCTCACTCCCTAGACAATGCAGTCCTATAGTTTGCAGGACGTGAGTTCCCTACGGACTGCAGGGAGGTCCTCACAAAGTCCAGGGCATCGTCGACTTTGAAGTGCTATAGTCGCAAGTAAAAATGTTTCGCTACGTGGTGCCGGTCACAGAGGATTCCCCCCCTGAGGGTCACGGCCCTACAGATCCTCCCATATTTGCTGTCTTTAGCCAAGGCAGGACTGGCACACGCCTCGGTCAAGATACATCTGGCGGCTATCTCCCGCTAGACCAGGTCTCCAAGAAGGTCTTCACTTTGGTCTCATCGACTCATCAAGGAATTCCTCAAAGGAACTGTTTGTTCTTTCCCGGCAGTGAAGGCTCCTGCCCCGACATGGGAACTCAATGTGGTTCTGATGAGGCTCATGGGGCTCCCTTTTGAGCTGATGCATCAGGTCCTTCTCAAGTTCCAGTCGTGGAAAGCGGCTTTCTTTGTGGCCATCATCTCCGCCAGGAGGGTGGATGAGATACAGGCCCTATTGTGCAAACAGCTGTACCTGACTTTCCACAAATCGAGGGTTGGACGCACCCCTCATTCATGCTGAAGGTTCCGTTGGAGTTTCACCTAAACAGATCTTTATCTGTTTTTTTTTTCCCGAAACCTTCGCTGGCTGAGAGAGCTTTGCACTCGCTGGACGTTGCTCGTGCCCTGAAGTTCTACATGACACGCACAAAGAGTTTTCGAAATACTTCAGAGCTGTTTGTGAACTTTGGTCCTGTGAACCATAGGAAGGCCTTGTCCAAGGCTTCCCTCTCAAGGTGGATCTCCGGCTGCATCATGCATTGTCATTGGGTGGCGAACCAGCCACTGCCTGCATGTCCGAGAATCCACTCAATTCCTAGCTGGTGTGTCCCTGCTGGACATTTGCAGGGCTGCTACGTGGAGGTCCATGCACACCTTCATTAAGATCTACTGCGTCAACAGGGATTTCGGGGAGAAGTCCAGAGTCGGCCAAGCAGTGCTACAAAACCTGTTTGGTTGAGGTGAGTCTGTTCCAGAGGTAAGAGTTGATTGCTTCTCTTGAGCTTTGCCACCTCCTGTGGTTGTGTAATGTTGTACTGTTGTGTATTCATTATTCATGAGCATGTGAATCCATGCTGGAGAAAGAACAAGTTATTTACCTGTAACTATTGTACTCTCACGTCCCCTTTCCTCCATACTGCATGGGGCGTCCCTTGCTAGGGCCGGGAGACAGAACCTTTTTCACCAGAAAAAACCATCTTCCCCTTTAAATTTAGGGGCGTGCGGTGGTGCGGCCCTGGGAGCAGGCGCTTCCCTGACTCCGCCCACCAGCGCCACTCAGTCCCCATTGACGCAGCGACAATATTTAACATTGCCTAATGACACCAGTATTATTAGGGGGAAGGATGGTGAGACGTATGGAGGAAAGGGGACTATGGACTAAGGGTTGTTGGTCACTGCAGTGAGTAACTGTTAATTACTCTTCCATACCCTCCCTTTCCTCCCTACTGCATGGGCAATTACAACTGAATGTATCCCTGGGGTGGAGAGAGGACCCTCCTTAAGAAAAGAGGTTCCTTAGAACCGCCTGTCCGAAAGCCGCATCTGACTTGGAGCCAGCGTCCAAACAAGCGGTGGCCCAGGTGGCCGCCCTGCTGATGACCTGCCGCTGGAATGCAATGGCCGTGGCATTGGCTCTGACAGCATGGACATGCATGTTAGCTGGAAGTGGTTTGTGCTGCCCCTCATATGCCCTCTTGATGGCCGAAACCATCCACCTTGCTATAGAGGCCTTGTTTGCCTGATAACCGGGCCTTGACCCCCTGAAGGTGACAGAGCGTCTGACTTGCGGAAGCCCTTGGTCCCGTCCAGAAAGAATTTCAAGGCGCGTCTGGCATCCAGACAGTGCAATACCCTCTGAGCATCGTTTTTAGGGAAGGCAAAACGTAGGGAAGACTATCTCCTCGTTTAGATGGAAAGCAGAGGCTACCTTGGGTAGGAACGTGGGGTGCATTCTCAGGACCACCTTATCCTTGTGAAAGGTAGTATAGGGTTCTGAAGCCACCAGTGCCTGGATCTCGCTGACTGCGAGCAGAGATGAGGCCCACCAACAAAACTGTTTTAATGGTGACCAGCCTGATGTCCGCGGACACCATTGGCTCGAATGGTTTGTGCACCAAGGCGCCTAACACTGCATTGAGGTCCCACACAGTGTGTTGTGCTTTTTTGATGGGTGGGAAGAGCCTGGTGAGGCTTGCCAAATGTCGCTTGACCACAGGTTTGGAAGAGGAGAAGACTACCTCTGAATTTCTGTAAACCCCTATGGCTGCCAAATAGGTGCAGCATGTATCCACCTGCACGCCCGAGTGAGCAAGGTGTGCCATGAAGCAGAGCAAATCATCCAACGTGCATGTAAGGGCTTTGATCTTGAGTCCAGCCAATGACCAAACCTAGTCCATTTACCCTTCTACTTGCTCCTAGTAGCCCTGCTCCTAGCGCCCTGAGTGACCAGGGGCATGGGAGGGAAGGTATACGCTGTCATGCCGTTCCACTGTATCTGGAATGCATCACCCAGGAGCTGGGGCACTGCCCCTGCCAGGATGCAAACTGCTGGCACTTCTTGGTGTCCCAGGAGGCAAATAGATTCGCTTGAGGATGCCCCCATCTGCTGAAGATATCCTGCAGAACCTTATTGTTCAATTCCCACTCGTAATTGTACGTTCCCAGTCTGCTCAGCCTGTCCGCCTCCAAGTTGGACCGCCCGGTAGGTGGATGGCCCTGAGGTAGATGTTGTTCTCCAGGGCCCATTCCCACATGCTGACCGCTAGCTGCGCAGTGGACCTGGTACCCCCTGCTTGTTTACTTAGTACATACTAGTGGAGTTGTTCATCTGGATATAGATGACCTGGCCCCAATGAGCGGAAGAAAAGCTTTGAGAGCTAGCCAGATGGCTTTCAGCTCCAGCCAGTTGATATGAGACTCCTGCTCCTGCCGGGTCCAGACTGCATGGATGCTGTGGCTGGTCAGAGTGGCCCCCCAGACCTCTAGGGAGGAGTCCGTAGTGATGGTGACCTGTGGGGCTGGCTGATGAAGGACTTGGCCGTCCGCAGGTTGTAGTCCCTGAACCACCATGTGAGGTCCAAGTGGAGAGAATGAGGAATGTTGACGAGCTCCGCTTGGGAGCCCCTCTCCTGATTCCATTTTCATATTGCTTAATTGAGCACAGGATCCATATGACAAATACTGTATGAAAAGCCTGTACATTTGGATGCCTAAGTGGCTTAAAATAAAGCAGAAACCCAAATTGTGGTGCAGCAAAGTTCTTGTTTTGATGCTGCAGTTATGCTTTTCTCCATAATGCACGGGCGTCCCTCGCTAGGGACGGGAGAGTGAACCCTTTTCACCAGAAAATAATCTTCCCCATTAAATGTAGAGCCTTGCAGGGATGCGGCCCTGGGAGCATGCGCTCCCCTGACTCCACCCACCGGCGCCACTCCTCAGTCCCCTTTTCCGTGTCGACGGGAACGGGCCGATTTCACCAGCGCTCCTGGGATTGGCTTCAGCCATGTAATAACACGCGCTCTTCCCCGGATAGCTGCTTCTGTCTTTTTTGTCTTTTATCAATCGGGTACTAGGTCCTCTGGTGCCACGCTCCTCCCCGGCGCATGTCGACTTCAGCAGGTGTCCAGCCTGTGAGGGGCTCTTCCCTACATCAGACCCCCATGCTCTTTGCCTCTGCTGCCTTGGCCCCGACCACAGATGGGAGGGTTTGAGCCGCATGAAACGCACTTTCTTCACGCGCCCTGAAGTACAGACCAGCTAGTTGGAGGGAGCTCTTCGAGAAGTCGCCTCCAGAGGACTTGAAGGACTTCATCAGACATAAGTCAAGGCCCAAGGGAGGGCTGCTCCTTTCTAGTGCAACCCACAAGGGCAACTCCTTTCGGGAGGAACCTATCAGGTTCTCATACCAGCATGGGTACCAATTCTAATTCATATACCAACCGTCAGGCCGCGGGGTAGTTAGATCCTTACGGAAACGGTGCTGATGGACCGCAAGATTCTTTTACCGGGTGAACACCTGAGGGCCTACGCCCTTTTACCAGCAACATGTCCGGAGGGGGCGCCTGCACGCAGAACTGCCAGCGATACTGCTGAGGGCGACACGCCACCAGGCCTCGACCTGAGGTTCAGGCTAGGTCTCATTCTCCATCGCCAACAGTCCTGGCGGAGGCTAGGCCCAGTGAGCCAAGCACCACAACTTTGGCACGTGGTATGCAGCTCAACAAGATGGCCGCTCATCCGATACTACCCGAGGAACAGAGCAGGTGGGTGAACGAGTTACAAGGTGGGACTGGTGTCAACCAGGTACATGGCCTACAGTTTATCCGTCAGCATCGCAGGGCAGGTTTACTCCCCGCAACCAGCTAGACAGTGTGCACCGGCCCCAGCAGCCACCCGCTACCCTGTCGATATTACCTGCCACCCCACCGGCCTGCTAGGACAGGTTCTTTGAAAAGTTCCTCATGCTCATGAGGTCCCCTCAGATGGGGACATGCTCTCTCTGGCCCCTCCGCCTGCGCCTATAGTCATTCCTCATGTGGCTCCACCGCTGCAGGCCACGGTGCAGCCCCTGCTGCCCACGCCAGCTCCTTTGATTCCTGCTCCCCTGCCTCCTACAGTTCAGGCGGTTCCGTACCAGCCTCCGCTGCAGCCTCCGGCTCTGGTTTCCACACCTCATCCCTCGGCGCCAAGCACTCCTACACTTGCTCCGGACCAGCCGGATGCCCTGGTGGACACAGACGAGGAAGAAGACCCTGACACACCATCGTCAGCCAAGTCCTTCCACAAACGGCTCGCAGGAGGCGGGGATACTGGCCAGGGTCCTCGCTCTACGGCCCGTGGCTAGAACGGGGACCCCGATGCAGAAGGACATTGTCGCCTTGGCGAAGAAGGGGTGGCTCAAACCCCACTCTGCCCAAACTGTCAATTGGCACCTGGACGCCAAGAATAGGCAAATGGAGGGGAATCCACTCTTGCTATCGGCCCAGCCTCAACTCCACTCTTCAGTGATTGCTGCAGCGTCACTCTACTCAAAGCCTCAGTCGTCCTCGGCCACCTCGTCCTTAGCACTGCTAGGCAAGGAGAAGATCTTGGAGGCGTATGGGAAGAAGCTTTATTCCAACGCTTCTCTGCATATTCGTCACTCCAACGCGGATGCCATGCTGGCAGCCGTTAACCAGAGGCTTTGGCAGGAAATGACAGTCTTCCTTCCAGAACTTCCGGTGCAGAACCATTCACGATTTAAGGCGGGACTGGCAGAGGCAAAATGGTGGTGCAAGACATCATGGAGTCCACCGTGGCCCACATTGACGTCTCTGGCCGGGCCATATGCATCACCACGGAGATGAGGACTGCCTGGCTTCGGGCTACTAAATTCAACCCAGACGTCCAGGAACGCATATTGGACCTTCCATTCGAGGGTGACCTCTTTCACTCCATCATCGATGAGGAGCTAGATAAAAAGAAAAACAGTTTGCAAACTGCAAAGTCTTTATCCTTATGAAGGCCATGCTCAAGACATACACCCAGTCGCATCAACGTTATGAGAAGGGACGGATGTTCTGAGGGTTCTGCGGCTTCCAAGAACGAAGTTCCAGGCAGCCCGACTTCTCGCCTAGTCAACACTGATGCAAACAACAAAAGGGGGCGGTGGGGTGTAAGGGCTTTTTTCATTCCCCCTCCTCTGCTTCAGCCTCATAGGGAAAGAAGGCATGACGCGTTCCTTTGGGTTCACGTCTCTATGGTGGGGGCCAAACTTGCCCTTCACGCACAGTTTTGGCGTCAGAAATTCCCACATCCCTGGATACTCTCTGTAGTATCCACAAGGTACCGCCTACCGATCCCACCCTCTCCTCCCTCCACCCCCACAGATTGAGACAGCAACTCTGTTGGTGGAAATTCAGTCGCTCGTCGAGAGCCAGGCAGTGGAAGAAGTCCCAGCCTCCCAGCGAGGATTGGGCTTCTACTCCAGGATTTTTGCCATACAAGAGAACCACCAGGCTGTCCTGAGAATTGTGCCGGACCTCTCCACCCTCAGCCTCTCCCCAAAAATTCCAGATGGTTACGCCAGCACTCATAGCGGAGACATTGTGCAAGGGAGATTGGATGTGCTCCCTGAATCTGAAGGACGCTTATCTACATGTCCCGATTTGGCAGCTGCATCGCTCTTTTCTGCGATTCAGGATCCAGGGCTTCCATTTCCAATACAAGGTGCTACCCTTTGGCCTCAATTCAGCCCCCAGGGTATTTACCAGACTCATTCATTTATTGGCGGCCCTCCTCAGGGCCCAGGGCCACCATGTCTACCCGTACCTGGACCAATGGCTTGTCAGGGCGAGATCTCCGGTTGTGGTTCACCACACTTCCTCTGCCTTTTATGATTACCCTCCATGAGCTGGGATTTTTGCTGAACCTCAAGAAGTCTCAGCTGCAGCCTATGCAGAGACTGACCTTCCTGGGACTCATATGGGACATGAGGTCCGAGAGAGTGTTCCCCTCGGAGGACAAGATCACGGCCATCAAGATGGCCACTGCTCACTTCCTCTGCCGAGAGGTGACATCGGCCTGGTGGTACCAGCATCTATTAGATATCATGGTAGCGGTCCTACTGGCCGTTCCCCACATGAGACTCGAGATGAGATTACAGCTGCGCTTCACAGCCTCATAGAATCAGGAGAGGGGCTCCCAAGCGGAGCTTGTCAACATTCCTCATTCTCTCCACTCGGACCTCACATGGTGGTTCAGGGACTGCAACCTGCGGATGGGCAAGCCCTTCGGCAGCCAGCCCTGCTGGTCACCATCACTACAGACTCCTCCCTAGCAGTCTGGGGGCCACTCTGAGCAGCCACAGCATCCATGCAGTCTGGACCCGGCAGGAGCAGGAGTCTCATATCAACTAACTGGAGCTGAAAGCCATCTGGCTAGCTCTCAAAGCTTTTCTTCCGCTCATTGGGGGCAAGGTTGTCCTTATCCAGACCGACAACTCCACCAGCATGTACTAAGTCAACAAGCGGGGGGTACCAGGTCCCCTCCACTGTGCAGGTCCAACTTGGAGGCGGGCAGCCTCAGCAGACTGGGAGCGGACAATTACGAGTGGCAATTGAACGATCAGGTTCTGCTGGAGATCTTCAGCAGATACGGGCACCCTCAAGTGGATCTTTTGCCTCCTGGGACAGCAAGAAGTGCCAGCAGTTTGCGTCCTGGCAGGGGCAGGGCCCTGGCTCCCTGGGTGACGCATTCCAGATACAGTGGAACGGCATGACAGCGTATGCCTTCCCTCCCATGCCCCTGGTCCACAAGGTGATCTGCAAGATAAAGGAATCTTGTCATCTCAGCATCATTCTGATAGCTCTGTGGTGGCCAGCAAGACTGTGCTTCTTGAAGCTTCTCAGCCTCTCTGACAGGCCACCCATTCACCTTCTGATGGGCCCAGCTCATCTTCTGGCACAGCAGGGGGGCAGGGTCATCCACCACACCCCACAGAAATTAGCCATTGCAGAGTGGTGTCTAAGCAGGTCACGATGAAACTCCTGTGCCTATCACAGACTAACCTAGAGATCATTCAGGGCACTAGGAGCAGGGCTACTAGGAGCCAGTACAAGAGTAAATGGAATAGATTATGTCACTGGACAGACTCTAAAGAGATCTACCCTCTTACGTGCATGTTGGATGATGTGCTCTCCTTCTCGGCACACCTTGCTCACTCCGGCGGGCAGGTGGATACATGCTGCCCCTATTTGGCAGCCCTAGGGGCTTACAGAAATTTGGAGGAGGAGGTCTTCTCCTCTTCCAACCCTGTGGTCAAGCGACATTTGGCAAGCCTCAACAGGCTCTTCCCGCCCATCAAAAAACCACACCTGGTGTGGGACCTCAATTGTAGTGTTGGGCGCCTTGGCGCACAAATCATTTGCGCCAATGGCATCCGCGGACATCAGGCTGGTCACCATTAAAACAGCTGTTGGTGATCTCACCTCTCCTCACAGAGTCCGCGAGATCCAGGCACTGGTGGCTTCAGAACCCTATATTACTTTTCACAAGGATAATGTGGTCCTGGGAACGCACCCCACGTTTTTACCTAAGGTAGCCCCTGATTTCCATCTAAACAAGGAGATTGTCTTCCCTATGTTTTTTGCCAACCTTAAAGGTGATGCTCAGAGGGTATTGCACTGTCTGGATGTCAGACGTGCTCTGAAATTCTATCTGGTCAGGACCAAGGGCTTGGTTCTCATATTCTTTTCCACACAGGTCTTGAACCTTTACACAAGGTCCCAGGGCTCCTATCTCCCTGCTCGAGCTTTCCCAGCTTCTATTTAGTGTCCTTTCAGGTATGCGGTATACCAGACAAAGCACCCAGCAGTCTTGTCTGCTTTCTGCTGTGGGCTCTGCTTGCTGCTTCTTCTGCCCCCGGGCTTCCGCTTGGCATCCGCCTCCTTCCAGCAGACTTCTCTGGTCATGGTACTGCTGTGGAAAACCTCTTCTCTTGGGGATGTTCCGGACGGCGTACTCAGGCTCGCAGCGACTCTACAAGATGGTCTACTTCCTTCTCTCATCCCGACCACTGACTGGTATGGATTCTCCATCTTGGTTTTCCACTGCTGGTTTGGAATCTCCAGTTCCCAACAACTATGCGCACACTGTCTTTTTTGGTCAGAGTAATCTTCATTACTCGATCACTCCTTCTCGTCCCAGTCTTCTCATAAGGATATGTATTGGTGATTCGGTTCCCTTCATTAGGATGTTCTACGTTACAATATGCCATGCACAGATTAGATGGCGGAAAATAGATGTTATCCCTTAAAGAAGGAGAGGTATAGCATGCTGTGTCTGTGGAGTCTCCCCTTTTCCCCTAGGTTGTTCTCCCCCATATGGTCAACCCCGCAGATAGCCAGCCCTGGGGGCAGTGAGCTGGTACCTTCTGCCTTCCCTGGCCACATGAGGGGAGGTTCCCTCCGGGGAACCGGTGACAGCGCCATCAAATTCTTCACATAAGCCATGTAGACAGTGCTGCGTACGTTTTGTAAGCATTACTCTTTGGCTTCTTCCTCCTGTGAAGATTTGTCCTTTCGCCCATTAGGAACTGCACAATTTATTCGCTTGAACCCAATCACCCTATACTGTCACTGTCTGAGTACTGTTTAGTCGGGTTCCCAACTATTTGGGAAGGAGGGATGGCAGAATGAAAGAGTAAGGAAATATTACCTTCATGGTAATTACAGGACTCTGAAGTCTTGCTGTTCCTTCACAACACCTTCCTGTCCATTCCTGCAAGCATATGCCATATTGAAACCTTAGGGCAAAGGAATAAAATAAGGCAATTGAACAAGGAATTGGTGATGCTCGTTTTATAGGTGCGAGCTAGCACATGAAGGGACATAGCACGCAAACCCCAAGCTAAAGCACTTTACAGTGAGATGCTTTTCCAGGCCTGCCTGCGGTGCAGACAATTTCCAACCAGTTGTGAAGAAGGTAGATCAAGAACTAAGAGTCCCAGTATGATCATGAAGGTAATTGGACCTATTTATAAGGTGCAACATTTCTTTCCAAAATAATTGGATTAAAGGACAGACCCACCGCCATTGGACCTCTTGAGCCACATCCACTCCCACAATGCCCATTCAGAGTTGATTACATTCTCCCCAGCCTATCGGGGGGTTATGCACCA
This sequence comes from Ambystoma mexicanum, assembly GCF_040938575.1. Taxonomy (NCBI): domain Eukaryota; kingdom Metazoa; phylum Chordata; class Amphibia; order Caudata; family Ambystomatidae; genus Ambystoma; species Ambystoma mexicanum. The sequence continues at coordinate 1,050,439,927 of NC_090935.1, forward strand.
GTGGTAATAGTTTGAAAGCATGTTCACAAATGTTTATACCAAAGAGGATCCCCTTGCCCTAAAACAAAAGAGAAGCTTCTGTTCTTAATTTTCTTCTCACATCATCACTTCCTCATGTGACCGCTCGCACATATGTGCTTGGGGGGGGGGGGGAAAGGATGTGTAGGAGAGGTGTGCAGCAGACGCCGGATGGCCGTTGGGCTTCCCCTGCTGAATCCAGTCTCTCAGCTATGTTGGTATACTCTAGAGAGACCTTGTGTGAGACCCACTCCTCCCCCATGACCTGCTGTCCTTTTAACTGGGATTGCATTGTCAAACCCATTTCTTTAATGCAACTAATGCACAAACAAAAAGTCTCTCTGGGTGCCTCGCTCAAAAGTCGGGTACCTATTTTTATCATTGTGAATATATTAGGGATAGTGATAATCCTTCAGTGAAAAAAACAATTTACAACGTTCAGCATATTATAAGTAAATTCCACAAGCTGTTAGTAAAGCTGTTTGACATTGGTTGGAGTTAAGGTGTCGGGACTCCCTCTCTCCTGCGCACCTGCTATTTGCTTGTTGCTAATTCTGCCTGCAGCCTAAATCCTGGTTTGTCCAGGGACCAACTCCAAGGTTCCTGTTTGGTTTAAAGCTTTGCGGGGATGACAAATCCGTGGATTAGTTTGGCGCTGGCTGGATGTGTTAGTCCATATTGTCACAGTTTGTGCACGTTGGTTATATCAATGATTGCGTCAAGTATTTTGTCATTACAAGCATATTTTATTTTTTGTATAGTTGGCACCAAAAAGAACATCATTGTATTAATGAATGACAATTTTTTGACATGGTGAATAGCAACACAGCCGACGCGCATTTCAACCTTAGTCTTTTTCAAGGCCAATTGAGTTTGAAAGGTGAGTTCCGGAGAGTTGTGGGCTGATCCTCCCAGGTATGGGCGTCAGGGGGGCTGGATAGCCAGACGGTGCCGAAGTCGGCCGAAGCTTCTGAGAAGGGGTTCTCGCGCCCCCCCGATGCCCATACTTGGGGGGGGGGGGGGGGGGGGGGGGGAGGGACGGAGGGGATCAGCCCACAACTCTCCAGAACTCACCTTTCAAACTTAATTGGCCTTGAAAAAGACTAAGGTTGAAACGCACGTCGGCTGTGTTGCTATTCACCATGTCAAAAAATTGTCATTCATTAATACAATGATGTTCTTTTTGGTGCCAACTAACCAAGAAATAACGCTTGTAATGACAAAATACTTTTTGGTAAAGCTGGTTCAAGATGAACAAGAAGATAAGAACACCTATATTGAGCCAGCATTTGGCATAAAGTCAGCGAATTACAAAAAGTGTTAACGAAAAAAGTGTTAACGAAAATGGTACAAGGCAAGCTGAAAAACCAAGTAACATATATAGCCATTTAGCATATTTGCAGTGGATTCCACAAGACATTAGTGTGATTAGTTCAAGGCAAACAAACATTCCAAAAGCACATGTATTCAGCTTATTGTGTAATACAAATTCAAGCATGTCTGCCAACATATTAAAAAAAGGCCGGAGGATTGAGACCCATTTTGGACTTAAGAGACTTGAACAAGTTCCCCAGGAAGGACAAGTTCAAGATACTACCTCTTTCTCAGATCCTTCAGGCCCTCCAGCTTCAGGATTGGATGGTATCATTGGACCTTCATGGTGCTTACTTTCATGTGCCAATCCATCACAAGCACAGACAGTACCCAAGGTTCGTCATTGCAGGTTCTCATTATCGGTTTTGGGAGGTCTGCCATTTAGGCTGACTTCAGCCCCGAGGGTTTTCACCAAGTTGATGGTGGTTGTGGCAGCGAGTCTCAGAAGAAGGGGAATTCATGTTTACCCCTACATGGACGATGGCTGATCAGGACCAGTTCTCCCGAACAGGCCCTGGAACATCTCAGCTCCATCTGTCACTTCCTTCACAGATTGGGCTTCTCCCTCAACTTCAAGAAGTCTCACATGATACCATCTCAAAGGCTCCAATTCATTGGAGCAATCCTGGATGCATCCCTGGGAAAAGCCTCCCCACCAGAGGTGAGGGCTCAAGACATTCTGCAGATGGTGACCAAATTCCAGAATGCCCAGCATCTACCGGCCTTCGATTTTTTGAGTTTGCTCGGCCTCATGGCATCCTGCTTTTTTTCTGGTGCCAGAAGCTCGCCTGAAAATGAGATCGCTCCAATGTGCTCTCAGGACTCAGTGGTCCCAATTCTCAGGAAGGATGTCAGACCTCCTACAAATTCTGAGCAGAATCTCATAGGACCTTCGGTGGTGGGCCTGCCGGGAGAACATCTTGAAAGGAGAACAGTTTTGGCAACAATGGCCGGAGATGACCGTAGCGACGGATGCCTCACCCACGGGTTGGGGAGCCCACGCCAACAATCTGACAATCAGCAGTTGTTGGTCTCCATCGGAGACCAAACAACAAATCAACCTTTTGGAGCTGAGGGCACTCAGACTAGTGCTGAAGGCCTGTCTGCCATCTGTACGGGGAAAGGATGTCCTAATAATGACAAACACAGTGGCTATGCACTACCTCAACAAAAGAGGAGGTGTAGGGTCACTACCACTGTGCAGCGAAGCAATGCAGCTCTGGTTCTGGGCGATACAAGAAGGAATCTCCCTATTGGCAGTTCACCTAGCCAGAGTGGAGAATACAGCGGTGGATTCTCTGAGCAGGCAGCGCTCAGTCTCCCACAAGTGGCAACTAGCTCAGGAAGTCCTTCAAGGGATGTTCACCCTTTGGGGAACCCCTCAATTAGATCTGTTTGCAACAGGTGTCAACCGAAAGTGCAAACTGTACTGCTCAAGGGAATTTCCCCCAAGAGGAGCTCCAGGAGACTGGTTTGTTGTGGACTGGGATTTTTCACTCCTGTAAGCTTTTCGTCCAGTCCCATTCATTCCTCACATGATCAGAAGGTTGAGCGAGTTCAGGAAATCCATGATCCTAATTGCCCCTGTTTTGGTTAAGAGGACGTGGTACCCGGACCTTCTGGACATGTCAATCTGCCCTCCGATACGTCTTCCAGAAAGAGAGGACCTTCTCTCGCAAGAGGAGGCTCGGGTTCTCTATCCGGATATCAGGACGCTCAGCCTTCACACATGGTTTCTGAAAGGCTGAGATACAAGGGTTGGGACCTCCCAGACGACATAATGGAGATTTTGCTTTCGGCCAGAAGACCAGCAACTAAGTCTTTGTACCGCTGCCATTGGAGCAAATTCTACAGCTGGTATAGAGATGAGAATGTTGATCCATTTACATGTAATACACCGATGGTGTTATCTTTTTTGTTACACCTAGCTAATCTGGGGCTCCAGATTGGTACCATTAAGGGATTTCTAGCAGCGCTTTCTATATTGAAGCGCACTTCAGAAGAAGCTTCTTACTTTAAAATACCTCTAATCGTCCAATTTCTAAAGGGATTAACAAATGTTTTCCCTCCAATCCCTTTTCAATTCCCGATTTGGGATCTCAACTTGGTGTTAAAGTTCATGTGTGCTCCTTTTAAGCCTTTACACTACTGTCCTTTGAGGCTACTAACCCTGAAAAACCATCTTTTTAGTAGCTATTACATCTGCCTGCTTTATCCTGGAAGCCTCCTTACACTATTTTTTATAAGGATAAGGTGGTGCTGAAGGTGAAACCCACCTTTCTACCTAAAATTGTCTCTGAATTTCATCTCACACAGAAGATAACTTTACCATCATTCTTCCCTCCTCCTTACCCTGGGAAGGAAGAGGAGAGACTTCACAGGCTTGACCCTAAACGTGAAATAAGCTTCTATATCACTAGAATGGCAAAGTTAGGACAGGACAATGAATTATTTGTGGGCTATTCGGTCCATAAATTGGGTATTCTATCATCAAACAGACATTATCCAAATGGATAATATTGGCAATATCAGAATTCTACAAACTGCCAGGGAAAGATCCTCCAGAGAAGCCTACGGGCTCATTCGACCAGTGGCCTGGCAACTTCCTCTGCATTACAGAGGGGAGTACTAATGAAAGAAATGCATGCGGCTGCCACATGGTCATCTGTACATACTTTGACCAAAAATTATAGTTTAGACTCTTCCTTGGGTCAGGAAACTGCTTTTGGTAAAGCAGTGTTGAATTTTGTGCACACACAGCCATGAAAGCTATTAAATTGTCATGTAAAATTCTAACGCCTTCCTCCAGTAAAACTACTAACTGCTTTGGGATTGTATCAAAAGATAAGGAAACACTTATGTATAGGCGTGCTGTAAATGCCATATCATATCATATCATACGTGGGAGGACACAATCCATTCAAAGATCAAGTTACTTACCTCTGGTATCGTTCTTTTGACTGGATGTTCCTCCCACGTATTCCTCATCGCCCCTCCCAACCTACCCTGCTGTAGAATTTGCCTTGCGATTACAGTCTGCACTCTCTCAGGTGGAGGAGCCGTCAGGTATGGGATAAATCCTATTCATAAAAACGGAACTGAAGCGAACGGGCGCTGAGCGTGCTACATATACCTTCAGTGATGTCAATATCAAGACGCAGGCCTTCGAGGGACATCGAGTCGACGGGCATAGACGCACAGCACCACCTGCTGAAAATGTTTTCCGAAGCAGCTCAGCTGGATATTGGAAATATCAAAAGATAAGGCATACATGGGAGGATCATACAGTCGAAAGAACGTTACCAGGGGTAAGTAACTTGTTCATCTTGCGTATTGATCATGATCCGGAATCAACAGCCACTGGCCTTAGAAATTGTTTCTATCATTGGTGACTGGATACAGAAGAACTGGCTCAGGCTCAATGTTGACAGAACTGAGGCCATGGTCCTGGGTGCAGAACCTTCAAAGTCCTCCCCTTGGTCCATGGAGTTTTGGCCTCTTTTTTTGGGCCCTCTCCCTGTCTCAGTTAGCAATGTGAAGCATCTTTGCTTAATAATTGCATCTTCACTTTCGGCTCAGCCACAGATCAATGCTAGATGTGCCACTTCTCATTTTAAATTGAAATTGCTTAAGAAAATAATTCCTTTTGTCCCGGCCACTCTTCAGGGGTATGATGATTTCTACCTCAGTAATGGGAATTTTAGATTACTGTAATGCCACCCTGTTTTCACAACCCGAAACTCTTATCCACTGTCTGCAGGTGATTTCAAATCCAGCAGCTCGGTTCGCTATGGGGCTTCCTGAATTCTCTGCTGTTCTTCGAGAGTTACACTGGCTCCCGTTGGAATGCTGTTTTAAATTTAAGATTTTGTGTTTGGTCTATCATGCGTACAATGGATGTGGACCCAATTATCTTGGTTACAAAATCAGGAGATATTGTTCTTCTTGGAATATCTATTCCGCCAACCAGCCCCTACTGCAAGTTCCTTACTTCCGGAAATCCATTGTGGGCGGCAAAGCTTTTTCAGTTGCCGATTCTGATTCACCTTTGGTCTATTGTGGCCTATTTTCCTTTTAGAAAAGCTTTGGAAACATTTATTTTTAATCTTTAGTTTTTTGTCTGTCTGCGCTCAGTTCTGCCTTGGTCCCTCTTTTTGAAGGTCCTTTTTTTAGCGCTTTATGGCAGCTATTTATTGGGATCCGTTATACAGAGAATTTGATATATCTACAAGACCATATGTTTTGAGTGATCACGTTGAAACCTAAATCCCAAACCTATGTGAGGGTGTCCTCTCCCCCATGTTTACCTCTGCATTTTCTAATGATGGGGCTGTATTTAGTGAAATCTTTACAACCCCCTCTAAGTTAAACTTTATCTTTTATGAGTCAGTCAAGTTACTTTTCTTGTATAGCTGGTTTAAGTGACCTCCTCTTTCCCAATTCCAAAAGTGTGAGGCCTACAAACTGGTGCAAAATCAAGATTCCCAAACACTGGGGGTATGGGGATAACAATTAAATAAGTCTAATAGTTGCGAGTCAGCCAGAACTGCTTTATTTGAAAATACTTAATTAAGCATCAACAGCATACATTATAAAAATGTATAACATAAACATTGATAGTTATTAATAAAATGCATAGAATAAATAAAATTTCTAAAAAAGTGTTATCAGTAAATCCCATAACTAGATAAAATACATTCCTATTCTCATTGCAACTACAAGATAACATTCCAAGCTCCAACTCACCCATGAATCATTAGCATTATGTAGAATAAACTATGCAAAATGGCATGATGTAATCTTAAAAAGTGGTTTTAAATATGTCGATCTTGGAGCTGTATAAATTGACAGAAAAACCTAGTGCATCATATTTTCTTAATCAAGACTATTACAAGGACAATCTACTGAGTGAGGAACTTCTTGAGTGGGGATCTCATAAGGTGTACTCTCGCGACCCGTATGTTAGTACTATTAAGGTTGGCAATGGTTTTATTATTTTATTCTTGTGTCGCAAGGATGTAGGTCAACACGGAGACATAGAGTCCCTCAGCTCCGTTTGTAAAGTAAGCAGTAGTTTGTTTGTGCCTACACCTCTTTGCGCCAAATTTCTGATGTAAATGAATAAAAGTACGCAGTCAAGTTTCTTCAAGTATATTTTCTTAATTTATTTGATATATGTTCTGCCCATATGGATGACACGTGTTTCGGCGTTTCATTGGCGCCTTTTTCAAATCCGGGCTGAATGCAAGCGTAACATGTAATAAAACAAAACACAAAATATAACACATGAAATAGCATTTTAGCATATTTTGGAACACATTTAGTAGTTGGAATAGTGACTTAGGCTGTGTAGTATATCCTTTTAGCATTCTCAAATTGCATGAACACCTAAAAGTGCAGCACCTCTTAGTTACCTCAAATGGTTAAAAATAAATCCATTACAGTGACTGTTAGTTTTTTAAAATTAAATTTGTGCATTCCGAAAAAGAAGTAAGTATGGGATGGCATGGACCTAACAATTTTTGGCTGTCAGAAAAGCATGTAAATTTGTTTTCTTACCCTTATTGAATGTAATGCGAATCTCCCTTTCCTTATTTCCGGGAATTAGTTTTTAGTTGAAGTGTATCACGGTAGTTCCAGGGTTAAATCCCACCTAGAACAAATTTGGTTGTTCTGTTATGCTAACATTAGCCTTTTAACCTTCTATCGGATTGATTCTTTATGCATGATTCCCTGGCATATATTTAGACACATTTTAAACTCTAGTAAGCATGACTAGTAACATCTTTCTCATTGCATTTATGTAAAAAGTGCTATTCATATTTGCAATCCTCCAATCGCATTACATATCCTTGGTCTCATGCATTCTGTTACTCTAGCGGTCACTAGGAATTACTTTTTCAGTTACAATGACTGGTAACCGATTTGCTCCCCATTTGTGTTTACCAAAACACCCTTTCGCGTGAGTTTGAAATCCCAACCAAAATATATTTTGTTTATGCCACTCGGCATCAAGCGTGCTGAATTCTACATTGAGCATGCTTGTAGCGGTGGTCTTTCCACCCCTTAAAAGCGCTTACCTACAAAATTCTCTTGCTCATGCCTCAAGCATCGGGGGTCCTGTTTTGGTTCTGGCAAATCCTTGTTCATAAAGAGTTACAGATTGCTAGTCCCTCTTTCCTTTTGTTCATTTACAAAATTCGGCGGCCATACTTTGGGCTGAGTTTTAGTACGTAAGTCCTTTTTTCCTTTTTGATGTTTAAAATGGTCTGTTGCATTTGTGTTTAGTGTAACATTGATTTGAATTTAAACTTCCGTAATTTATCTTGCACAGCTGATCTGTTACTTATTATTATGTCCAAATTTACAAAAATTAACGTTAAAGGAGTAACTAATTTTTCACTATGTTTATTAGTATTTTTTTCCTTCCCCCCCCCCGCAATCTCTTTATATTATGTATACCTAAGACAGTTTCCTGTTGGGAATGGTGCATTATGGTAACTTTAGTTTTCTTCATTGACCATTATTTTCGCACTATATTTTATTAGCATTCTTTTCACAATTTCAGAATGGTGCATTGTGGTACCTGTGGTTTGATGTAAATTTCGCCTCTCTCATCTGTTTAACTTTCATCTGATTAGCGGTTTCGCCCATATATAGGATCTCCCCATGTGTATATCTAAAACATATGATTTAACAGTGCACATTCATTTCGCAATTTCAGAATAGTGCATTGTGGTACCTGTGGTTTGATGTTAATTTCGCCTCTCTCATCTGTTTAACTTTCATCTGATTAGCGGTTTCGCCCATATATAGGATCTCCCCATGTGTATATCTGAAGCATATGTTTTAAGATTGCAGTATTCAATAATATTTTTCTATGCAACAAATCATAATTGAACAAAATAGAAAACAGGAAAAAAACATTTTTGTAATTAATGAAAACATTTGCAATATTCATAACAAGAGTCCTGTATATTATCATTTTTTTGGTTTTGTTTCTGCTATTTCTCTGCTACTTCTCCAGAATCACAAAAAGTGAATCATTTCATTGTCTGAATTTAATCCATGTTCCAATGTTTGAAAATGACAGATTAATCTGGCTTCTTCTTGCCTTAAGCAAAGTTCTTGATTTCCTCCTCGTTTGCCCATTTTGATTCTTTTCAGTCCAATAAATCTAATGTCTTTTTTATTTTGCATTTGGTGTTGGTTTTGCCAATGAACAGATAACGGGAGGTTTTTGTCTTGACTTCCTATGGCTGAAATATGTTCTCTAATTCTAGTTCTTAACTCCCGAATGGTGCTCCCAATGTAGAGCAGATTACAGACACATATCACTGCGTAGACCACATGTTTGGATCTACAATTAATTTGTTTCCTAATCTTTGTTTTGACACCTTCTTGGTTCGTAAAAGTAACTGTTTCTTGTAGTGCATAGTGGCACATCGAACAGAAGCCACATTTCCTGAAACCTGACTGTGGTTGTCGTAACCATGCTTGTGATCTTGCTTCTTCTTCCTCCTCTTTGGACATCATAGAAGGACTCAACATGTTTTTCAGAGTTCTGGCTTTCCTATAAATTATTGTTGGATAATCTTGTATGTGTTTCTCGATATGTGGGTCTAGTTTTAATAGATACCAGTTCTTTTTTAGGACTTTTTTAATTTCTTTGTTGTTTGCACAATATGCCGTAATAAAATGAATAGTATCATCTGGTTGTGTACTTTTGCTGCTTTGAGATAATGTTGATTGTCTGGTCATGTTTTTGGCTTTCATTTTTGCAGTTTTAGTTGATTTTTGTGAGTATCCTCTGGCCTTAAATCTGTCTGATAACAGTTGACATTCACTCTCAAAATCTGATAATTCTGTGCAATTACGTCCTGCTCTAATGAACTCTCCTTTCGGAATGTTGTAGATAACCGGTTTATGGTGGCAGCTAGTCGCATAAAATGTTGAATTGACTTCCGTCTCTTTTCTGAATGTTTTTGTGTGTAATTGTCCTGTGGATACAAAGATGGTTAGATCCAAAAAGTTAATTTCCGTTTTGCTGCTTTGCCCAATAAATTCTAGGCCAAATTCATTGTTATTTGCTTGGTTTAGTAAAGACTCCAGTTCTTCCGGTGTACCGTTCCAAATAATTAGTACATCATCGATGTACCTTAGCCATTTGATTATTTTGTTCTTGAACTCAGGTATTTGGTATATGTGTAGGTCTTCAAACATTCCCATTACAATGTTGGCAAGGGCTGGGGCATATTTAACGCCCATTGCGACTCCACGTGTTTGTCGAAAAAACTGATTATTGAAAATGAAAACATTATTCTCTAAAGTTGTCATGAGCATTTCTTTAAGCATACATGCAGAGTTGAAAAATGACGCAGATCTATTTTTGAAAGTATAGTCCATTGCCTCCGGGGCCAATTCGTATTTAATAGATGTATATAGAGCCTTGACGTCCCATGTTGCTAATAAGTATGTATCTTGCCACTGAATTTCTTCTACAATTTTAATGGCATCTGTTGTGTCTTTCAGATATGCCTGTATTTTAGGTACTTCAGGTCTTATTATATTGTCAATATATTCCGCTATAGGTTCTGTCGCCCAACCTATGGCACTTACAATAGGCCTTCCTTCTGGGATAGTGTCATATATCTTGTGAACTTTCGGAAGAAAGTATATGGTTGGAATTGTAGGTTTATTTACCCGTAGGTGTGTCTGCTCTTCATCAGTTATTAGTCCTTGCTGGTGCCAGGCATTAATAAGGCTTGTCAAATCTTTTGTTATTTTCGGTATTGGATTTCCTATTAATTTCTCATAACATTCTGGATTTTCCAAGTGGTTCATAGCCATCTTTATGTAATCCACTCTATTCATTATTATAATGTTGCCACCTTTGTCCGCTTCCTTGATAATCAATTGATGATTTGATTGTAATTTTCTTATGGCAAGAATTTCATTTGCTGTAAGATTTTTGAGATTAGTCTTGTTTTTTATTTGTGGTCTTTTTCTTAAGTAGTATAAATCTTGTGTGACGGCTCTGTAAAATGCGTATACCATGTTATCTGGTGATAGCTGGGGTGTGAACCTGGATTTGGGTTTCAATTCTTTCATGGAAAAAGGAGTTGGCTGTATTTCTAACTCATGAATGGTTTGATGTATTGGATAGTCTCCTGGTTCTTGTAGGGATCGTAATAGGTGAATACCGCTTAGTTCTTCTATGGTTATATCACTTGTATTCAATACATTAATTTCATCTTCAGTTAGTATTTGGTTCGATATGTTCATCACCAAGTTATTTATTTCTGTTGTTTTTTTGGCAGCTTCTTTCGACGACGCCCGTGTTAATCGTCGATAGGCGTCTAAGCCGTCTGGATTTTCTGGGTCCTCCTGATCCTCTCTTACCTCTTCTCCGACTCGTTTCTGTGAGGTGTCTGGTGCTTTGCTGATCTGAAAACGGACTTGAAACGGACTTGTTTCGTCTGAATGTTTCTGTTTCCTTGTTTGTATCTTTTGATTTGATTTGATGAACATATCGAACCATATCGAACCAAATACTAACTGAAGATGAAATTAATGTATTGAATAAAGGCCTATCATTCGCCCCGACAACTGAGTTTGAACCCATAGAAATACATGTGGATCTTTTTCAAATTTGTCCGGAAATTAAAACGTAAAAATTTTTTTGCGACTGAAGTTGAAAAAAGGAAAAAACATCTGAAACCATAACTAGAAGTGATATAACCATAGAAGAACTAAGCGGTATTCACCTATTACGATCCCTACAAGAACCAGGAGACTATCCAATACATCAAACCATTCATGAGTTACAAATATAGCCAACTCCTTTTTCCATGAAAGAATTGAAACCCAAATCCAGGTTCACACCCCAGCTATCACCAGATAACATGGTGGACGCATTTTACAGAGCCGTCACACAAGATTTATACTACTTAAGAAAAAGACGACAAATAAAAAACAAGACTAATCTCAAAAATCTTACAGCAAATGAAATTCTTGCCATAAGAAAATTACAATCAAATCATCAATTGGTTATCAAGGAAGCGGACAAAGGTGGCAACATTATAATAATGAATAGAGTGGATTACATAAAGATGGCTATGAACCACTTGGAAAATCCAGAATGTTATGAGAAATTAATAGGAAATCCAATACCGAAAATAATACAAGATTTGACAAGCCTTATTAATGCCTGGCACCAGCAAGGACTAATAATTGATGAAGAGCAGACACACCTACGGGTAAATAAACCTACAATTCCAACCATATACTTTCTTCCGAAAGTTCACAAGATATATGACACTATCCCAGAAGGAAGGCCTATTGTAAGTGGCATAGGTTGGGCGACAGAACCTATAGCGGAATATATTGAAAATATAATAAGACCTGAAGTACCTAAAATACAGGCATATCTGAAAGACACAACAGATGCCATTAAAATTGTAGAAGAAATTCAGTGGCAAGATACATACTTATTAGCAACATGGGACGTCAAGGCTCTATATACATCTATTAAATACGAATTGGCCCTGGAGGCAATGGACTATACTTTCAAAAATAGATCTGCGTCATTTTTCAACTCTGCATGTATGCTTAAAGAAATGCTCATGACAACTTTAGAGAATAATGTTTTCATTTTCAATAATCAGTTTTTTCGACAAACACGTCGAGTCGCAATGGGCGTTAAATATGCCCCAGCCCTTGCCAACATTGTAATGGGAATGATTGAAGACCTACACATATACCAAATACCTGAGTTCAAGAACAAAATAATCAAATGGCTAAGGTACATCGATGATGTACTAATTATTTGGAACGGTACACCGGAAGAACTGGAGTCTTTACTAAACCAAGCAAATAACAATGAATTTGGCCTAGAATTTATTGGGCAAAGCAGCAAAACGGAAATTAACTTTTTGGATCTAACCATCTTTGTATCCACAGGACAATTACACACAAAAACATTCAGAAAAGAGACGGTAGTCAATTCAACATTGTATGCGACTAGCTGCCACCATAAACCGGTTATCTACAACATTCCGAAAGGAGAGTTCATTAGAGCACGACGTAATTGCACAGAATTATCAGATTTTGAGAGTGAATGTCAACTGTTATCAGACAGATTTAAGGCTAGAGGATACTCACAAAAATCAATTAAAACTGCAAAAATGAAAGCCAAAAACATGACCAGACAATCAACATTATCTCAAAGCAGCAAAAGTACACAACCAGATGATACTATTCATTTTATTACGGCATATTGTGCAAACAACAAATAAATTAAAAAAGTCCTAAAAAAGAACTGGTATCTATTAAAACTAGACCCACATATCGAGAAACACATACAAGATTATCCAACAATAATTTATAGGAAAGCCAGAACTCTGAAAAACATGTTGAGTCCTTCTATGATGTCCGAAGTGGAGGAAGAAGAAACAAGATCACAAACATGGTTACGACAACCACAGTCAGGTTTCAGGAAATGTGGCTTCTGTTCGATGTGCCACTATGCACTACAAGAAACAGTTACTTTTACGAACCAAGAAGGTGTCTAAACAAAGATTAGGGAACAAATTAATTGTAGATCCAAACATGTGGCCTACGCTGTGATATGTGTCTGTAATCTGCTCTACATTGGGAGCACCATTCGGGAGTTAAGAACTAGAATTAGAGAACATATTTCAGCCATAGGAAGTCAAGACAAAAACCTCCCGTTATCTGTTCATTGGCAAAACCAACACCAAATGCAAAATAAAAAAGACATTAGATTTATTGGACTGAAAAGAATCAAAATGGGCAAACGAGGAGGAAATCAAGAACTTTGCTTAAGGCAAGAAGAAGCCAGATTAATCTGTCATTTTCAAACATTGGAACATGGATTAAATTCAGACAATGAAATGATTCACTTTTTGTGATGCTGGAGAAGTAGCAGAGAAATAGCAGAAACAAAACCAAAAAAATGATAATATACAGGACTCTTGTTATGAATATTGCAAATGTTTTCATTAATTACAAAAATGTTTTTTTCCTGTTTTCTGTTTTGTTCAATTATAATTTGTTGCATAGAAAAATATTATTGAATACTGCAATGTTAAAACATATGCTTCAGATATACACATGGGGAGATCCTATATATGGGCGAAACCGCTAATCAGATGAAAGTTAAACAGATGAGAGAGACGAAATTAACATCAAACCACAGTTACCACAATGCACTATTCTGAAATTGCGAAAAGAATGTGCACTGTTAAATCATATGTTTTAGATATACACATGGGGAGATCCTATATGGGCGAAACCGCTAATCAGATGAAAGTTAAACAGATGAGAGAGGCGAAATTTACATCAAACCACAGGTACCACAATGCACCATTCTGAAATTGTGAAAAGAATGCTAATAAAATATAGTGAGAAAATAATGGTCAATGAAGAAAACTAAAGTTACCATAATGCACCATTCCCAACAGGAAACTGTCTTAGGTATACATAATATAAAGAGATTGCCGGGGGGGGGGGAATACTAATAAACATAGTGAAAAATTAGTTACTCCTTTAACTTTAATTTTTGTAAATTTGGACATAATAATAAGTAACAGATCAGCCGCGCAAGATAAATACGGAAGTTTAAATTCAAATCAATGTTACACTAAACACAAATGCAACAGATCATTTTAAACATCAAAAAGGAAAAAAGGACTTACGTACTAAAACTCAGCCCAAAGTATGGGCGCCGAATTTTGTAAATGAACAAAAGGAAAGAAGGACTAGCAATCTGTAACTCTTTATGAACAAGGATTTGCCAGAACCAAAACAGGACCCCCGATGCTTGAGGCATGAGCAAGAGAATTTTGTAGGTAAGTGCTTTTAAGGGGTGGAAAGACCACCGCTACAAGCATGCTCAATGTAGAATTCAGCACGCTTGATGTCGAGTGGCATAAACAAAATATATTTTGGTTGGGATTTCAAACTCACGTGAAAGGGTGTTTTGGTAAACACAAATGGGGAGCAAATCGGTTACCAGTCATTGTAACTGAAAAAGTAATTCCTAGTGACCGCTAGAGTAACAGAATGCATGAGACCAAGGATATGTAATGCGATTGGAGGATTGCAAATATGAATAGCACTTTTTACATAAATGCAATGAGAAAGATGTTACTAGTCATGCTTACTAGAGTTTAAAATGTGTCTAAATATATGCCAGGGAATCATGCATAAAGAATCAATCCGATAGAAGGTTAAAAGGCTAATGTTAGCATAATAGAACAACCAAATTTGTTCTAGGTGGGATTTAACCCTGGAACTACCGTGATACACTTCAACTAAAAACTAATTCCCGGAAATAAGGAAAGGGAGATTCGCATTACATTCAATAAGGGTAAGAAAACAAATTTACATGCTTTTCTGACAGCCAAAAATTGTTAGGTCCATGCCATCCCATACTTCTTTTTCGGATTGCACAAATTTAATTTTAAAAAACTAACATAGTCACTGTAATGGATTTATTATTAACCATTTGAGGTAACTAAGAGGTGCTGCACTTTTAGGTGTTCATGCAATTTGAGAATGCTAAAAGGATATACTACACAGCGTAAGTCACTATTCTAAATCCTAAATGTGTTACAAAATATGCTAAAATGCTATTTCATATGTTATATTTTGTTTTGTTTTATTACATGTTACGCTTGCATTCAGCCCGGATTTGAAAAAGGCGCCAATGAAACGCCGAAACACGTGTCATCCATATGGGCAGAACATATATCAAATAAATTAAGAAAATATACTTGAAGAAACTTGACTACGTACTTTTATTCATTTACAACAGAAATTTGGCGCAAAGAGGTGTAGGCACAAACAAACTACTGCTATTACAAGGACAACATTCAGACCAGCAGGAGACCATTTCACTGTATTTTATACCAAAGGTAATTGATTCATAAGGAATAATGTAATAAATCGTCTTATCATAGGATTTGAAACATATCAAAAATCAGTTGAAAAATCTTTCTTTAGATATGAATATGATGTAAAGGACCTTACAGAGGTTTTCTTTCGGCACAAATTCAAGAAAAAAGTAATTGTATATAAGGTAGTTTTGAATAGAGCTTGACATCAGGGGTTATAAAATGTGATTTAAAATAATAGTCCAAAATACCTGCAAGAGAGAACAAACTTTTAACCCAATTAAGCCACGCAATTGATTTACAGTTTTCGAACTTTAGAACATTATATACAAATTTCCCTATTCAAAATAGCTTTCTCGTTGAGCCAAATTGAGCACCATAAAATTGCTGCCATCAATGATAACACATCCGATAGTGGGGTTACCTGAGATTCTAGGTACAAAAACGAATTTGCTGTAGAGTGCTTGACCCCCCAACAAAGGTGGCTCAGACACCACTTGCATATCTGACCATACCTCGACATTTTGCTTCATAAACCCTCAAGGTAGGATAAAAGGCCCAACCCCCATAGCTTTTTGAGACATGCAGAATACCTCCACCAGCCTGTTACATTTTTACTTTCAACTTTCCCTATATGCTGTGAAACTAAACTCCTAAATAATCAAAGTTGTTGACAGTTTCCAATCTAAGATCAACAATCCCACTGCTGGAACGTGGCTTCTGCCACTACATTAAGTCCAACTGTCACTGGTGTCGATGAGCATTTAAGTTGTATACCTTCTATAGTCCCAGTGGATAACTGTGTTCTTCCACAAACACCCATTGCTTCCCTCCTTAATGGTTGTGTAACCATTCAAATGCCCCTGGAAATGGAATACCCACCGGATATCTCCCCATGTTTGGGACTAATAAACTGCTTTTATCAGCCGGCACAGTCAGAATATTCCAGGATACCATAGGTTTCCCTTGTGCCCAAATAAAACAGAACAGCTTAGTTTGTATTTGTTCTGAGCATTTAGTAGGGAACCTAATCTGCAGAACTTGCAACACACATGACAGCAGAGGTTAAAGGAAAAGTATCTAAATCTTTGCATACATCGCATATCAAAAGCAGGAAATAGAAGTGACTCAAATGATCTGGTGAACACAATTCCTAAATATTTTTTAGATGTCTGTTCCCAAATAAGTAGAGAATGCCTTTTTAGATCCACAATCTGTTCAGGGCCTTAAACGTCTTGAAATAATTTTAAATCTTGTCACTTTGCTAAATTAGTGTCATTTTTGTAACCTTTTCTGAAGTGAATGACCAGGGTCTCTGCATACAGAGCCCATCGTCCACAAACAATGCTACCTTATGTGGGTTAGTGGAGATGGGTGGCCAGAAACACTTCAGCATTTCCCCCAATTCTATTTGCTAATGGTTCCATCCAGAGTACAAATCTAGGCAGGGAGATCAGGCAGCCCTTGGGACAGAACCAAAGGCTCAGAATAATGGCTATGCAACTTTGTGGATGTAGCCGGGAATGAAAAACAGTGCTTATTAATTCTATGAAATTAGGGTCAAATTCGAATTTGTCTGGAATTGGCTTTAGAATGGTTCAATCAATTCAAATGAAATGTCTGTTAAGACTGAGGCGTAGAATGCCAGTAGGGATCAGATGCTGTCTAGCATGGGAGGGATAACATGGATTACTGTGACAAAAACCTACAGTTTGATGAACCCAGTCTGGTCGGGCATGAATCGATGTAGGCAGTAGCAACCCTAATTAGTTAGTTACTTTTGAAAAGCAATTGCCATCTAGATGTAAGAGTGCAATTGGGCAGCAGGAGGAACGAAGATGGGGATCCTCCTTAGTTTTATAATCAATGTGAGGATGAAGACCTCTTCATAGACTTGGTGACTTGATGTGAGAAAATAATTTAGAAAAGAGGCTTACAGCTTACAAACAAAATTTCCTATAAAATCGAGATGTGAAGCTTCTTGTTCAGGAACCCTTTGATGACTAACTGGACATTTTCCTCATTAAAGGCTTCCTCCATCAACTGGCTTCATGATTTCTTCTGAGAGCTGTGAAACCTGTAGGTGTTCTAAATATTGCAGTTGGGCTTCGACATTGGAACAGTCTGTGGTGCACACTTTAGTGTAATAATCCACAAATGCCTGCATGTTCTGTTTTTGCTGTCTATATGCCAACCATTTCTCATCCTTGATGCTCCTTACATTACATAATTTTGCATTTTCATAGATGTAATTACTGTTCCCCCATTGAAAGTAATATTGCTGGTTTAAAGTACTGCTTCCACTGGTTTTATTTGGAGGAAACGTATTAATACATGAAAAAAAACAAGAAGGGGCGAGCTACGCACTCCAGTTCCTAGCCAATATATTACCTGAGAAAAAGGTTACTGGGTTAAATCCGAAAGTGTCCAGTACATACACAGGGTTAAATCCCAATTGCTGACAAAATGTTCACAGGGTTGATTCCCTTCTTGCACTGCTGCTATCCTCATACATCCTCATACATTGAGTTCCTGTGTAAATGCTCTAATTCCTGAATTTATATTTCCAACTTTAACCTGACTCCTTTTTTTAAGTCATAGACATCATATTTGCCCTCTGGAGATAGGTTTTACTGCTTTTCATGTTGCAGCCTATGAAGAATATGAGAGAATTTGATAAAAAGTATCATTTCTGAAACATGGCTATAACTGTATGATCTATTAAAAGGATGCCATCAATTCTCCATGTGTAGTTTGCTTGGTAGGCTGGTGAGAGGGAACATGTACTTGGTACGTGACATGCCCAATGTTCACCCCTACCTCTTGTCAGATGGAGCCCTGTGAAATGAGAAAACAACTGTCTAATGTATGGCTTGTGGGCATTAATAAGAACTGTATAATTATGATAATCAGGATGAAGGGTGTGACCAGATATCAGTGTCATAGTTGGTCCCAAGAACACACCAACTCTCGAAGACCTTTCAAGGTTTTCATTAAATAAATTGAAAAGTGTCTCGCTAAAGGCCACCCCCCTCTATATCATTTAGTGGAAGTGGTTCCCTTTCTAGCCCAAGCATCCCTTAAATGCAGGATTGTCTCTAAAAATCAGTTACACCTACTGATATAGAAATCTAACATGTTCTTGGTCTACTACTGGTACACACTTCTGGGAGGATAGCTATGGGGCAATGTGCTCACCTTGGAAGCAAGACGACCCGGAGCAACACGGGTTCGATCCCCGTATCCGCGCTTAGAAACCTCTGAGTATTAAGCACGTTATAAATAACCAATTAAAATTACTTCTAAAATTACAATTGATGGCATATTCATCATTTGTAGAATTTCCTCTCAAAACAATGTCAACAATATACCTTTTTGACATGTCTATATTCTTAAAGGGATTTGTCAACAACGCTCCTCAAAAAAGTATGTAAGTGTGTGCTACACTGGTGATCCCATGACACTGTCTTTGGTCTGGCTGTATAACCTCTCACTAAACTGGAAAATGTCTGGGTGCATACTTTCCATGTGTACCAATATTTCAAATGCACAAGGATCTCCTGCCTTAGAGGGTCATCTGTGAGGCCTTACCTCAATGACTTTAAACGTAACCTCTTGAGGGTGACACAGACAAATGCGTCCTCTTCAATAATTTTTGCTGTCATTTGTACATCTTTGTCTTTATTTAAATAGATAAGGTTAATCAACCTGCTGATCTTTTTATCCTTGATCTTTGAGTACATTGAAGCACTGTTGCTATAATTTACTATCTTACACACAACAGGGCCCAATGTGTTGGCACTATACTGGAAGTAGTATTATCCAAAGAACAATTCTATATTCATTCACTTCATAAAAAAGAAAATAGTTTTTGCTTGAATGTCGCAAAAGATATATTCACAATTTAAAGTGGTAAATATTGCCAAACTCAATACTTCGCAACTCAGTGCCCTCCTCCAACAATTTCAAAAAGTGCATTTCAACAAACATATCCGTTTTTTCCATTTTAAAAATAAACATAAATCACACATTTCATAAACGTCACATTAAGTTTAAAACCTATGAAACAGTGTGTCCTGACACTCACACAAATACAAGATATCACATCAAATGAGACAGTGCAACAAATCAACACACTCTGATTTAAAAACCACCCATCTTGTTTTGTTCCTTCAAAGCCTACACATTTGCCAGAACTTCTTCAGGGGTGCAATGTGAGGGCACTAACTTGCTAAACATTTCATCAGGAACTAGGCTTAATGTTGCCTACGTTCGGACACTATATATGTGGATCTCTTACAGTTTCCTTTTCTTTTCACATTATTAGGATCCAATTCCAATCGGCTGGAATCTTGTGGGTCAATCACCAACTCCTATCTGCACCACCTGTATAGTGTTTAACAACAACATTTCAAACACTATGAACAGGATCAAATAATTAAGTCTCAAATACATGTGAGGTAACGAAAACATGCACTTACCTGGTACCTAACATCCACGGCACTCCAGCCTCTCAAATGTTAGGGCACGTATCATGCCACTGGAAGAAACAAATAATCCAGTCACTCTCCTAAATCCAAACACCACAATAACCTACACAATTAATTGGCCAACGTATGCAAATACAGTCTCTTGCGTGCTGTAACGAAAATCCAAGGCCGCAATCCATGCGTGATCATCGGCAAAACCAAAGGTAGTTTGTGAGCAGTCACACTTACTTGTGCCTCTATGATCAATAACTATAAAAAGCAATATAGGACTCAGTACCCTATTTATGCAATTTTCTAATGGGCAGTGTACTCCATATACTACCTACATTAATTGTAGCAGTACGAAATTCTCAGATGGAACAGCAGATTCAAATTGCTGCTGCTGCAGTGATCCGCCAAAGTCAAAACAATGTGGCGCTGTGTCTTCAGCGTTAAGATCTAGGCTCTCTGTGATCACGTGTATTCCATTATGTGCTTGCAACATAGTGGAAACTGGTGTGTCCACTATTACTTAAATTACGCCACCATCTTGGTAGTACTCCAAAGCATAACATGAATAAATCAATTCAATACTTACGCAAAGCTATAGTGTTTCTTAGTTCGAAGTGCAACTTATCAAGCACAGTCTTAGTAACAGGAGAGATTGGCTTTCAGCTCATACGCACATCTCCTATCCAAAGGATTGTTTAGCACAGTTTATGAAATACACATAACAGTCACCTTTACACGACTGTGGACCATTCTATGCACTCATTCAACCCTTTTTCATTACTTTTATTACTTATGCAGCAGGCGTTGTTTATATCTGACTTCATATTTCCCTTTTTTAATTTGGTTGAGTAATGTCCATCTCCAATCTTCAGGTTTGTGATCGGTTTAATAAGTGTTCAACAAGGGGTGCTCCATCTACCCTATTTTTGTTGCAACTTTTATGCTCTGTAATTCTCTGCCTTATTTTTCTTTCAGTTTTGCCGATGTGCAGCAACCCGCAAGGGCACCAAATGGCGTAAACCACCATATTAGAGTTGGAGTTGGTAAGGCCGTTTTGCGTCCATGGTCTGTCTAGGCCAAGATTGAACTCCGCACTCTGAGTCTGCAGACATCATTTACATAGTCCACAAGGCACATGGCCTGTCAATCTGCTCATTCTCCAAAGTTCTATCAATTGAGGTTGGGGTTTGTTCTTAATGGATATGTCATTCCGAATGATGTGCTCCTAGAGGTTTTTACTCCTCTTATATGCGAATAGTAGTGGCAGCTAGATCAGTACTTTACCACGATCCAAAGTCTCCGATTTTTATGAATGTCTTTCTTAATTGGACATATTATAAAGGTTAGAGAAGGTAATGACAGAAAATCCTATCTCTTTTGTCATCTTTCCTTTATTCAAGTAGGACATTGCTATCATTTTTCTTTTCTCGTTTAAAGGCTTTTTTGATAGTCATGATAAGGTGACCTCTCTGTATCAGTTCATCTGCTAGACGTTCTGATTCTTTCAGTTCTTTTCTGGAACTGTTTTGCTTAAGCCTCATAAATTGTCCAAATGGAAGATTGTCCCGTGTCTGTTTATGGTCGAAGCTATTATAGGCTAACAGCGAATCCCTGTCAGTCGGTTTGTGATACAGCCTTACATTTAGCACTTGCAGATTATTACTGACATGTATTGTAACGTCTAGATAATTCACTTCTTTATTGCTGAATGTAGCTGTGAATTGCAAGTATTTGTCTTGATTGTTAAGCCAGCCAACAAACTTCTTAGCTTCCTGTTCATTCCCTTTCCATATAAGCAGGATGTAGTCTATATAGCGTTTTCTAGTAATGCTATATAGACAATGTCCTGCTTCTATATACATATACTATTGCCTATAACCTATAGATTGAACATGGATCACAGCATTGAGTGTGTACCCCAATAAACTATATTACTGAAATAGCAAGCCAGCATATTCAAATGAAAGAACTGGGAATATGGAATTTAAGGTTGCATTTTTTTCCTGTAAGAGCATTGACATTTTGTTTAATGTTTTCTTTTTCTTATATGATCCCCCCCAACTAAATTCTAAATCAAATGAACAAATAAATGAACATAATAAATGATATATTGGTCCCATTAGATATCTTGGTCTGCTTACTGCCTTCTTCTCGATAGATCAATTCTGCATTCCTCGTTAACGTGCCCCTCTACCCCAAGTGTCTCCAATCTTGTCCAGTGCGCTAGTCCTGTAATAAATGTTTCAATGTCTGAGGCCTAAAAAACCTATGCTCCTTTTCCTGAACAAACTCGAAGCATGGGGCCCAGATGCATAAAAATTGTCATATTCTCCATTGCATGTGCAGTCAGTTTTTCCATGGCCACTATTTCCCAAATCTTAACCCACCAGTATGAGATTGGCCCCTTGTTGGTTTTCTAGAAGCATGCTTGGTTCAGCTTCGCAGCCAACAGCAGCTATTTTGTGAGCTCTGCCCTAGGGCCTGATGTGAGGAACGTCCCATCCTCTGGCACATCCCCTAGCAGTAAGCTGTGCAGACACATAGGAAGAGTAACACCAGTGATGTCTTTGATTTCTTGCCAATGCATTTTAGTATTGTGGGGGCAGTGCCACCACATGTGTATGAAGCCCCCTGCTTGTCGCGCCCATGTCAGCAATGGTCTGAATATTCTGGTGAGATTGTGTGTAGCCTCTGAGAGGTCATGTATCATCTGTAGCATATCTTTATCACACGTTCTTTGTACATAGTGCATCTGGAGCCTTCAGTGGTTCAGGTCCATATGTTCTGCCAGCAGTCCGGTGTGATTTCTGGCCAAAGGTCTTTTTCCCATCTTGTCATGTATGCCAGTTTGTCTTCTGAGGTGTCTTTCTCTAGTAGGTGGAAGCAATTAGAGATTATACGTGTGCCATGGCCCTCTGAGATCTGAAGTTCAAATCCTATTTGGGGGCGTGTGCCCGCTCTGACTACCTTATTGTTGGAGACCCAATGCCCGATTTGGACGTACCTAAATAGTTGTGTCAGGGAGGGTGAACTTTTCTTTACATTCTGTGAATGTGAGGGGAGTCCCTCTTTGCACATGTCTCTCAACCTCGGGGTCCCAATCGACTCCCAATATGTGAATGTGCCCACCATCATGCCTGGGGAGAATTCCGGGTTCTGTAGTATCAGTGACAGTGGGTCCAGTCCCGTTCTGATCCCCAGATGTGCGCAGGCCTTGTCCCAAGCTTCAAGGGTGGTTCGGGTGGATTCTAGCAGGGGGTCCCTGGCGGATTTTGGCAGGAACAGGAGATGTGCCAAGGGAGTACGGGTGCAGGCTTGCTGTTTCATTTTCCATTTGGACCTTTTGTCTCTTAGAGCCCACTCGAACATTGAGGCAATCGCGCTGCACGAAAATAGCGCAGTATTGATGGGACCCCATAAGCCCCCCATTCATCTCAGCAGTATGTGTAGTGATATTCTGAGTGGCATCTTCCTCCAGATGTATTGACCTAATTATTTTTGTATGTCTAGTGGGTCTATGTCAGGTATTGCAATCAAAGTACATGGAAGATAAATAAGAGTCTCGGTAGAGTCATTTTAATTGCTCTGATGCTACCCAACAAGGATATTTCCTGGATTTACCAGCTTTACAGAGTAGCTTTGGTCTCCTTCCATAATTTGGGGATGTTATCTCCCCTGAGGGTCTTACATGATTTAGTGATGTGAACTCCTCATCTGCCCATTTAATTGGGAAGGTTGCTTTCATTGCCAATTGGGTTGCCGGTGATTCGTCCTTAGCCATCCCCACTGATTTCTGATGATTTATCCCAAATCCCGAGACTGAGTAGAATCTATCAAATAGGGAAATGAAGGGGGAATAGATTGCAGGGGATTATGGAGGAAACAAATTACGTCAGTCATTTGACGGGCTCCATCGCTAGCGCAAAGACCAGGGGGGATACTGGGAACCCTTGTGTTGTGCCTCTGCCCAGGTGGATTGGGGCTGTCTTGACTCTGTTCACATTAACTACGGTGGATGGGATTTGGAAGTTTGCCAGTACTCATTTATTGAAGGCCCGGCCGAATCCATAGGCTGGCACTACAGCTTGGAGGAAGTCCCATGACAAGCTGTCAAATGCCCGATGGGCGTCAAGAGAAAGGAGTGAGTCCTCCCAGGAGTTTTGGAGCCAAGACTATTAAGTCAACCACCCTCCTAATGTTGTCATGGGCCCCTCTGTCTTTGATGAACCCTGTCTGGTCCTCCTTGATTACATGAGGAAGAGCTTTGCCCAATCTGGTGGCCAGGATCTTACTATAGAATTTTGCGTCCAAGTTCAGGAGGGCTATGGGGCGATAAGAGGTGCAATTCGTGGGGTCTTTGTCGGCTTTTAACAGTAGAAGATTCATGGATTTGGCCATGGATTCTGTTATTTTCCCTGATTTGGAGAACAAGTTAAACAGTTTGGTGAGTGGTGGGATTAAGGACCCTGTGAAAGCTTTAAAGAATGTATTGCTGAACCCCTCTGGGCTGGGGGCATTTCCGGTTGGAAGGGAGCTTATGGCTTGGGTGACTTCTTGGGCCAATATGGGGCTCTGTAGTGTTTCCCTCATTGCCTCAGAGATTCGGGGAAGATTTGCCTGCTCTATGAAGTCTCGACTCTGGGTAGTGTTCCCTTGATGTGGGGTGGCAGCCCTGCAAAAGAAATCTTCCATTATCTTCAATTTCCCGGCTTCTTTGAGCTCCCTCTTCCCTGTTTCACCCCACAGGGCCCCAATGCAGTTGCGAGTTGCTGCTTTCCTAAGCTTCGCCGCCAATAATTTGTTTGCCTTGTTGCCCTTGGTGTAATAATTTTGTTTTGTCTTAAGTATAGATTGCACCCTTTTTCCCTGTCATGTGGGTTTCCAGGGCCTGCCTAGCTATTCTGAGGCCTCAGAGTATTTGCATGTTCCCTTTCGCTGCGTGCACTTTCTCTTTCTCTTGCACAATCCCCTCTAGCCTTCCCGGGTACATGCGTTGTGTTCTGTACCAGCCCACCAAATGTCCTATGATGAACCCTCGGAAGTCTGCCTTCCCAGCATCCCATACTGTGTGCATTTCCATGCCCTCTGTTCTGTTTTCTTTGAAGTAGTCGGCTATCGCCTCTTCTATAGAGGCCCTAGCGGCTATATCAGTTAGAATTTGATTTTTAAATCTCCATGGAGGTTGCTTCCGGGGGCTGCCCTGACCCAAATCCAGTCTTAGTTTTACCAGGGAGTGGTCTGTGAGTGCCTTAGGTAGGATTTTTATTCCCCTAACCGATGAAATGAGGGTGGTGGAGACCAGAAACATGCCCAGCCTTCAGAAGCCCCCATGTGCTGGTGAGTAGAAAGTGTATTCCCTCGCCCCTGGGTGGAGAAAAAGCCATGTCTCCATCAGCATGAGTTCTCTTAAAACGTTGTCATGGTGTAATAGTTACTTCTGTCAATGCTAGTGGGGGCTAGAGTTGTGTCCATCTTCAGGTCGATTACACAGTTGAAATCCCCTCCCAATATCACTTCGCCCTCCATGAAGTTCTCTAGTGTCTCAGTGAATACCCCCAAGAATTTTGCTTGTTTCTCATTTGGGCCGTTACCATCCCCAGTGTAGCTTTACGCTCTTGCAGGTTTCCTTTGATTAGGACATATCTGCCTTGGGCATCTCGTAGGACTTCTGTTATCCGTAGTGGGATCCCTTTGCAAACCAGAATGGCTGCTCCTCTTTCCTTAAGGCCGCCTTTCGCACAGTACGCCTTTGGGCACCTTCTGGTTGTAAGCCTCTTTTCTTCCTGTTTTAGCAGGTGGTTTCCCTGCAGAAAGGCTATGTCCACCTCTAAGGCGGAGAGCCTTTGTAGAACAGCTTTTAATTTTATTGGTGAGTTGAGGCCCCGCATATTAAGGGTCAGGCACGTTATTTCATGCGCTGCCATCATGGGTCATCTGCCGCCAGGGTTTCCTTGACCAGCCTAGTTGGGGTCCCAAATGCATTTCTCGGGAGAGCTGTGTCGGGTCATAACAGCCATAGTTGTGTGGAACCAGTAATACAAATTTTGAACAAAAGGTAAAATCCCAAGCAAACTAGTGTAATGACTCTCATTTGGGCACCATTCCCTCATGTCAAACCCCTCCCCCCTGCGGTGTGTCTCTATTGCGGCATGTGTGTGTGTCTTCTTACCCACCTGGGAGGCATGATGATTGTGCTGTAGGCTTGGTAGGCTTAGGTGTTTTGGGGACAGTTCATCTGTGCTTCTGCCCGTCCGATGACGGAAACTCCCACCATGACTATTCCCCTTCTCCAGCTAGTGCCGCCCCTCGGTTTTGCTGTAGTCTTTGTTTCCTTGTGTTACTTCTGCTGTTCCATCTCGTATTTGTTGGCGGTCTTGCTTTTCGGTGGTTTTCTGGGTCGTCCAGGGTCTCGCTCAATCGCATAGTTCTGATTTTGAAATTCAAACAGGAGTTTACAGGGAAAGCCCCATCAGTATCTGATCTTGTGAGTTTGAAGCCAGGCTGTGACCACATGCAATTTCTATCTGTTAGCTAAGTTGCAGGGAGCAAGATCCTGCTATAGTGAGATGTGTGCCCAACAGAATTGAACCGGCTCTTGTTTCCTGGTGGCCATCATGATTTTCTCCTTCTGCTGAAAATAGTGGAGTCTGGACAGCACATCGGGCAGAAGGTTGCAGCGGAGTTGCATCGATGTGTAGACACAGTGCTTCCTGTCCAGTTCCAGTGTGGGCGAGTCCGGAAGATCTAGGTGCTTTCGAAACATATCCCTTGCATAATCTGGGACGTCCTCGTCCGGAATGTCCCGCAGTATCCCTCTTATCCTGATGTTTCTTCAGGACCTATTTTCGAGGTCCTTCTGTTTCATCCCGATCGACTCCAAACTGTACATCTATACCCAGTACCCTGTTGCTGAGCTCTGCCTGATCATGAGCTTGTTCACATAGGGTATTCTCAACCTCATTCACTCTGTATTCTAGTGCCCACCATGTGCGTGTTCACCTCTCCCACTGTCTTGGCCATAGCTTCTTTGCTTGCTTTGATTTCCACTGTGAGGTTCTGCTTTAGCATGGAAAGCATTTCAATGGAGTCCTCTCTGGTGTGCGTGGGTGGAGTGTTTATACCAGTGACCCCAGGGGGTGGCAAGTGAATTTCCGACCTGTTTCTCTGGCCCTTTCCTTTTCTTTTTCCTGGTCCTGTAGACCCAGCAGTGATTTTATGTCTCCTGTTCCTCCCTTCGGTTTGGCTCCTTTGGAGGCCTTAATGTCCATTTACTGCCCCTGGGGTATCCCCCAACCTTGTTATAGATGTTGGTATATTGGAGTAGGCTCGCCGTCTGTTGCCCAGTGCTGCTGATAGCCTCCAGAATGAAGAGCTTTTCTGTTGGGGGTGGTGGGTGGCTGTGGGGAAGAGGTCCTTATCCCTTATCCCTCCATGTCTTTTATTTACACCCACCCACTTCCACCAGTGCCGCTCGGTACTCGCGGGTGCTCTTCTGGGTCGTCTGGCCAGTCTGGATCCCCTTCCTTGTTCCCCACTGGCAGGATTCTTCTGGGCTTCCTCTCCCAAGTTGTTTGAGGTTGCATCCAGCAGGTTAATGGCCTCAGCAGGCCCGCGCTCATTCCCGGTCTGTTCTCTGTGTGCCCCCGAGCGACTCTCTGCATGTCTTATTCCGCCAGAGTTTCAGGACTGGACCTGTAAGTTCAGGTCCCTCTGTGCCTCTCGCCGTGCTCACTGCCGTTTTTTCTCGGGACGTTGTCTGGTGCTGGTCCTCATTGCTCACTTGGGCTTTCTCCCACCCTGCGACAGAGGCTTTGCCTGCTCCGTATTGAGCCTTTGTTTGCAGTGTGTTTAGCCACTCTGCTACTGCTGCAGGGTGGGGTGTTCGCTGTGGTCCATCTGTCCCGCTGGGCCTATTCCCTTCTTGGGTTTGTTTATCTGCCGTTCCTTGCCTGAAAGCTTCTGTCTTCAGCCCAGTGGTGCTCGCGGCCTTCCACCGCACTGTCCTGATATTTTCATTTTGATGCGTTTAGTCCTTACACATCACGTCACCATTAATCTCTCGGAGAGTGAGGGAGAAGACGGCTTAGGCAGCCACTTCTTCTGCCGGTTGTATTTTTTTTATTTTATTTTATGAATCAAAATTTGAATCGAGCTGCGCAATCTGTTCGAAGCCCAAGGCGTTGTTGATATTGTCAATTATAAATCTTTATACGGCTTTCTGTTAAATGTGATAACTATTAACCATTAAGGGAGGGGGAATGCTTTCAGTGATGGCCAATTTGGGCATTCAAGGTACGACAACTAAGTTTAGTCAATAGTGCACTTTGTGAGCATGCAGTCAACTCTTAAAATGTTAAAACACAATCCATTCAGAAATAGATGTTGCTCCTCACCTTCAATATAAAGGTAGGCAAAATACTTACATGAATTAAACAAACAGATGATCACACTCGGGACGATGTATCTATTACATGGATGCTTGAGGCTTTTGATAGGAACTAGTCTGGGAAAATATGTACTCCTGCGTCCCTTCCCCTTTCCTCCATACTGTATTGGATGGGAGACAGAACCTTTTCCACCAGAAAAATAATCTTCCATTTAAATTTAGAGGCACGCGGGGGCGTGGCTCTGGGACATGCGCTCCCCTGACTCTGCCCGGTGGCGCCACTCCCCAGTCCTCTTTTCCGTGTCGACGATAACGGACCTCTTTCACCATTGATCCTGGGTTAATAATTCCACGCGCTCGTCCCCAGAGAAGTACTTTTGTCTTATTCTTTCTTGGATTTAATCAGGTACCTCTGTCCTCTGGCGCCACGCTCCTCCCCGGTGCAGGTCGACATTAGCAGGCTTCAGCAGTTGTCCAGCCTGCGAGGGGCTTCACCCTATGTCCGACCATCACGCTCTGCCTCCGCTGCCTTGGCCCCGACCACGGTTGGAAGGGCTGCACCGTGTGTGACACGCTGGCACCATGCGCTCTGAAGAACCGACTAGCCAGGTGGAGGAAGCTTTTCGGAAGGTTGCCTCCAGAGGACTTTAAGGAATTTGCCAAGCACAAGACCAGGCCCAAGGTAGGGGCACTGTTTTCATCCTCGCCCTGGAAGGGCGACTCCTTCCCCAGGAAGTGCACGAGCGGGAAGGACCCATTCGGTCCTAGTACCAATGCAGGCACTGAGGCGGCTTCAGCTACCAACCTCTGGGCCGAGGAGTCTCAAGATCCTACCGGTGACATCGCTGAGGGACAGCAAGGTTCTACTACTGGGCTCCAACCCGAGGGGCTACGCCCTAGTACCGGACTTATGTCTGAGGGGGCGACTGTACACAGCACTACCGGCACCACAGCCGAGGGCACTCCGCCTACCAGGCCCCATCTTGAGATGCAGGGTAGGCCTCACCCTCCACTGCTAAGAGTCCTGGAGGAGGCCGGGCCCAGCGCAGCAAGCACCACGACACAGGCACGTGGCACACAGCCCAACAAAATGGCGGGTCGCCCGACACCATCCCCATTTGGGGACCAGCTAGGGGAACGAGTTTGCAGGCAGGACTGGTCATCACCTGGCACATGGCCCACGGCATATCCTTCAACGTCGCAGGGCAGATAAACCCCACATACAGCAAGATAGTGTGCACCCAGGTCTCAGCAACCTCAGGGCTTCACGCCCATGCCCGCTCCACTAAGCGCTCTGGAGGCTTGTGAAGGCAGGTTTTTTGAATAATTCCTGACACTGAGGTCTCCGCAGATGGGTATCGTACTCAAGGATGGTGATCAGGGACATGCTCTCTCCGGTACTGCTGCTAGCACCCACGACCATTCCACCCTTGGGACCAGCGCTTCCGGGTCCAATGCAGCCCCAGCTGCCTGCGCCAGTCACCATGACACAGGCTCCCATGCCTCTGCCAGTCACTGCAGCCCCGTCTACACTGCTACAAAAGCCTCCGGTGCCTGTCGGTACGCTGCAGCCACCTGCGGCCAGCACTCCTCCAGCTGCACCGGACCAACAGGAAACTTTGGTGGACACGGATGAGGAGGACCACCCAGAGACACCCTCGTCGGCCAAGGCCGTTCATGAACGTCTTGCGGGCCCGGTCGAGTGTTTGCGTCTCCCTCAGCCTGAGGTGGAACAACCAGAGCCAGAAGTCCTCACCCTATGCCCCACATCCCACGGCTAGAACAGGGATTCCAATGCAAAAGGACGTGGTGGCACTTGCCAAAAAAGGATGGCTCAAACCACACTCTACACAGCCTACCAATAAGCGCCTGGACGCTAATTTTAGGCAACTGGAGGGCGACCCCCTCTTGCTGTTGGCGCACCCCCACACTACTCTGTGATTGCTGCAGCTTTGCTCTATTCCAAGTCTCAGTCATCATCGGCTACATCAGCCTCTGCACTTCTGGTTAAGGAGAAGATCTTGGAAGCATATGGAAAGAAAATCGCTTCTCTCCATCTGCGCCAGTCCAATGCTGATGCCATGCTAGTTGCTGTCAATCAAAGGCTCTGGGAAGAGATCGCTGATTTCCTTTCTGAGCTCCCCATGCCTGGGCTGGCGGAAGCCAAAATAGTAGCGCAGGACATAAGGAAGTCTACAGTGGCTCACATTGACACCTCAGGCTGCGCCATATGTATTGCTACCGAAATGAGGAGGACGGCATGTCTATGGGGGACTAAGTTCAACCCTGATGTTCAGGAGCCTATATTGGACCTTCCTTTCGTGGGTGGTGATCTGTTCCATTCTACCATGGAGAGGAACTCGATAAGAAGAATAGTTTGCAGACTGCCAAATATCGATTCTCACAAAGTTCATCCCCAAGGTGTATAGTCAGACACACCAGTGCTCAAACAAGGGTCGGTCTTTCGGCAGCTTCAGGGGCTTCCAGGAGAGACTGTCCAGACAACCGGACAGATTACCGATACAGCACAGGCGCAAGCAGCACAATGCAGCTCACAATGGTTTTTTCCAGTCCCCCTCCTCAGCCCCAGCCTCAGAGGGAAAAAAGGCATAACACACACATCCAGATCCACGAGTCTCCGGTGGGGGGCAGGCTTGCCCTTCACTCTCAACACTAGCGGACATGGTTCATGGACCCATGGAACCTCTCAGTAGTATCCACTGGCTTCCGACTCCCTATCCCTACTTCTCCTCTCTCCTCCCCTCCGCTCCCACAGATTGGGACAGCAACTCTGGTGGCGAAAGTTCACTCGCTCGTCGAGTGTCAGGCAGTGGAGGAAGTCCCAGCCTCCCAGCGGGGTCTGGGCTTCAATTCACGGATTTCCGCCATACACAAGAAGAACCAAGCTGGCCTGAGAGTTGTTAGACCTTTCCACCTTGAACCTGTGCCTCCCTCTTCAAAAGTGAAAAATAGTTACCGCAGTGCTTATAGCAGAGACATTGTGCGTGGGAGACTGGGTGTGCTCCCGGGATCTGAAGGATGCTTACCTACATGTCCCAGTCTGGCAGCCCCATTTGCCTTTTCTGAGGTTCAGGATCATGGGGTTTCATTTCTAGTACAAGGTTCTACCTTTTAGCCTCAAATTGCCTCCCATGGTCTTCACAAGACTGATGAACGCTGTGGCAGCCCTTCTCTTGGCCCAGGGTCACCACGTCTACCCATACCTAGACGGCTGGCTCATCAGGGCGAGGTCTCCGGAGGCAGTGCGCCACACCGCCTCCGCCCTCATGAACACACTGCACAATCTTGGATTTTCCATCAATCTCAAGAAGTCACAGCTGGAGCCCACGCAGAGTCTAATGTTCCTGGGCCTCATCTGGAATACGATCCACGAGAGGATTTCTCCTCCAAGGACAAGATCACAGCCATCAAGAAGCCACGGGGCATTTTCTCAGCAGAGCAATGACCTTGGCGTGGCGGTACCAACACCTCCGGGGCATCATGGCAGCATGTCTCCTTGCTGTGCCGCATATGAGACTCAGGATTAGGCGCTTGCAGCTACACTTCACAGCCTCCTGGAGCCAGTAGAAGGGATCCCAGGCAGTGATGGTTAGCTTCCCACCTCATCTCCACCAGTCTGGTGGAGCAGGGACAGCCACCTGCAGATAGGCACTCCTTTCCGTCAACCAGCACCTCAGGTCACCATCACAACAGACTTGTCCCTAGGGGGCTCTAGAGGGCTGGGGGGCTACTTTGGGCAGTCACAACGTCCGCAGGGTCTGTTCCTGTCATGAGCAGGCGGTTCACATCAAATGTCTCGAGGTGATGGCTATCTTGCTTGCTCTCAAAGCCTTCCTCCCTATGATCTGCAGCAGGGCTATCCTTATTCAAACCAGCCGGTCCACCAGCATGTATTACATCAACAAGCAGGGTGGCACCAGATCTCCTCCCCTATGCACTCTAGCAATCGACATTTGGGAGTGGGTGCTGGTAAATGACATGCATCTGTCAGCAATACACCTCCCGGGGGACTCCAACCTGGAGGCGAACCGGATCAGGCCCTGGTGCACCTTCCGCTGGGTCCAGCACACACCTACTCTCTCAGCAGGGAGGCATGATCATCCACCCAGCCCCCCAGAAATTATCCCTGGCAGCGTGGTTCCTGAACAAGTCACACTGAGGCATCTGCAGCTGTCTCAAGCCAACCTAGACATTATACAAGTGGCTAGGAGCGCTGCTACCAGGAGCCCAATACAAAAGCAAGTGGACCAGGTTTTGTCACTGGTCAGAATCAAAGGAGGTTGATCCCTTGAGCTGACCGTTGGACAACATACCATCCTTCTCGGCACACCTTGCACATTCTGGGGTGCAGGTTGACACGTGCCGCACCTATGTGGCGGCTATTGGAGCCTTCAGGAGCTTGGAGGAGAAGGTGAAGGTGGTTTCATCCTCCTATCCACTGGTTAAGACACTTGACAGGCCTCACCAGATTTTACCCGCCCATCAAGAAAGCACAACCTGTGTGGGACCTCAAGGTGGTCTTGGGTACCGTGGCGCACAAGCCATTCGAACCTATGGCATCCATGGACATCAGGCTAGTCACCATCAAGACGGCCCTCCTGGTGGGCCTCATCTCGGCAGGCCAGATCAGTGAAATCCAGGCGGTGGTGGTCTCAGAGCCTTATACTACTTTTCCTAAGCACAAGGTTGTGCTTCGAACTCGCCCGACATTCTTACCTAAGGTCGTCTCCTCTTTCCACCTGAATGAGGAGCTAGTGCTACCCACTTCCTTTGCTGACCCTAAGGATGACGCTCAGAGGGTGCTGCATTGTCTAGATGTCAGGTGCGCTCTGAAATTCTACCTTGACCGGACCAAGAGCTTCCGCAAATCAGACGCTCTTTTTGTCACCTTCGGTGGGTCAAAGCCGGGCAGTCAGGCCTCCAAGACTTCCATAGCTAGGTGGATGGTTTCAGCCGAACCGAGGCATATTGGTTGCAGCACAAAACTCTTCCAGCAAACATGCATGCCCATGCAATCGGAGCTAAGGCCACAGCGGTCGAGTTCCAAAGGCACGTGCCATGGCAGGTTATCAGCAAAGTGGCTACATGGGCTACGGCCTCGCCCTTCTGCAAGGGATGCGGTCGAACGTACTGCATCCAAAAGTTTGCATGGACTAAAAGTCCGAACCACCAAAAGTTCGAACCTTTAGTGGTAGCATTATTGGTAAGAATAAAAATTAAAAAAGACTGCGGGGGCTGTAGGGGTTTCCCCTGCAACACCCACTCACTATGCTGTGTGTTATAGTGAGCGGGATGTTGCGGGGGACACCCCCACAGCACACCAGTGAAAAAACTAAAAAAAAACAGGGGCTGCGGGAGTTGCGGGGAAACACATGCAGGCCCTGTAAAAAAAAAAAAAGAAAAGAAAAGGACCCTGCAGCGCCGGTTCTCGATCACAGAAGTGAAAGGCAACTGGCGCCGCAGGAAACCAGCGTGAAGAAGGTAAGTAGGGTATGTTTATGTTGTGGGTAGGGGTTTGCTGAGGGTGTGGGTGGGGGTGTGTTATGGTGTGTTGTGTGGGTGTGAGTGTGTATGTGTGTTCGCATGAGAAACGTGCAAACTTTTGGTAGTTTGCAACTTTCTCATGCAAACGTTCCGGCCGTGGTAATTTCAGCCGCGGCCGGATCACTTCTCTGCAAGCACTACTGCTTGGATGCCAGCTCCAGGCCGGACGCAGCATTTGGTCAGGCAGTGTTAAGGAACTTGTTTTCTTAGGAGGGGCAACTCTCTCCGCCCTGGGGCTACATTCAGTTGTAATCGCCCATACAGTATGGAGGAAAGGGGATGGGGCATAGGAGTTATTATAAGTTACTCACTGTAGTGACTAACGTACTCCTAGTCCATAGTCCCCTTTCCTCCATATGTCCCACCATCCTCCCCGCTAATAAAACTGGTGTCATTAGGCAGTGTTAATATTGTCAACGTGTGAAAGGGGACTGAGGAATGGTGCTGGTGGGCGGAGTCAGAGGAGCGATTGCTCCCAGGGCCGTGCCCCAGCACGCATCTACATTTAAAGGGGAAGATGATTTTTCTGGTGAACAAGGTTCCATCTCCCGTCCCTAGCGAGGGATGCCCATACAGTATGGAGGAAAGTGGACTATGGACTAGGAGTACATTAGTCTCTACGGTAAATAACTTATAATTTCTCTACTTCAGCTAATGTGGAATTTCACACATTCCTGAGGTTAAATATGTTTAGGAAGTCAGTGACCCAGAGAAGTTGTTTCTGATCGTTCATGCAGGTTTGGCGTAGAAATTGCATTTATTATTCAACCTCCTAACATTGATTCACTGGAATGCAACAAAGTGTACTACACGGTTGCAATGAGTTTATAGATTTGGATGACAATATGAACTGGATTCGAGCACTGCTCTGTATTTGACATTGGACCATCTGGAGACCTGCTTTGGCCCTTCTTAATTGGAATACATTTGTTGCCAATTGGCAGATTTCTTTGGGGAGCCAATTGATGATTGGAGATGGGTCACATGTATATTTACTACTCCATGAAAATAAATATGTCCAAAGTAGATAAAACCTTTGTGCACTGTCTGTTACTGCTTAGGAGGAACATTTGAAGTATATGGAAGACCTAACCCAGCTGGAAGCTGGGATGCACTGAGCAACCTACTTTATGATTATTCAAATTCCTTCTTTCAAAGTTGTATTGGTTCAGTGGCTCAGAGCTTGGCCATCTAGCAGTGGTGGCGTGTGTGCATTTGTGGGGTGTGCATCACTCGCAGAGTTGGCATAAGGCACTTAAGAGTAACCAGGCCTTTTGAAAAGGGGACTTGGACTTAAGAAATAAGCCAACCCGAGGACAAAACATTGCTGATACGAATTAGAACTAATTTTGAGGAATTTCACGAAAACTTTCACTGTGTGGAATGTGTTCTTATTTCAGGTTTTGCTGAAAATATGAATAGGTACACACCTTTCATCAGGCATATAACTTCTTTATGCCCAATGTGGTAGGTTAGAAGGAGTCGGGCATGTTGAGGACATTCTAGATTATATTTAATAAAACTGTAAGAAGAAAGCCTGTCTTTCCCTATTGCTAGAGGGAATACCCGATCTATCTAAAAAAAAACTAAAGGAGCTTGTCCGATGTCAGGAAATCTAAAATAAAAATGTCCCATCTAAACTAGCTCAACCTGACCCTACCACTATATATAACCAAATTATAAAAGAATGTGTTTTCTTCTCCTGGTCTTCTCTTCTGATAGTCTTTTTACATACAGGTTTCTCTTTGGTACAAATATTTCTAAATGTGATCTCCTTTGATAGTCTCTGTTGTGAACTCTTGTAGTTCTTCAAAAATACTCTTGGGTTTTGTGCTTTGTGTGGTCCTATACTTGGAATATGTTTCCTTCAAATAGTTCCTCACCCTTGTGTCATCACTTGTAGACTCTTCCCAGTCTGTTGATTCTGGCTTTCTTAAATTGTGTTTATCTTAATCCCCTTTGAGGCTTTCCTTGTCAGGGATTCTCTTTTAGTCGGTCTCCTTATTTCTTGTTTTTTTCCTCTCTCTTGTTACTTGTTTCCAGTCTCTGTTGGCTTCCCAACCTGGGTTGGTTAAATCTTTTGTGTCTTTTCCACATTTCTTGTTAACCGGTTTCTTCAGTCATCTCTCATCCTCAGAGCTGGGGTGAGTTTCTCTAAATATGATACCCGTCTTCCCTGACTGGGTTATTTGATATTTGCTTTCTCCGTTTTTTATAATTACAATTACACAGTCTTATATTTGGTCTCTTGTCCTTAGGACTGGGACAAGTTTCTTCACACATATAGCGGTTCCCCGGCAGCCTCCTGCTTTTCCTGGATCCCCCATAGCTCTTATGTGGGGATGGTTGCAGGACTCTGCTCTTGTTTGAGTTTTCTCTCTTTTCACTAATCAGTTTCCCGTTCTTGGTTCGTCATCTGGTTTGTGCCGTAAACGGGCTGACGATCGGAAGCTATTAAAGTTTCTCGCCAGGGTAGTCTGGGCGTCATTGTTCGGGCGTCCTTCCCACCACTCAGCAAGAGTGGTCACGCCACCACCAGGTACATTGTTCCCATCAAACTCCTCATAACAATTTACACTCGGCTGTACACCACGACGCTCTGGTGTCTCGCACTGGCCTTCTGCATCTCATTGGAAGTCGCAGGCTCCGCGACTTGCCTCAGCCCCACCTCCACCAGGTATGATGATAGGGGGCTTGCCCTGCACATAGCACTGTCTTCCTCTACCCTTGCTCTGATTCGCCCCAGTTATATCTTCCTTTCTTTTTCCATATTGGTTTCTTTTTCCATTGGCTTGAGCCAAATGTAAAGATGCCACACTACTTTCTCCAGCATGGGGCCTTGAATATTACCCATCGTCGGGCTGAGAATCCTCTGTAAAAAGAAGCAGTTTAGCTCCAAACTTAAACTGCTAGTCTCCTCTATAGGCTATCAGTGTCCTTTGGGTCATAATGCCCTCAGCAAATAACACTTGTCCGCCTAAACTCCACACCTGGTGGCCATCTTCAGATTTTACCACACGTTTTTTTTATTTTTGTTTTTTAATTTGTTTTTGGTTTAATATAAACCTTTACAAAATGTATTAACATTTACAATCCTGTTTACAAATGTCTAAACATTGTATTCCTAAAACCATTCGGCTGTAGTTTGTAAAATTGAAGAAATCAAACAAAATGTACAATCGCCGTCTGGATCCTCCTGTTTCTTGTCAAGAGTATCAATGTCCATAGATCCTGTGACGTAGTTATTACACAGTTCTGAAACAGGGGTTTAAAATATAGAATCCTCGTATTTCCCAACTTCGGGCACTCACTTATTAAATGTTGAAGCGATTCAACTGCTGTACAGCCACAATTACATCTGCAACTGCTGTCTTCGATATCAATTTGTTTCCAACCTACTTTTATTTCTCTAGTATAGAGAATAATTCGTAGAAATCGTAAAATTGTCTGTCTATAATCTGTGCTTGGAGCTTTAAGCAGATAGCCTTCTGTTACTCATCTGCTTTTCAGTAAATATTGCGGTTTGGCCACATTTATCATTTTTTGCTTGAGTCATGGTAGTAATCCAATCGCACAGAAGAATCTTATTTTTTGTGCGGGTGGGATTAGAGAGAAGAATTTCTTCATTTATATCTGCTTCTTCTAGAATCCTCTTTGTTTTCCTCCAAATTTGCGCAAATTTATGGTCTGCTTTTTTCATATACTCGGCAAGTATAGTAAGAACAGAGGGCCATTGTTCATGCTCCATAAACCTCTTGTGCGTCGAGCAGATCCTCCATTTGTACATTCCGTACAATGAGGGTAAACCCAGTTCATAACGTAATTGAACCATTGGGACAGATTTAGGGATGTTTAAGACAGACTTCCAATAACAGCTCTCAATTTCTAACCATTGTTCCTGGTTAACCAGTTTTGTCTCTGATCCATACAAGACTATTGAAAAAAAAATTGTAGATAGAAAATGATAGCTAGTTCGATTGAAAACTTTCAGAATTTGTAGAGGATTATTTTGGTTTGAGATATAGCGTGATTAACTTTCGCTTGAATGTCCTCATTTATAGGGTTGGTTGTTACTGCAATTACTGATGTTCACTCCCAGATACTTATCGACATCCACCTCTTCCAAAAGTTTAGTATCTAGGTATCATTTGTTAGCTTTCTTTTTTCTTGCTGTCTTTGTCGGATGTATCAATAATATTTTTGTTTTCTGGACATTTATCACCAAATTATTTCTTAGAGTGTAAGATGTTAAGTAGATTTTGTAACCCCACTGGCGTTTTAGACATTAATATCAAGTCATCAGCAGAGAACAACGCCCTTATTTTGGCAGTACCTAAGCGAGGTGTGTCTGCTTCGATATTCTGTAACTCCTTTGTCATATCAGAAATAAAAAAAATTGAACAGTGTTTCCACCATCAAGCAGCCTTGCTTCAGTCCTCGGTTTGTCGTGATCGGTTCTGTTAACTGTACATCTTTGGTTAATCTTATTTGAATTGTATGTTGGTGAAGCTGGTGAATGAAATATAACAAAAGTTCAGGGCAGCCAACCGTTT
Source organism: Ambystoma mexicanum (assembly GCF_040938575.1). Taxonomy (NCBI): domain Eukaryota; kingdom Metazoa; phylum Chordata; class Amphibia; order Caudata; family Ambystomatidae; genus Ambystoma; species Ambystoma mexicanum. Next base: position 1,050,478,223 of record NC_090935.1, read on the forward strand.
TCAGTTTATTCAGTAATTTATTTCATGAAACCGAGTCGAAAGCGGCTTTAAAGTCTACATATGCCATGTATAGGGATTGTTTGAATTCTGTCATATGTGATCTTATCGGTGCTATAGTCATTAAGTTGACTGAAGTACTCAGACCTTTCCTGAATCCAGATTGGTATGGGTCGAGTCTGTCAGCCATTTATTAAAATCCCTCATGGTGAGACTTGCGAGTGTTCGGGAGAATTCTCATAAATGCGCTAATTCCCATCACCTTAGAGACCCACAGCAACTTTGCTGGATTTTGAGGACTTGATTATTTTACCTGGAAAGAGTGTGAGCCTTTTTTCCCAATCTTCCATGTATTTTGATGCATGTTTTACTCTTGTGTTCTTTGATTATGGAGTTTTCAGACAACTCCATAGGCATCTTTTCATGTGTGTTAAACGGGTCCCGGTCTTCTTTTTTTCGCCATTTCTTTTTGGAAAGGTCCTTCTAGTGTTTGTCTCTGCGTGCCAAACCAGGTTTGGTCCATTCAAGGATGACTTCTTCCTTTGAACTGATGGGACCAATCAACTCGTAAGCCACCTGGATACCATTCTCGTAGCTGGTTAGGATTAACTAGGGGGAAGGACACCAGCTTGTGTGCTTGATGAACGGCTACTCGAACTGAAGTGACTCCATTTTGTCACCGTTTTCCGATGATCCTGTGTAGTGCAGGAGTCCCCCCCCGACGTCCTCCCTCTTGTCCCCATGACTGAGGCTCAGGAACAGTGAGATCTGCAGGAAGTGCCAGGAACCAACGTCTTCAGCTGCATCCTTTGCTTCATATTAAGGTACTGTGCCAACCCGATCGAGAGAACGCTTCTCTCGCGGTGAAAGATCGAGAGAACGCTTCTCTCACGGTGAAAGATTGTGGAACTTTCCCTACTTACAGGCCTAATCAGCTTGTGACCCAACTTATGATTCTTTTTCGTACAAACTACTTCTGAGAACTTTGGCAAAGACTTTACTGTTTACTTCAAGAACTGCTCTTTCCTATCCAAGACACTTGTCCATTGACTTTGGCCTATGCCTATTGAACTGAATTGAGTCCTCTAGTGAACTATAACTATTTGCACTGCCTAAGAAAGTATTTGTGATCTATTCTGCTAACTTGTGCCTTTTTGCTCCCATTGAAAGTAACTTAAATGCCATTTTGCTCCTATTTCAGGGGAGCCTAATTTGTTCAGAAACATAGTGGTTTGCTATTGAAGTGTGTTTGTGTATAATATTAAGTTGCCTTCTTCTAGTGAATGTTTTCTAAATGATTGTGTAATAAATTAATAAGTGTTTTACCAAGAAACCTTGAGTATAAGTGTCTACTTGAACCACTGTGATTGTAAGACCTCTTTGTATCCTCTTGTACTCACACATTCCCTCTTGAGCAGTGAGGATAAAATATAGTTGTTACATTGAGAGTGCTGCTCTTACTTTTGTTCAGATAACCTTCACAAGGCTAAGCACCACTAGAAAAGCAATGGTTTTATAATGGCAAATATGGATAACTTCAAACAGGAAGCCCTGATAATTCGAACAGTAGATCAACTGAAAGATATGTGTAAAGTCAGGTCTCTATCTGTTAAAGGCAAGACAAATGAATTGATTGTGAAATTGTTGAATCATCAAAGACTGGGAAGTAGAGCTATAACCCCTATCCCCTCAGCAAATGTGGATAATGTCGATGAGGATGATAATGATTCAGAGTCCAACTCTGTTATTGGTGAGTTAGAAGAGTCAGAGGAGTCTCAGGATTTGAGCCCCACTGCACCTCTACTTGCGTTAAGTCCTCAAGCTATAACCACAGGGACCCTACCAGGTGTTACGCTCACCTGATATCCCGGGGGGCGTCTGGAAGGCTCTGAGATCTGGAACCCTGGATGCGTAGTTGCACAGTGCTGAATGATCTTAGCTATTTGTAGGGTGAGCTATCCGTCCTGCATTTCTTGTGCAGGGGCGCTTGACGTTTGTTGGCGAGCTGCCCGAGTTGCTTCACTGGTGCAGTACGCCTTCCTTGGGCCCAGGCCTGCTGTGACCCCAAGTCTGCTGGTAGGCAAGTAGGTTTGTTAATTGTAAGTCTTTGTTCTGTTTATGGTGAGAATTAGTTAATGTCTTTATCTCCTTCTTTTCGGGTGCGAAAGTCTTGATGCTGGCATGCCAGATGGAGAGGCACGTTCCTAGGTAAGAGAAAGCGCGACGCGCAGCGCCTTTATTGTCTTTTGAAGCTAACCTGTGTTTTCTTCTTCTCCTCACAGGCCTCTGTGGTGCTGCGAGTGGATGAGAGCACGATGAAAAACGGGCCCCCGGAATCCGTTAAGGTAATACAGCGCTGTGCAGTTGTTTAATATTGAAAGCGAACCTGAATGTCTCTTTTCCTTTGCCGATGTTGCTGTAGTGCTCTGGATGGAAGCGTGGCGTAGCGCGATGCAATTCAGGTAAGACTGATGGAATTCGATGTTTTGGAAGCGCGTGTTCTAATATTTTTCCCTTTCTCGTTATTGCAGGTCGCAATGTTCGAACAGCAGCTGTGGTAGCGGTTCGCCCCAAGTCGTTAAGCTAGTATTCACAGGTGAGTGATGTTTCTTCTCTCGGTTTCGACAGATTGCAGCCCAGTTGAGATGCTGAGTGCTGGATGGTGTTTTCTCAGGTGAGACAGAATTATCTTGTTCTTGCAGGATTACAGGAAGATGCTGAAGACCAGGAGCTGGACACGGTGAGCATCACGCTGCTGGTTGCAGAATAACACGAAGCATGTTCTGCAGTCAGGGTGTGGTTTATATAGCCAGGTAAAGTAGTACCAGGGAAAGTAGTTCCAGGCCTGCCACACCCAAAAACACTAGACCGCATGGCTTGGTTCTTAGAACTAGACTGTGTGGGTGCTTCCATGTTGGATTTAAAGGCCCATGTACATAAATGGGACCTAGTTTGAACAGCCCTTCCTTCCTACATATGAGCCTGGTGCCAAAGGCACCAGGATTGGCTCCAGGAGCCCTTTTGCAGTAGTTTTAAGGCCCTCAGGGTTCTGGTGGGAGCCTGCTTGTGGCACAACGTGTGCCCCCTCACAGTGGTCATGACACCAGGTCCAGTACTGAGTCCAGAATTTGTCTCGCTTGAAAAGATGAGACTTGAGTTAGAGTTCAAAAGAATTAAAATGCAAACTGACAGTAAATATCAAGAAATCAGACTCGGAGAAATGGAAATGCATCATGCTCTTGAAAGGAAAAAATTGTCTCTTGAAAATGCTTTTATCCCAGAGTCTTCTAGGTCTTCCAGTCCTTGGGTGCCTTGCATGCCTAAAGAAGCTGTGAGTATGAATGAGGTGAGACTTGATATTTTGGATTGGTTGGCTGCTTTTGAATAGAACTATGGGATTCACGGTTTCACAGGGAATCAGTTGATTCCTTTGCTTTTGTCTAGGCTCTCCCAGGTTGCAACTGATGCTGTAATGGGGGTGGAGGAACTTGAAAGATTGGAGTATGAAAATGTAAAGCTAGCTTTGATCACTAGATTTGGGAAAACTCCTTCCCAGTACCTTAAGAGATTTAGGACCCTCAAAAAGCATGATGGATCCCCTTGGGCTACCTGGGTGTGTGAATGTTTGAAAAACTTAGATCGTTGGGTAAAGGGTTACAGAGTTAACACTTTTGAAGGAATGAGAAATCAATTTTTGTTAGAATCTATTTTTGCTGCCTCCTCTCCTGAGATGAGACAGCACTTGGCTGACTCTAAGGAAATTAATCCAAATAAGTTAGCAAAGGCTGCTGACTTGTGGGTTGCCAACAGGGCTACTCACAAGGATTCTGGGGCAACTCAGAAGAAGGATGATGGGAAGCAGCACAAGAAAGATGTCAGAGTTCCAATACCTCAAATCCAAAAGGGGGCCCCAAACATAAAAAGGGAAACTGAATCAGGCTAGTGAAACCTTTGGTGCCAAACCAGAGGGAGGTCAGCAGAAACCCCAATTTGTCAAAGCATTGGGAAAATGCTATGCTTGTGGGTTTACTGACCATGTGAAAGGGGATCCCAGATGCAAGGGTAAACCTTCAGGGGTCCACACTGTCTCTTTACTCTTCTCCCCAGAGGAAGAAGTACATATGGCAAGTGGAACCTTTCAAGTACTGGCTGAAGACCCCATTGGAGTCTCTGCCAGTGTTTCTTTAGTGTCCCTGGGTCTGTGGGAACAGCAGAATTTAGATGTCTATAATTCAATTCCAGATAACACAAAAAAATATTACAAGGACAGTGTACATGTAAATGGTCAGGAGACCCCTGCCATTAGAGCCACTGAGGCCAACATTACAGTAGTGGATTAATCTTTTTCCAAGTCTGAGGATGTTGCAAAGGCACCCTAAAGCCTCACTAAACTTTCTGGAGGCCCTGTCCAAATGCTTCCTAGACTGCCAGCTCTCAACAAGTGCAACAACATGACTGTCAAGAGACCTGTTGGTGTACAGTGCGAAGTGCCCGGGAGAGTCCTGTTGGGGAATGACTTCAAAACTCTTGGAGTTGTATCAAGCACCCCCAGGCCTCCCAGCAGGAAACAGGAGCAGGCAAGGAGGGCCAGGGAGAGTACCTTAGATGGCTCTCCAGAGGATGTTACAGAGGAATCTATAACACCTAGCCCACAGGAATTACTAACTGCTATTTCAAGGAAGAGTGAGACAAAGGGGAACCCCAAGATCTCAAAGAAAAAGTCAGAAAGCACTCCTGTGCTACCAACAATGACATCCCCGAGAGGACTGTCCAAAGTCACACATGTGACTGCTCTGCCAGCTGAGGCCGAGTGTGAGGAACAAGCAGGAAAGGTTGAATCCGCTGCTGAAGATTCAGAGCTGAAAGAAGACCTTACCCCTGTTGGAGATCTGGATCCTAAAGACCATCCTGAGCTGCAGTCTTTACTGGCAGAAGGTGCCCCCCCCTGTAGGGCAGACTTCAGCAGAGTTCAAAGAGAGTGCCCTACTCTTGAAGGTCTTCGCCAACAGGCAGCTTCCCAGCTGGACGGGCAAGGGCCAGGGAAGAATAGGTTGTACTGGGCAGATGACCTCTTCTAAAGTGAACCAACTGAGTCTATCCCAGGGGACTACAGAAGACTTGTAGTGCCTCTAGAGACAAGACACCAGTTCCGACAGTTAGCCCACGAGATTCCTTTGGCTGGTCACTTGAGCTTCAAGAAGACCAAGGCAAAGCTTTGTCTATATTTCTACTGGCCTAAGTTGGGGTCTGATGTAGATTAATTCTATAGAAGCTTTCACATTTGTCAGATTTCTGGCAAAAGTGGAGCCAAGAATGTGACACCTTTAGTGCCTCTCCCAGTGGTGGGAGTCCCTTTTGAGAGGGTAGAAATCCACATTGTTGGTCCCTTAGACCCTCCAACCTCTTCGGGCAATTGATTTATATTGGTTTTAGTAGACCATGCTACTAGGTATCCTGAAGTCCTACCTATGAGGACTGTTACAGCTCAGGCTGTGGCTAAGATCCTATTTGGTATTTTTACCAGGGTAGGTTTTCCTAAGGAAGTCATCTCTGCCAGGAGATCAAATTCTATGTCCCACTACATGCAGGGCATGCGGAAAAACTGGAGTGACTTACAAGTTCTCAACTGCCTACCATCCCCGATGAATGGGTTGGTAGAATGGTTTAACCATACTATGAAGAGCATGATAGGTGCCTTAGGAGAACCCCTTAGAAGAAAGTGGGACCTTCTACTGACATGTCTTCTCTTTGCTTATAGAGAATTTCCTCAGGAAGGAATTGGATTTAGTCCCTTTGAGCTTCTCTATGGTCATCCAGTTAGAGGTCCATTGGCCCTAATTAAGGAGGCATTGGAGAGTGCTCCTTCTCCTAAGCCAGTGAGAGTCTCTGACTATGTGTTAGGTCTCCGTAGGAGAATGACACACATGATGAGCGAATCATCTCATTGTCATGATGCCTACCTCCAAGGAGCCAGGTCCGACCCAGCAACCCCAGAGGCAGGCATCATTCCCCCCAGGGAAGTGCCAGCAGGCCCAAACTGGGGCCCTTTGGACACAGTTCTGGCGCCTTAGGCGCCAGGCTCATGTTGGACCCCTGTCCTGGCGCCTTAGGCGCCAGGCTCATAAAGCTAGACATGTGTTCAAGTGTTTTAATGTGCACTTACCTGATGCAGACCATGCTGCTACATCCAGGCCCTCTTGAGGCCTGAATGGAACTACTTTACCTGTGGGACTACTTTCCACCTGGGTGTGGTCGGGGAAGGATACATACCTGTTCGGTGGAAGGATACATGCCTGGAACTTCTTCCAAAGCTATTTAAACCACGCCTGATCAGCAACTCACGCTTCGCGTTGTTCTGCTCCTCGCAGCTGGACGCTCACCGTGTCAGCTCCTGCATCTGGACTTCAGCCACGCCTGTCAGCATCCTGGGTCGCCTGCAAAAGGAGATAAGAGAGAATTGGGGAGAAAGAAGACCTTACCTGCTAAAGCTGCATCACGGGGACATCACACCGACGATCCTGAAAGGGAAGACATAATTTTAAAAGCATTTCGCTTCGATCGCTGCAGCGCTGCATTTCACTCACCTTTCCTGGGCGCCTCCATCTTCAGCAGCGATCATCCGGATCCGCACCCACTTCCCAGAGCCTAGACAGAAAAGACAAGAAAACAAGGTGAGAGAAGGAAGGGAAAAAGGAAAAGCTCAGCTTCCTTCTAAGACTTACCTGTTGGGTCATTCCCATTTCATTTCGGGTCCTGCCGCTTCCTGGCATTCCGGACCCCGGCCCCAATGGGGAAAAAAGACAAAGACATTGAATGAGCGAATGCAAAGACATTACCTGAACGTTCATCCAGAACGTACACTTCGGGTCGGCGCCATATCTCCGGCATTCCGAACCCCGGCCCCTAAGGGGAAAAAGACATAAGCATTAGCGCTTGCTGCAAGAAGACAAAGAACATTATTATTAAGCTTGAACTTTTGAACTTGCAACAGAACTCTTACAGCGCCTCACCTGAATAGTCAAGCTTATTTTGAACTCCCATCAAACCTCAATCCAGTGAAGTAACTGGGTTTCAACGCGCCCCTGCATCAGAAGCAGGATGGAGAACTCATCCTTCCAGACCCTAAGGTGAGACTTCACGGGAATCGTGGAAGGGTATCGTGGAGGGTTGGAAGGGAGTGGGAGGCTTGAGCATTATTCCTTCAGTAGGTAATACTCACTTTTCACGCACAGGGGAATATTCCTGCGAGCCAGAGAAGCCAGAGTAGAGGGGCCCCTTCCTGTCCATCTTCAGAGTCCTGCGCTTCACCATTGAAGAAGCATCAGCACTCGAAGCCAGACCTGCACCTCCGTGGGAATCAAGTGAGCGTGACAGAACGCGAAGCCTACCCACAATTTACCACCCGGGTGCTATGGAGACTTCCGAGACAGATCAGCTGGCCCAGCTTTTGGGGGAATTACGGGCAGAAGTGCACTCAGCCCGCCAGGAGACTAACGCTCTCAAAAGAGAACTGATCCCATCCAAGGAAAGAACTGATGACCTGGCCAAAAGGTTATTGCAGGCCCAGGCAGGGCACACTCCTTTACCTAATTCCGGAGGTACTTCCACATCAATGGGTTTGAATAACCCGGTACAAATCAATCTACCTGGACACATGCCTTTGGCCCCGCCTGAACGTTTTGCGGGGGATCCCAAGAAATATGCACCAATGGCATTTACACTTTCTATGCAGACCCGGGGCCTTCCCTAACGACCAGACCAAGGTAGCCTTTATACTATCTTACCTCAGTGGCAGTGCTGCCGATTGGTCTATTCCATTGGTAAATCAGGATGATCCCATTCTCCAGGATTTTCAGGGCTTCCAGGCCAGCATGGAAAGATTGTTTGCTCGACACTCTCAAGGACAGGCCCTTGATAACGAACTGCTATCCTTACGACAAAGTAATCAGGATCTCCTGTCCTACGTTGCCACCTTTAATAGACTGGTTGTGGAAACTGGATGGCCAGAAAACAAAAGGATCACATTGTTTCATCGAGGCCTGCGCGGAGAGCTTAAGGATGTTCTAGCTCAGATAGTAGATCCACCCCAGGTCTGCGCAGACTACATAGACTTGGTGGTTCAACTTGATCACAGACTTCAAAATAGAAAAGCAGATCGGTTCAAGTACGAAACCCGAGTACCGATCAAAACCCACGCTAACTCCAAGAGTACCGACGTATCCGAACTATGCAAATCGGCGGTGTTAAAGGACCATTAACGCAGAAGGAACGAGAGAGAAGGCGGCAAATGCAACTTTGTCTGTATTGCGGGACTTCCGGTCACTTTCTTCGAAATTGTCCGGTTAAACCACCTAAGAAGGTGGTTGGAGCCACTGATAACGATTTATTGACACCTGATTCGGGAAACGACCTAGCCCGACAAACGTAGTGGTCCGCTTGCTGAGCTTGAAAACAAACTCTTTGACCTCGCATTTTGTCAAGCCAATGGTGCTCGTGGACCCAAAACAGCCTCAGCAGTTGCATGCTGTAAAAGCATACATCGACAGTGGAGCTATGGGAAACTACATAGACCGTGAATTGGCTTCCAGGATTAAGCTCCCTCTCCGCCCGAAAGTAACCCAAGATGTCATTACTACAGTAGATGGAACCGAAATAGCCTCAGGGCCTGTAACGCATTCCACTGTTGAAATGACACTGGTGGGTCAGGATGGACATCGGGAAGCAATCGTGTTTGATGTGATCAAGGCCCCACAATTTCAAGTAATTCTTGGAATTCCTTGGTTAGAAACACATAATCCCAGAATCGACTGGCGAGCAAAGAAGATACGTTTTCCTGATTGTGAACCAACTTGTTATCCAAGAAATCCAGTTATGGGTCTAGCCTCAGCAACTTCCACCCCTGTACAGCTACCGTCAGAATACCAAGAATTCCAAGACGTTTTTCAGAAGGAACAGGCTAACACGTTACCTCCCCATCGGTCTTATGATTGCCAAATCGATCTGGTACCCAATGCTCAACTACATTGTAGTAGGATTTATGCTCTTACGGAACCTGAGAACCTGCATTTGCGTCAGTATTTAGATCAGTACCTAGCCAATGGTTTTATTCGCCCGTCCAAGTCTCCTGTCTCCTCAGCTCTCTTCTTCGTGCCGAAAAAAGAGGGCGACCTTAGAACATGTATAGACTATCGGCCCTAAATCAAATAACGATTAAGAATCGTTATCCTCTGCCCCTGATCCCTGAGCTTATCGACCAGGTGAAAGACGCTTGTGTGTACACCAAGTTAGATCTCCGAGGAGCTTATCACCTGGTGCGTATAAAAGAAGGCGACGAATGGAAGACTGCATTCCGCACAAAATTTGGGCTCTTCGAATATCAGGTGATGCCCTTCGGTTTGTGCAATGCACCTGCCGCCTTTCAGTACTTTATGAATGATGTTCTTCGGGAACTTATCGACGTCTGTGTCATTGTTTATATTGACGACATCCTGGTGTACTCTTCTTCAGAATCCGATCACAGAAAACATGTTAGGGCAGTTCTTGAAAAATTGCGCCAGCACAGACTATTTGCAAATCTCGAAAAATGCTTTTTTCATACCACAGAAGTTGAGTTTCTCGGATTCATCCTGACACCTCAAGGAGTCCGAATGGACTCGCGAAAGGTGGACGCCATCCTCAAATGGCCATCTCCTAGCTCGGTGAAGGGAGTTCAGAGCATGCTCGGCTTCGCCAATTTCCATCGAAGATTCATTCCGGAATTTTCCCGAACAGTCCAACCCATCACAGCTCTCCTAAAGAAAAACAAACGCTTTGAATGGACTCTTGAGGCCGAACAAGCCTTTCAGGACCTGAAAACCAAATTCACCTCTGCACCTGTATTGAAGCACCCACACCCAGATCTCCCTTACATTGTGGAAACCGACGCATCCAGTTCGGCCATGGGAGCTGTCCTGTCGCAAAGAGACCCAGAAACTAACCAACTACACCCTGTGGCCTTTTGGTCCAGGAAATTTTCTCCTCCTGAAATCAACTACGCAATTACCGACAAGGAGTTACTGGCTATTAAATCTGCTTTCAAGGCTTGGCGTCACTACCTTCTCGGGGCAAGACACACCTTCACTGTAATTACGGACCACAGAAATTTACAATATTTAAAGACGGCCAAAGCTCAATCTTCACGACAACTCCGATGGGTTCTATTCTTTGCGGAATTTGATTTCGTAATTACCTATCGCCCTGGCTGCAAGAATGGTAAAGCGGACGCCTTATCCCGGATTGGCATGGAAGAACCCAATTCGAGTTTAGAACCTGTGCCAATCATACCTGAACAAAGAATCTTAGGCCTAACTTCATTGCAAACTATTGAGGACATCCAAACGCATGTAAAACAACTTCTAGACTCTTCAGCCTTACTGGAATGGAGTCAAAAGGGTCCTCATTACACTGTTAAGGATGATTTACCCTACTTCCAGGAGCGGTTGTTTCTGTCAAGTAAAGAATTGCAAGAACTTGTTATTGCCCATCATCATGAATCACTAATGGAAGGACACCCTGGTATCGCTAAAACGGAGGAGAAAATCAAACGCCACTTCTGGTGGCCTTCTTGGAGAAAAGACATAAAGTCTTTTGTATTGTCTTGCGGAATTTGCGCCCAAAACAAGGGTCAAAAGAAAAGGCCAGCCGGCCTACTTCAACCCTTGGATATTCCACCGGCACCATGGCACACCTTGTCAATGGACTTTATAACTGACCTGCCTCCTTGTGCTAGTTACAACACTATCCTTGTAATTGTGGATCTATTCTCCAAAATGGCCCACTTTATCCCTTTAAAAGGTTTGCCTTCAGCTTCCACCTTGGCCAAGGAATTTCTGGAGAATATAGTTTGCATACATGGTTTTCCTTCCATATTAGTCTCGGATCGTGGAAGTCAATTTATCTCCCATTTTTGGAAGAAATGTTGCCAACTAGCACAAATAGATGTGCGGTTATCCACCAGCCACCACCCCCAGACCGACGGACAAACCGAGAGAACCAATCAGACTCTCGAGCAATATCTTCGGTGCATGTTACACCAATCTGAGTTAAATTGGAAAGACATCCTTTGGATCGCAGAATATGCATACAACAATTCAGTGCATTCTGGAACCGGACAAACTCCTTTTTATACTTTGTATGGTCACCATCCTCGGACCTCTGACCTAGATCCACCTCTGACCCTGGAAATGCCCACAGTAAATCATCTGCATTCCACAATAACCCGAGCCTTCAAAGAAGCTGCAACTCATTTACAGCAAGCCAAGAAAAAGTATAAAGAAAATGCTGATTTGCACCGAAGTAAAACTCCTCCTTACCAAGTAGAAGACCAGGTATTGCTAGCAACGAAACATTTACCCCTCTAGGGCCCGCGAACCTTCAATCCCAGATTCATAGGACCTTATCCCATCAAGGCTATAATCAATCCCGTGGCCTTTAAACTGGATTTACCGTCTAACATGCGTATTCATCCAGTTTTTCATGCTTCACTTTTGAAGCCAGTACAACCAGGGACCCGACTGTCCAAGCCTCCAGACCCAGTTCAAATTGAAGGGGAATTAGAATTCGAAGTTAAAGACATTTTAAGACTCCAAGGTGTTAAAGTCAAAACTCTTCTATCTTGTTGACTGGAAGGGATATGGACCTCAGGAGAGATCGTGGGAGCCTAGTAACCATGTTCACGCACCTCGATTAATACAAAGGTTCCACCCGAGATTTCCGAACAAGCCAAAACCCCCGGAGGGAACAACCTTGGGAGGGGCCTTGAGGGGGGGGGTACTGTCATGATGCCTACCTCCAAGGAGCCAGGTCCGACCCAGCAACCCAGAGGCAGGCATCATTCCCCCCAGGGAAGTGCCAGCAGGCCCAAACTGGGGCCGTTTGGACACAGTCCTGGTGCCTTAGGCGCCAGGCTCATGTTGGACCCCTGTCCTGGCGCCCTAGGCGCCAGGCTCATAAAGCTAGACATGTGTTCAAGTGTTTTAATGTGCACTTACCTGATGCAGACCATGCTGCTACATCCAGGCCCTCTTGAGGCCTGAATGGAACTACTTTACCTGTGGGACTACTTTCCACCTGGGTGTGGTCGGGGAAGGATACATACCTGTTCGGTGGAAGGATACATGCCTGGAACTTCTTCCAAAGCTATTTAAACCACGCCCGATCAGCAACTCACGCTTCGCGTTGTTCTGCTTCTCGCAGCTGGACGCTCACCGTGTCGGCTCCTGCATCTGGACTTCAGCCACGCCTGTCAGCATCCTGGGTCGCCTGCAAAAGGAGATAAGAGAGAATTGGGGAGAAAGAAGACCTTACCTGCTAAAGCTGCATCACAGGGACATCACACCGACGATCCTGAAAGGGAAGACATCATTTTAAAAGCATTTCGCTTCGATCGCTGCAGCGCTGCATTTCACTCACCTTTCCTGGGTGCCTCCATCTTCAGCAGCGATCATCCGGATCCGCACCCACTTCCCAGAGCCTAGAGAGAAAAGACAAGAAAACAAGGTGAGAGAAGGAAGGGAAAAAGGAAAAGCTCAGTTTCCTTCTAAGACTTACCTGTTGGGTCATTCCCATTTCATTTTGGGTCCTGCCGCTTCCTGGAATTCCGGACCCCGGCCCCAATGGGGAAAAAAGACAGACATTGAATGAGCGAATGCAAAGACATTACCTGAACGTTCATCCAGAACTTACACTTCGGGTCGGCGCCATATCTCCGGTATTCCGAACCCCGGCCCCTAAGGGGAAAAAGACAAAAGCATTAGCGCTTGCTGCAAGAAGACAAAGAACATTATTATTAAGCTTGAACTTTTGAACGTGCAACAGAACTCTTACAGCGCCTCACCTGAATAGTCAAGCTTATTTTGAACTCACATCAAACCTCAATCCAGTGAAGTAACTGGGTTTCAACGCGCCCCTGAATCAGAAGCAGGATGGAGAACTCATCCTTTCAGACCTTAAGGTGAGACTTCACGGGGAATCATGGAAGGGTATCGAGGAGGGTTGGAAGGGAGTAGGAGGCTTGAGCATTATTCCGTCAGTAGGTAATACTCCCTTTTCACGCACAGGGGAATATTCCTGCGAGCCAGAAAAGCCAGAGTAGAGGGGCCCTTCCTGTCCATCATCAGAGTCCTGGGCTTCACCATTGAAGAAGCATCAGCACTCGAAGCCAGACCTGCGCCTCCGTGGGAATCAGGTGAGCCTGACACTCATAACTTAAAAGCAGGTCAGGCTCTGGTGAAGCATTGGCATGACCAAAAGGCCAACATGGTTGAGTTTACACAAGACCAGCACATTTTAGTTATGGTTCCTACAAGGCAGAGGGCTTTAAAGGACAAATGGATAGGACCCTTCAAGGTTGTGGGAAAGCTTGGAGAGGTCAACTATCTGGTGGATTTAGGCAATTCTAAGGAGGCCCCCAGGGTCTTTCACACCAACCGTCTAAAAGCCTATGTCTCAAGACTAGAATTGAGAGCTTTGCTTCTAGCTTCAGCTCAAGAGGAGGAAGAGAGTGAACCTCTACCTGATCTCCTCAGGTGACAACCTTTAGATGAGAAAATAGGAGTTAATCTTTCTTCTAATCTGACACTGGAACAACAGGAGTGCAAGTTTCTGTTAAATCAGTTTGCCTCCCTGTTTTCAATATCACCAGGCTTGACCCCTTGAGGCCAGCATGATATTCTCACTGGTAACTGTTTACCTGTTAAAAGCAGAGGTTACAGGATGTCAGATAATGTCAGAACCCACAAAAAGGAAGAGGCCAACAAGATGCTTGATCTCGGGGTAATATGACCCTCTACCAGTCCATGGTCTAGTCCAGTTGTGCTAGTGCCCAAGGCAGGATCCAAGGAGTTGAGATTCTGTGTGCACTATAAAGCTCTAAATGCAGTCACTAAGACTGATGCCCATCCTTTACCTAGGATAGATGATCTAGTGGACAAACTTGGTTCAGCCAAGTATCTCAGTACATTTGACCTAACGTCAGGCTATTGGCAAATAGCCCTGACAGATCATGCCAAGGAGAGAACTGCTTTTTCAACCCCAGCAGGCTTCTAACAGTTTAAGGTAATGCCTTTTGGACTAAAGAATGCACCTGCAACATTTCAAAGGATGGTTAATCAAGTTCTGAATGGGATGGAGGACTTCTGCATGGCATACATGGATGACATTGCAGTGTTCAGCCCTACTTGGAAAGAACATGTTGACCACTTAGGATATGTTTTGCAGGCTCTTGAGCAGGCCCATCTGACCATAAAGGCAAGTAAATGTGAAATTGGTCAGAGCAAAGTGGTTTACCTTGGATATGAGGTAGGAGGAGGTGAAATAAGGCCATTGCCTAGCAAAGTACAAGCTGTACAAGAATGGGCCACCCCTACTACTCAAACCCAAGTGAGAGCCTTCTTAGGTCTCACTGGTTATTATAGGAACTTCATAGAGAACTATGGGTCCATAGCTTCTCCCTTGAATGTGCTCTCCTCACCCAAATTCCCTAAAAAGGTTAGATGGAATGAGGAGTACAAGAAGGCATTTGAAGGACTTAAGAAAGCCTGTTGTGAAGCTCCAGTCTTAAGAGCTCCTGATTACAGCCAAACCTTAATTGTGTAAACAGATGCTTCCAATACAGGTATAGGTGCAGTTCTGAGTCAGCTGTATGAGAAAGGTAGGGAGCACCCCATCTGCTTCATCAGCAGAAAGCTAAACAAGGTGGGCAACCATTGAAAGAGAATATTTGCTATTGTGTGGTCACTGAATAAGTTTAGACCATACTTGTGTGGATCTACTTTTGTGATTCAGACTGACCACCAACCCTTGAGATGGTTAATGCAGATGAAGGGGGAAAATACTAAATTGATGGCCAATCAGCCTACAGGGGTTTGATTTTACCTTTGAACACAGGTCAGGGTGTAATCACCAAAATGCTGATGGTCTCTACAGAATTTTTGACCGACTGGAGTAAGGAGATTCATCCAGGGGTGGATTAAATCCTCCTGTCCCTTAGTCTGGGGGGGGGGGGGTCGAGTGTTAGGGAGAATTCTCATAAATGTGCTAATTCCCTTCACCTTAGAGACCCCCAGCAACTTTGCTGGATTTTGAGGACTTGATTTTTGTACCTGGAAAGAGTGTGAGCCTTTTTTCCCACTCTTCCACGTATTTTGATGTATGTTTTACTCTTGTGTTCTTTGATTATGGAGTTTTAAGATAACTCCATAGGCATCTTTTCATGTGTGTCACACAGCACCGTCAGTGCAATAACACAGGTGCCCGGTGAAGCCCTGCTGCAGGTCCGAATTGCAGGTCTGAATTGCCAAGATCATCTTGACAGAGAAGCCCCTTCAAGGACAACTTCTTCCTTTGAGTTGGTAGGACCAATCAACTCGTAAGCCACCTGGATACCACTCTGGAAGCTGGTTAGGATAAACCAGGGGGAAGGACACCAGATTTTGTGCTTCATGAACAGCTACTCGAACTGACGTGACTCAATTTTGTCTGCGTTTTCTGACGATCCCGTGTAGTGCAGGAGTCCCCCGACGTCCTCCCTTTTGTCCCCATGACTGAGGCTCACGAACAGTGAGATCTGCAGGAACTGCCAGGAACCAACGTCTTCAGCTGCATCTTTTGCTTCATACTAAGGTGCTGTGACAACCCAATTGCGAGAACGCTTCTCTCGCGGTGAAAGTTTGTGGAACATTCCCAACTTACAGGCCTAATCAGCTTGTGACGAACATATGATTCTTTTTTGGTACAAACTACTCGTGAGAACTTTGGCAAAGACTTTACTGTTTACTTCATTACAAAATTGCTCTTCTTCTACTGAGGCATAAAGGGTAGTAAAGTGAGTCTTCCAGTAGCTTTTTGATACAGCATTAAGCTGTATTGACATTTTCGCTTTGTGGCTGTCAAAACTGAGCAACTCCCAAATCTCTTTAGAGTTTTTTTCATTATAACCTGTAGCATGGATTGACTATCTTTTTGGTACAGAATACTTTTCCTGGCAGTGATCCAGTTCTTATAGTTAGTCTTCAGCGTTTTAGTGAGCGCAACTTTTTCAAAGGTTGGCAATAGTCAGCATTTCTTATTTCTCTTCGAAGTTGTCTTTTCTGATTCTGAGTTTGTCTGTCATAATTATGCTTGTTCTTATGGACTGGCCTCTTATGATTTCCTGACACTTGTTTAAATATTTGCAAGGTTTTTATATAGTCACACACACCAGAGTTTTTTTCCTCAATGTTGTTCTTAATGATTTTATGTAGGCTGTTCTTGGGACCATTTTAGATGATTACGTCCACTTGTTGCAGTGAATCGCGGAGGGTATTTCATTGGTTTGCTATGCTCCGGTTTACCAGGCCATGACCATTTCAGGATCAATTTATTATGGTCACTAGTATCTTGGTTATTTAACCTTAAATGAGTCAACACAGGTTGGTTTGCATCCTGTTATCCAGGTATATGTAGTCTATAATACTTCTTTGTTTTCCCCTTCTCTATGTGGCTGCAGCTGGTATATCAGTTTCAATGGTTCCATTGGCTATGATAAAGCCTCTCTCATTCATTAATTGAGTCCATCTGCGGGTTTCAGAAGTTCATTTGCATTTTTTCTTAGTTAAGCATTGGATGGTCAAATCTCCTGCAATGATGGTTGTATAGAGGGGCGTGGCTTGATGGCTTTGTGAGAGGACGTTCTTTGGAGGAGCTCCCGATGATCCGATCTTGATCCTGGGAAGAAGTGATGGTTTTCGGCGGACTTTCGAGCCCACGGTGCATCTAAGGGTGCATGAAAGTGGGGGGCACATGGTGAGTGCCCTCCCCACTAGCAAGACTGCATATCCACAGAACTAGACTTCGAAGAAGGTGGCGGTCGCGCAGTGGAAGGGCAGCACCCAAGATGGCCACCCGTGGACAAAGGGCCATAAATGGTCCGTGGAGCTGAGGTAGACAAAGCAGGCCGGAGCATGGGCGAGCCCAACCAGATAGGCGCGTTGCATGCTCCTCTGGCTGGTGGCAAGAACATAAGTGCGAGCCCCCATTGAGGAGGCCCCGGATCGTGGCGGGCCAGCAGAGTGAACCCGAGTTCAGTGGAACCTTGCTGTGAAGGGGCCGGCGAGCGAACCCCGCAAGGCGCTCTTCAGCGCCGAAGACACAGCTGGGCGCGTGGGCCCAACCGACGCAGCAGGATGTCCTCCAAGGTGGTGGGACCCCGGATCAAACAGCCCAGGATGGAGGCCTACGCTAGGTCGCCCTCGAGCGCGGAAGGGGGCAAGAGCAAAGAAGCCCCCGTGGCGGCGACGGACCCACTGGGTACTATCCAGGAGGTGCTGGCGGCAATTGCCGACTTAAAGGTGGCTTGAGAGACGAAGTTGGGCCTGGCCATGAAGGAGCTGCAGGGGGGCCTGGGCCTTAGGATTGGAGCGGTCCGAGAGGAGGTGGGCCTGTTGCGCCGGGACATGCGGGCGATCGCGGGGCGCGCTGGGGAACTGGGGAGGGGGTTGGCCCCGACCGCGGAGGCGTGCAATGCGCACGCTAAGGGGCTTCACGCCCTCGTGCGGTGAGTGGGCGGTTTGGGGGACGGAGCGGAGTGGGCAGGGGGGCACGTCGGGCGCAACGGCATTCGCGTAGTGGGTGTTCCCGGGGGAGTGGAGGGATCGAACCCCACGGATTGCGTTGAAACCATGCTCTTGCAGGAGATTGCAGGCGGGGAGCTGACCCGTGAGTTCGCGGTCGGGGGGGCACATAGGGCCCTGAACGGGGGGCTGGCCCCGGGGGCCCCCTCGCAGCCGTTGGTCACGAGGGTCTTGGGCTGTCGTGACCGCGAGGGGATTCTCAGGTTTTTCCAGAGGGGAGATGCGATGGAGGGGGGGTCGACTAAGGTAGCAGCGTATCCGGATTGTGCACTGCTTGTGCAGCTGAGCCGAATGAACTTTGGGGCGGTGGGGGGGAGGCTTGGAGAGGCAGGTCACCGCTGCATGTTGCTCTGCCCCGCCGGGTTAGAGGTGTTTTGTGGGAGCAGATCCCTCTTCTTCGAGATGCCGACCGAGGCGATGGAGTGGTTGGATGTGCAGGGGCAGCCTCGGGAGTCGGATGCCCGGACGGGAGCGGCTGGAGATAGGTGGCACGTTGCAGAGGCACCCGTGAGGCCATAGTTATGACATAGGGACTGGAATATAGTAAGATATTGTGCTTGTGGGGAGGAAGTCATGGTATCTGCCGGCGGGTCCCGTTGAATGCACTTCTCCTAAATAGACGACTGGGAGCTCTTTGGGGGTTGGCGGTTAGGGAGAGAGTTGTGTGCAGTGGTGTGAAGTTGGGGAAGGGGGGAGGGGGGTATAGTTTGTGAATAGAAGGGAGAGAGCCAGGGAACAACCTAACATGGGGAGCATTATGGGAAGGGATGGGATGGAGATAGTCCGACCGGATGGCATCGGGTAGTCTCAGAATTGTGACCTGGAATGTACGGGGCCTTAACAGCTACCTGAAACGTAACAAAGTGCTGTTGTACTTAAAGAGGATGCGCGTAGACATAGCCCTGTTGCAAGAGACCCACCTCACTAGGGAAAGGCTGGAGGTGGTCAGGAGGAAATGGAAGGGCAATGTTGTGGGGGCGGCGTACTCGGCGTATGCTAGAGGGGTCATTACTTGGGTGGCGCCTCATGTGCCATTTCGGATGCTTGATTCTACGGTGGACCCGGAGTGTAGAATGGTGGTGGTAACGGGTCTCCTGGAAAACAGAGAAGTGCACATCATAAATTTGTACGCCCCCAATAACGACACAGCGGCTTACTTTAGGACCCTCTACTGTAAACTTGGCCCCCTGGCAGGGGGTACGGTAGTGTGGGGGGGGGGGGGGGAGTCTTTAACTGTACCGTGGATCCCAGAATGGACAGGTCCAAGGACAGGGCAGGGAAAACGGCACCGGCGGCTAAAGCGCTGGGTACCTTACTGAAAGACCTAGGCCTAGAGGATGCGTGGAGAAGGCTGCATCCCACGGATAGGCAGTATTCACACTACGCAGCGCCACATGATTTGCACACAAGGTTAGATTACATGTTTGAGACATAGAAGGAGCGGAATACAAGGCCCAAGTACTATCTGACCACTCGCCCTTGGTGGTAGACTGGAGACACCAGCCCCCAAGACCGCGGATCCCTACATGGAGACTCAGGACTGAGGCTCTGCAGGACGAGGGGTTTCGGGAGGGCCTGAGGGATGCCTCGAAGAATACTTTGATATAAATACGGGAAGCGTAAGCTCTGTGGGCACACTGTGGGAAGCGTTTAAGGTGGTGGTGCGTGGGGTAGCCATTTCCCAAGCTAAGGGGCTACAGGGGGGTGTCGAAAGGGAACTCCAGGAGGTGGAAAGGGAGCTAGAGGATCTCGCGCATTGCGAGAGCACCGCTCATGATAACAGAACCAAAGTAAAGGAGCTACAGTTATCCTGCAGCGCACTCTGGGATAGACTATGCAGACTCAATTGCAGGAAATGTACGGAGAGGATGCGCGCGGGGGTGGCGGGCCGGGCGGACTGCTGGCCTGGCTGTGTAGGAGTGGGACCCCCTGCTCGGTGGTCAGTGAGATTGGGGATGAGAGAGGTTGCATATGCAACACCCAGAAAGAGGTAAATGAGGAGTTCCTTAGGTTTTGCAGACACTTGTGTGAGGACGCGGGGGAGGATGTGTGTCAGGACATGCTGGACGCGTTAGAGGGCATGGAGCTGCCCACCTTGGATGATCTAGAGCGCACCGAGTTAGACGCACCCGTCGCCTCGGGTGAGCTGGAGGTGGTGATTCAGAACTTGCCCACTTGCAGGGCGCCTGGTTCGGATGGGCTGCCCAGCGAGTTCTACAAAACATACAAGCAAGAGTTGCTTCAGCCGCTGCTTGCCACTTTCGGCGGGGCCTATGAGCGGGGGGAACTCCCGTTGTCCCTCCGCGAGGCTGTAATCGTCCCACTCTTGAGGCCGGGCCGGCCGGCCGTGGAGTGCGGGTCTTGCAGACCGTTGTCCATGCTTAACTAGGACGGTAGGGTGCTCACGGCTGTGCTGGCTAATAGACTGAAGAAGGTGATTAAGAAACTGATGCACCCAGATCAGACGGGATGTGTTCCAGGCGGGAGCGTCGCCGGTGGCCACGGGAGGCTGCACCATGTCATGGACCGGACTGGGGAGGACGCGGGCGAGTTGGCTATAGTGTTGTTGGATGCAGTCGGGGTCTTCGACTCAGTGCCATGGCCCTGGCTGGAGGCAGTCCTGGGGGGGTACGGAATGGGACCTGGATGCCTCGGATGGGTCCAGTTGTTTTGTAGCGCCCCGATGGCGAGAGTCGGGGCAGGGTCCACGGTCTCAGATTCTTGGCGGCTTTGCGGGGGAGCCGGGCGGGGATGCCCCTGGTCTCCCATGCTATATATACTGGCGTTGGAGCCGCTGGCAGTGTGCCTGTGACAACAATGTGGGGAGGTGGGCATAAGCACTGTCAGTGGAGAGCACCTGATACTATATGCGGATGATGTGCTCCTTTGTTTGCGTTATCCAGAAGAAAACCTGCAGTACGTGCTGGAGGTGGTGGAGCGGTACGCCATCCTCTCGGGCATGTCGGTGGGCCCTGGAGGGTCTGGTCTGTTCCCTTTGGGCGGATATAGGAGTGTCCCGGTGCAGGGGCTGCCGGTCCTGCCAATGCCATGACAGCCTGTGACATTTGGGTATTTGGGAGTGAATGTTTGCCGCAGGGTCGGGGCGGAACACGAGCATGGCACGGAGGGGGCGGTGGAGGGGATCAGGAACGGCATGGTGTTTTGGTCTAGGTTGCCCCTGACCGTGATGGGGGGGCGGCCTTGCTCGGGATGGTGGTCCTGCCTAGACTCTTGCACTTTTTTGTAAACGTCCCGTTTTTTTTGATACCTAGGAGCCTATTCGCGAAGCTTCGTAGCGTGTGTAGTGGTTTCGTGTGGGGCGGCTCTAGGAATGGGGTTGCTCTGTGGGGGCTCCGGGACCCGTGTGGCGGGGGGGATAAGCCTGCCTAGTTTTGGGCTCTGTTACCTGGCGGGGCGGCTGCGGTGCGTGGCCGGGTGGCTTTCGGCTGAAGACTCGGCGGAGGCTAGACTTCTGCTTGGAGATACAGCCCCATGCTTTCTGATGGAAGTGGTGTGGTTGTGCAGAGACAGGCTGGTGGGCAGGGGGCGGCTACTGAGGTTGGGCTGGGAGATCTGGCACAGGACATGGAAGATTGGGGGGGGCTCGGAGCTGTACTCTCGGCGGGCCCCGTTGGCGACGCTGTGCGGGAGCGACTCTCAACTACTTGAACGGTCCGTAGATACTGGGAACAGGTAGGCCTGGCCGCCCTCGGGGACATATGGCAGGAAGGGGAGGCAGTGGACTTTCAGAGGTTGCAGGAAGAGACGGGGGTACATGGTGGCCAATATATAACCTACACTAGGCTTGTGAAAAAGACTAGAGAAAGATGGCCTGAGACAGTGCTAGCGGAAGACCCTGATGTATCGGAGGGCGGGCACAAAATATCGAGGATATACAAGCTCCTGCGAGTAGGGGCGGGGAAGGAGTTGCTTCGATTGGGACAAGATTGGGAGGGGGAGGTGGGAGGACACGTGACGGATGGGCAATGGGAAAAGGCCCAGAGGTGCCACAAAAGGGTGTCCTGAAACGCGAGATTCCAACGGCTTCAATTGTACGTTACCCACAGGGCTTATTTAACCCCTGGGAAGATTGCAAAGTTTGGGGGACCAGCTACGCAGCAATGCCCCAGGTGTGGGGAGGCGAGTGCGGGACTGCTGCACATGTTTTGGGCTTGCCCGGAAGTGCACAGATTTTGGGACGAGGTCAAGACGAAACTGGCTGGTGGGGGGGGGGGTGCTGGATGTGGAATCGGCCTGGTCATGCATGCTTGGGCTTTTTCCCAGACCCCGGCATTCAAAACACATAAGCAAGATGAAGGACCTGGCTTGTGTTTTGGCCAAGCGCAGGATTGCCATGGTCTGGAAAGCGGCCCACAGACCTAGGGTGGAGCTGTGGTGGACGGACCTCTTGAGGTGGGCGGAAGCTGAATCTGTAGTCTGGTTTGAAGCGGTCACCAGGGGGGGCGAGGAGGAAGTAGGGCCCTTGCTGGCCTGGCGGCAATTGGTGGCCTCTATGGCAAACCCTCACCAGGGTAACAATGGAACAGAGGACCCGGATGATGACTGCCTAAGAACTGTGCTACCCAATGATGCTCCCGTAAATGACATGTGAGAACCGGCTCTAGTTTAAGGGGGTGGGTGGGGAGTTGGGGAGTTCTAATGAAAATGTGCTGGACTATGATGCTTTCTATGTTTTGAAACAGTTGTAGTGTGTTTGATTTCAAAATAAAATAAAAATATTAAAAAATAAAAAAAATGATGGTTGTATAGATCATTTGGTCAATGGAAATCATGTCCAACAGTTTCTCAATGGTTTCAAAAAATGGATTACTTTGAATTCTTAAGTGGTTCCAGTATATGTTTATTACTGAGAGTATTTTATCTTGTATGTAGCTGGATGTTCTCATTTGGTTGTTCCCATGCTTAGATTGTGCAACCTGTGCATTCTGAAGAGATGTTTGCTGCGGCTAGAAGACCAGCCATAGGTCGTCCTTGTATCTTCTTTACCGTGGGAACATTTAAAATTACAAAATCATCCCATACTGTGGTATCCGTGAGCGAACTCTCCTGTAACAGGATGATATCACCTTGCTGCAAGTTATGGTTTAGTGAGTTTACCAAATGACTATGACCACGGGTGTTCCAGCTAATCAAGGTGAAACTTTGTTTGGTTAGTTGTTATGGCGGCTCTTCAGGTCTGTTCTTTGATATGACCTACTTGCTTCTTTTTGGTTGAAAATTGCTTCAATGATTTGTCACTACCAGATTCTAAATAGTTTGTTATTCTGAAATCTGGTATTGCATTTGTAAATAATTCTTTCTTCTCGTATGATCTTGTTTCAGTTAGACTTGGACGCTGTTTCCCAGTGTCATTTTCGTAGTCAGCCTTATTTATTAAGTGGTTTTGTTGGTCCTCACAAAATGGATAATAAAGGTTCGCCTCACTGTTTGGCTGCTGAGCCTGAAAAGACGATGTGATGTCAAATCCTAGTTTCCACAGTGCAGGTTTGGCAAGCCAAATTATGTTTAAGACAATTCCAGATTTGATATGTAACATGGCCACAGTAAGATCTGGGGAAAGTCCACTCGGTTAATATCGGACGATACAAGATCTTCCAGTATTTCCCCGAATATATTCAATAGGCAGGCTCTATTCAGATGATATTTAAGTATGTTTCCACCTCTACTTTACATAATGATTTTATGAAATTGGTCTTCTTCCTTAATGTGGCTTTTGCTTTTTTTTGTGGCATTTGTTTTTGTTTTTTTGTTGATACCTCTCACTCGAGCGAGTTTCATTTTTGCTCTGTGCAGTATACCACATATGGGTTTTCTGTTGAGCATCTTCACTCTTTTTATTAATTTGAAAGCTATGTACATTTGCCATGCATTTAAGTACCAATTTCTCCAACTTATTTCTCCTTTGTTCTAGAGTTACCACTATTTCATTTTCTTTCTCTTGTACGGCTTTTCCTACTGCACATTCCTTTCTCAGTTGGGTAGATGTCCGACGTACTGCTGGCTCTGAGGATTGTTTCTGAGACTCAATTTCTTCAAGTAATTCATCCAAAGGTTCTTTATGTCCTGATTTGAGTAATCTCCTGTTCTCTGTTACATTTTTTAGCATAGCTTTTTTTTTGTATTTCTCTGTTATTTGCATAATGGAGTTGGATTTGCCAACTTTAGGAGTTATTGCTTTAAAAAATTGTTAAGAGTTTGTGGAGCACTGACTAATACATGAATTTATGTTCTCGTTTCCATTCTTAGTGGTGTTTTTTGTTTTGTCCTCACTTTTTTGAAAATGGTAAAGTTAATTTTACGTTCAGCTTCTTCTTTAGCATTCCTTACATCAATCTCTATTATTGACATTTCTGATGTTGTTGGTTTAGGTGTTGATGGTTCTCACAACTCAATCTCTTCCCAAATCGGGAGTTGACCTTGTTCTGAGTTGTTTAGATCAAAACTAGTCCTTGTTGATTGGGTCATGGAACCGTTGTCTTCCGTCACCACCAGTGGCTTACTTTTGCACTTGTGTACCAACTTTTTTAACAAACTATTTTGTTCATTCAGTCTTTGATCTATTGATTCATATAGTTAAATCACAGTTGTAATAGCCAAGTTCATAGCTCTAAGTGAGGTTTCAACTAGGTTGGCCTGTATTATTGAAGCTTGAATGACCATTTGCGACTCTTTCTTCTGAGTGATTAGAGAATTAAATTGAGAGCACCAATGATTTGGGTGTCGTCTGATCATACATTAAAGGTGATTCCAATAAATTGGAACATCTTTTTTCTTTAATTTCATTTATTTGTGGAGGAGTCTGCATTTTTGTCATCTGCTTTGCTCTAGCTGTACTGTGTAAGTTCTTGTTTATAGGTATATTAATCTCATTCACTTGTTTTGCATTGAGTCGAGGGGTTTCTGTTAAGTTTTCTTCCTTTTTTGTTGCACTTCCTGCATTTTTCTTTGATTCCTTACTTGGTTGGTTTTGCAGTTTCTCAGTTTTTTGTAGATTCCTTTTTGGGCAAGACATCTGATTCGTCCATGTTTCCCTTTGCGTTTGGTGACACCGACCTGCCACTAAGATCAGCAGTTGCCATTGTTTGGTCACTTAAAGTGGCTTTTGGGTTTGGTGAATCTAGGTCGATTAGAACTACCTCTGATGTTTTATCAAGCATGACCATATTATCTATTTGTTCAGTCTCTTGTGTAATTTCTATTTCAAAATGAGTGTTTATGTTAGTAAGTGCTTTTCTCGTTTCTTTCGTTTGCTCTGGAACATAAAATGACCTAATATCTGTTGACGATGAAGCTGCCTGATCACGGGCGCAAATGAAGGACATTTTTGTATTTTCGGAGGTCACAAGAATTTTGATAGTAACTTTTCAACCAATTTCAATACTTCTAGTTTAGAAGGCATACCAGATCGGCATGTGTACGAATTTGCCAATTTGATGTTGAAAGAGACTTTCTATGGACTGCAGTGTCACCCACCACTGCTACAATAGTGCTGCAGGTCACGCTACTATGAGTAGGTCTATCTAAAAGGTACTTAGTATGCACAGACTTCTGTTTTTCCAGTAGTATCCTTCGCTTATTACTGCAGTTAGGAGTTGCGCCGACATTCACTACTACTAAAGTGAATATGATAGTATTGTCAAATAACTGTAAAGCAAAACCTAAGGTTGCGCCGTGCAATACAGTAGCTGTTCAGCATAGTGCAGGTTTTCCTGGTCAGGTTCCGCAATGACCACTGCTAGTAAGTCACAACTCGCATGCGCAAACGCAGACCAACACGCCCTCTAAACTAGGGGTCAGTATGTTCAATTAGCTGTACTGCTGGGTGCTCAAAGGCGAGCCCACAGTCACACCGCGCGGTACAGGGTGTGCTCAGCACTTACACAGTTGTTTGCAAGAGCAGGCCACTGGGAGCTCAAAGGCGTGAGCCAATAGTTGCTCCCAAAAGGCAGGGAAGTCTGTGCTGCTTCAAAAGGTCCTGAGTATACTAAAGGTCAATAATAGGTTGATAAAGTCTCTGTTGTGTTGAGGCCCGATCTTGAGGCTCTTGGCTCTATTGCGGAAAGCACTATTAAAATGTCAATGTCTTAAGACAAGAGTTTCGAAGTGTTCAAAGCCTCATTTAAGCATGGTAATCCACCTTACATGTCATACATTACTCGGCGTGGTCAATAGTTTGGCAGGTTTAGGGAGAAAGGGACATGAGTCTTACCAACAGGATGTTTTTCAAATGCCGCAGTGCAACTGCAGAGAGCAGCTAGTATTTCCCGCCGAGCACTGCTCTCAGCCCCTTGAAGACTACAAAGACTCAGCTAGACTCTGCGCCGCTCTGCAGGAGTAGCAAGTCTTTGATGTTGTTGCTCCTCCTTGTCCAATGAGTATGGAAGAAACACTCAGTCTTGACTCCACAATCCAACGTCTGCCAAAATTCACTGCTCACACTGCTTCTCCCACAAAGACTCCGCTAGACTCCACCACTCGTTTTTAGTGTTGGAAGACCTCGTGCTTTGCTTCTCAAAAATCATTGGTCGTTAGCTATTTTTCACAAAAATTCGACTTTTCTCTGTCAACCGTCACGTGGCTAATAGCGGCATCGCGGACCAGTTGTTGGCGAAGATCTTCAGTCCACCATCTGATCTTCTACCCGTGGTGCCAAGGGGCCCAGGCTTGGACCTACATCTCGACTATGGCTAATGTCAAGAAGAAAAGCCTCTTCAGGGCCTGTGAAAGCTGCGGCCTGAAGAACATCTTTGTCGAGGATCGACACCTAAAGTGCTTTTGTCTTCAACCTGACCACAACGCGAATGGATGCTCAATCTGCCAATACTTTTTGTCGAAGTCTAAGAAGGACCACCACTGGATGTTAGTGGCAGGGGTCGAGGCAGGGAAGGCCTCTGAGGTGGCCTCTGGGCACAGTCATGCCTCTTCCAGGACCGGCAGGTCCACTGAGTGTACTCCCTCTAGTAAGAAGATGTAGAGGTCCTTTGAGGATGCATCCTCTGTGAAAATCCAAAAGAACGTGAAATCCCACACTCGATCAGCATCCTTGGCTGCGGGACCGAGTTCTGGAAAGGGTCAGTCACCGTTGCTGACTCAGTCGATGGTTAGCCTAAGGGCTGGTGAGTTACCTCCATCCACAAGGAAATCTCTGAAACCATCCAAGCACAGTTCGTCGAAGAGCAGATCTTCTAAGGACCTGTCACCAGCTCCACCATCATCGACGATAGCCCAGTCGACGACAACTTCATCCGCCAGCACCGTCGCCCCGTTGACAAGCACAAAACCAAGTCTTCACTCAGCGATGAAAGGCTTGTCAATGACCATCATCTTTACCTCTGCAACGGTCACCACGTCCAGGGTCTCTCTGCCTTCTAGAACCCCATCAATGGTCCAGACAACAATCCCATCAATGACTGCATGTATTCCTGCTCCACAGGCTCCCGTCATAGCCTCTTTCCCGAGGGGCTCAGATCTGGTGCAAGACATGCCTCCAGCTCTGGACTTCCCACCCAGGCCCAACAAGACTGTCCCCCACTTTACTCTGCTCCTATGGGATCCCTGTGAAGATTTTTATTCGGCTCAGAAAGGTGGCCAAGGGCCCATGCATCATGAGGGGTCACTGACCCATAAGCCTGCCAAGCCGTTTACCCCTCTAAGGGTCTCAAGTCCTGCTCCTGCTGTACTGGCTGCACCTGCCCCTGCACCGAGAGACATGTCGCTGGACATCCTAACCACCCTGTATACCCTGGTGGCTGATATTCAGCAGTAGCTGCCCACTGCTTCTGTGCAGGGTCCAGCCAAGAGTCCTCCAAGGCCACCCAGGCATCAGCCGATGCCACAGCCTATATCACCTGTTACCCCGCAGACAGAATTGGCTCTTTCCACTCATCTTGAAAGCTGCCAAACTCTTCAACCTGGTACTAGAACAGAAGGAAGGCTTCCATTTTCAATGGCAGGAGTCTGCTAAGACGACCATCGTATCGGTCCCTTTGTTGGATGACATATGGGAAAATGACTTGGCAGTCATGAAGGCTCCAAATACCACGCCTGCTAAGTGTGGCCGGCTGGAGAAGAAATGCTGGGTTCCAGATTCTGCTCCCAGGTGCTTCAGTTCTCAGCCTTTGCCGGACTCTGTGGTTTTGGCTGCCGCTAGGAAGAAGTCATCCAACCCCTCGTCCATGGTGCCTCCGGACCAGGAAGGTAAGAAGCTTGATGCTGCAGGCAAGCGCATCATTACCACAGCAAACTCCACCATCAAAGCCGCCAACACCTTCACCATCTTGTCTAGGTATGTGATGATGACAAGAAGGCTGAAGCGTTGGCCCTCTTCCAGGAAGGTAGCTTCAGACCACACCATCACTGTCCCGCTTGACATAGCCAACTCCGCCTTCCATCAGATTCTGAATGGTGCATCTCTCTGAAGCCAAGGTTGGTTAAAGGCCACAAATTTGTGTGCAGACCAAGGTCATTGACATGCCATTCCATGGGGGCAACCTGTTTGGAAAAGCAGTCAATGACACTCTCCAAGCCATCAATACCGACATGGAGACACTCTCTGGGAACCCTGCAGCAGAGAAGATCATCCTTTCATTCCCCAGAAGGGAAAGTCTCCAGGTTGTTCAAGGATTATACCACCCCCTATTGTCAGCCATGCTGCTCTACCACCCAAGAGGCTTATAGGGTCACTACCAGGCATACAGCACTGGCACCCAGCATTGTCCCCCATCTAGGACAAAGACACCCAAGCAAGCATGAACCAGCCCAGGACCCGCACACTCACTCCTACCCCCCAGTGGGAGGCCGACTATCACACTTTCGATCAGTGGCGAAAGATCTCCACTGACAAATGGGTGCTGGATGTTCTTCAGCAGGGTTACGCTTTAGGATTTCAAGACAAGTGCCCCTTCTTCAAGAGGTTCAAGCCATGCTACACCAAGGGGCAATAAACCTCTGGGGCTCCGGAGTGTCCTCCAGATACTTTCTAGTGAGGAAAAAGTCAGGGGGTTGGCAGCCGATCCTAGACTTATGACACCTCAATAAGTTCCTAAAATCCCAAAAGTTCAGGAGGGTCGCATTGCAACATGTGCTCAAACAGCTGGAAAAAGGGGATTACCTGTCGACTGTTGACATGGAGGATGCATACTTAAACATCCCCATTCATCGCAAACACTGGAGGTTCCTTTGTTTTGTTGTCCAGGCGCAGCATTAACAAGTAAATGCCCTCCCTTTTAGCCTCATATTCACCCCAAGCATGTTCAATAAATGCTTGGCCCCGGTGATAGCGCATCTGTGCTGCAAAGGAGTCCATGTCTACCCTTACCTGGACGATTGGCTCATCCAGTCTCAATCCCATGCGCTGGCAACCCAGTGCACAGTGCAGACCATCCAACTTCGGATAGTTGATCAAGAATCCTAGCGGAAGTCAGAAGTCCTGCTTTGTGCCATCTCGGAATGCACTGTTCCTGGGTGCCCGACTCAACAGTCTTGTGTCTGGCGACTCCCTCGGAAGAGAGGGTGAAGACTATCCGGCTAAAGTTCATCGTCTGTCCACGGCGACCGTTGCAACAGTCCCGTCCATCAAGTCCCTGCTAGGGATGGTGTCCTGTTGCATCCATCTGGTCCCCTTTTGCAGGCTTCAGATGAGGCCTCTCCAAGAATTTCTGGATGCCCGGTGTGTGAAAGGGTTCATTCTAAGAGTCTGAGCCAAAGGGAGCTGTCCAGCAACATCATGCATCACTGCAATGAAAGGGTGAAGAGCTGAAAACAAGTAGGAGGTTCTTAGGGGTTTGATAGACAAGTCCTCAACCAAGTAGAAAGTGATCTGTCATCTCCGAGGGTGCTTTCTTCTAATGCTGTTGTGTTCGTTAACAGGGAACAGCTGTCGTGGTGGAAGAAGATGTCGGTTATGAATGGGCCTACTGAAGCCCTGGGTGGAAAAGGAGATCTGAGAGTTTGCATGCAGTTAAATGTTTAAACAGCCACGTTCGGCTGTGTCTGTGCGAAGTCAAATGACCGATTCCTGTTGTGCGTGGGGCTTTTGATGGTGAAAAAGCGGAGAAGTCGTCTCCGTAATAAGAGGGGAACCGGCACTGAAAGTGGCTAGTTTCGCATCCTCAGCCAGCTGAGTGAATGTAGGAGAGGAGGCGGTGACCAAGTAATCCCATCAGCCGGCCCTAAAGAGGAACAGCTGAAGGGGCGTGTCATTGTACTCGGCGGCCACTGCTCCGTCAGCTGTCAGGGGAGTGAGTCACCAACCGCGGCTGCCACTTGATGAAAGGTACACGCTCAGTGAAATTGACGAAAGGCAAGATTCGATCTGCAAATCTGAATCAAATGAGTGAGAGACGGTTTCCTTACGTGCAAAACTTGAGAGAAACAACTCATTGAAAGAAAGAAGATGCATTTCATCTGTGTTAAAGCCTGAAGAGGACACGTGTTATAATAAAAAGGAAAACCATTATCCAGGAGCGGGGAAAAGACGTAACACGCCTGCCTAGGGAGAAATCTCGCAATTAAGACTGAGGAGAAGGCTCTAAAAGAGAATAGAAGTGTTAATTGAGTAATCTTAGACAAAAGCTCAAAGAGTTCATCACAAGTGGATTAAGGCTAAAATGTTTGGAACTATATTACAGTGGCAGTTTACCCTGAAACAAGGGGCAGGGCGGCCTTAGACTGAGGACTGGGGTTCCCATAATAAAAGAAAGGTGGCAAATTATTACAGAAGTTCTAACTGTGAAATTCTGCTGTTTATGGAAGTTGATAAATAAAAGTTATAATAGTTTGAAACATTACAAGAGTGCTGTCTTCTTTCGCACCACAAAATCGTGACATTTGGTGGCAGCAGTAGCATAAGATAGAACACAATGGAGGCCCTAATTAAAACCTTAAATGAGGGCCAACATCAACTGCAACAGGCACTACAATTACACAGTCAACATGCTCAGGCTGACGGTCAGGCGTTTCAGCAGGCCTTACAGGTTCAGCAAGCCCAGTTAATAGATGCAACGAATTTAAGAAGGCATTTGCAGGTACCTGCTACTGTCCTTCAAAAATATACGTCTGGTGAAGATCCTGTACATTTTTTCGTAAATTTAGAGTGGGTGCCAAGAAACGCACAGTGGCCGGCAGATAGATGGTGCCACTACATCGCTCCCTTGTTGACAGGGGAGATGCAGAGTGCCTATCAAGCTGCAAACACTACGGGAGATACCATCTATGTAGATATGAAAAGGGTGGTGCTGGAGAGATCTGGCCATGATGAAGAGGCTAACCGGATAAAGTTTAGGGAAACCAAACTGCAAAATGAAGAGACTCCCTGACAACTGTATTACAGAGTGAAGGAGCTGGGAGAAAAATGGTTACAGACTGTCACTACTAAGACTCAGGAAATGGCTGAAAAGATTGTGCTGGAGTAGTTCGTAGAGGTACTTCCGCTACCCATTCAACGATGGGTTAGACAACACCATTGCCCCAGTTTAATGGAAGTGGTTAATATTGCATCAGCCTATCAAAAGGCCGGACAGGGCAGATTGGTAACCTACACTGGGCCATCCAAAAGTGTCAATGGGCCTTCGGCTTTAGCAAGCAGACCTGCAAATACGCAAAGATGGCCAAATTCAATGAACAGAAGAACGGATTGGGAAAGTACCAGATCCTGCCCTATCAGTGAAAGTTCTCCAGTTGCTAGGCCATCCAGCATGAGTTCAAGAGGGCCACAGTGTGTTTAGTGTGGGGAGTGGGGCCATTTAGCACGTCTATGCCCAAAACAAAGCAAATCAGAACCAATGGATGTTGGAATCTTCGAGGTTCCTAAAGAGGTTGACTTTCAGGAAGCCGTTCATCTCACAAAATCTTCATATGTGTATAGTTGCGAAGCGGAGGTGGAAGGACGCCAAACGAGAGCAATGATTGACTCCGGAAGTCTGCAAACAGCAGTCAGCTCTGAACTGATAGGTGATGTGCCTGAGTCGAATGTTAGCATATAGATGTAAGGGCTGCCATGATGCCTGTGTTACGGGAAACCCTTTTGGTTGGATCAGATGTTCCCAACCTTCCCCGCCTAATACAGAACATAGAGAAGAACTGGTTAGAAAGCGCTCCCTTTCATGACCAGGAAATTGCAACACCGCTCGTAAAAGAGAGGAAAAGCTGAGCGGATAAATGAAGGGTAAAGCGGGAATGGGGTGAACAAAACATGTTCCCAATCACAGTAGATTGGAAATTGGACAAACAGGGTCATAGTTTCAGAATGGCTCAGGAGCTGGACCCTGTACTGAAACATGCATGTTCAACTGTTGGAGGACAACAAAGTGGGAAGGTGCCCTATTTCATCAAGGACAAGGGCTTATATTACAGAGTTGCCCAAGGCCCTGGAGAGGAAACAGTCCGACAACTGTTGGTACCCAGTACATATTATACGGCTGTACTGGAAGTGGCACACTTGCAAGTAGGAGAAGGTCACTTGGGAGCAGAGAAAACTACCCAAAAGGTATTAGCAAGGTTTTTTTGGCCTGGGATCTATGGTCAAGTGGGCAGGTTCTGCCAGCAGTGTGGGGAATGACAGAAAAAAAATAGAGCAAACATCACGAAAGTTCCATTCCAATCCATGCCGCTAATACTCGAGCCCTTTCACCGAATCGGCATGGACATTGTTGGGCCGCTTGATCCCACTAGTAGGGGACACAAATATCTATTGGTGATCGTGCGTTATGCTCACCTGGTCTCTGCGGGGACGTTGGGGCACGGTTGGAGCCCTCGCAGGAGTTGACTCCCTTGGATCGCCTCTCTACCCCAACTGCAGCGGTATCAAGGACCCGGGGGGCTGGTACTGTTCCTGAGAGAAGATCCGAGGCGGTGAGAATAGCGTGGTGGTGCTGTGATTCCCCTCTACCCTTTTGTGCCAAAATGTAGTGCGCAAGAGTTTGCCCATGCAAGCTCACCTGTTTTTATGTAGGGATGGGCTCTCCGTCCTGCTTTCCTTCAGCAGGGGCTCTGTGGATGGACCTAGTTGCTTCACTGGTCCTGAGTGTGGAGATCCAGACCGGCTGCGACCATTCCGTCTTGAAGGTAGGTTTATTACTATGATTATTGTCCGTATCCTTTGTGATAATTTTCCCCAATGAGTATTGCCCGTAACCATATATTGTCCTTTCTCTTCCTAGGTATGAAGATGGTGTCATGATCACTGCTTCCAAGGAGTCAGGAACAGCCCAACATCCTTGGAAGCGGGCCCCTAACCGTTATCTTAGGCACCAGCCGGTCCCCACTGGGACCTTTTGGACCTTGTCCTGGCGCCGGTGGCACCAGGCTCATCAAAGTCATCGGTCCCGGCACTGGAAGCGCCGGGCTAATATTATGTATGAAGATGCTTGGGTGGACTTACCTGCAGCAGACCATGCTGCTTACTTACCAGCCACTTAGAAGTCCTCTGTGAACAGGAACTACTTTCTTACCTGGGTGGGGCAAGCTCCACTCCCTGGATACAGCACTGGAACTCTTCTGGAACTGGAACTCTTTTCTTACCTAGGCGGGGTCGTGGAGGAAGACGCCTCATCACTCCAAGGCTATTTAAACCACACCCGATAGATGAAACGTGCTTCGCGTTATTCTGCATCTGCAGCAGAACGCTCACCGAGTCTGTTCCAGCCTTTCTTCTTTCGATCCTGAACCTGCAAGAATTATACTTACCATTCCTGTATCCAGTCAACAACAGCACCTGCAAAGACAAGAAACAACAGGTTAGCAAGGCAACCTTTACTCGCAGTGCTTACTCACCTGACCCATCGGCGGCGGCCATTTCCTCACGCTGCACCTCCGCCTGTGAAGACAAAAGCATTGTTATTACTTACCGGCACTCCGCGAATTCCGGATTTCTTCACGCTGCATCGCCGCCTGTGAAGACAAAAGAAGAGACATTAGACAGGTATTTACTTACGCCCATCGCGCTCGTCACAATAGAACGCCTGCAAATACTCCGGCGTCTCTTCAGCACGAACTAAGCAGCAAGGGAAAAAGACAGTTTGAGCGCTTGCATTTACTTACTCATTTCCAGGCGCTTCACTCCATCTTCCATCTCCAGAGTCCTGCAAGACAACAAGGGAAAAGCATTATACAGAGTCCTGTTCAATATTAACGTGCCCCGCACCTAAAGACTATAAAGACTAAAAAGGTGTCCGGAAACTCACCGCTCGTGCAGTTAACGACGGTAACGATCCTCTGAGTTCAAGAGGCCTATGTTTCACCAGTGAAGGAACTGGCAACGGCACCCTGCACCAGACGCAGATGGAGAGTCCAGCATTCACCTATCTAAGGTGAGCACGTTGACCTGGGGGCTCTACGGAGAAGCTAGGAAGAGAGGGAGAGAGAGAGGGACTTTCAACAACCAGACCCTTAACCCACATATTCTTTCACCTGCAGAAACCTCACCCTTCGAGTTCGACACACAGTGAGAAGAGGTTCGACCCCAGAAGCCAATCGAGTCCTGCACATCACTTTTCGAGTCGCAGACACCTTCCTGCCAAGACCAGCGCCTCCGTGGGAATCAGGTGAGCGTTACAGATGGCCCACGAGCGCGTGAGGATGAAAGTCTATCCCAGATGACCTACTGGTGGTAAGTAGACTGTTCCAGAAACTGCGCCAAGTTCGTGAGTTGCGCTGCTTAACGTGTTCTAGTCTATGCAATTGCTCACCTAGTGTTTTCTTATTCCCTTTGCAGGTGCAGCTGGTCGGTGTTAGCTGGTGAGCGGTTTCCTGACTCCTGCAGGCTGCCGCAGATGAAGATCCGCATGGATGCTGCGCTGGAAGATGGCCCCGTGTTGGTGGGAGTCCGGGACAGGTAAGGATGCTAGGTGGCACCCGCGGAGGACTTGAGAAGACTGGTAAATTGAGTGCGGCTGTTGCAGAGTCGGAAGCGGTAGCAGTGCTCCTCCAAGCGATGGCGAGGCTGACTTGACTTGGGTAAGATGCACGCAGGGACTCAAGAGTTGGAAGCAGGTAGCAGGAATTCCAGTGATGGCGTGGCCTCAGGGTAAGATGCGCGCGGCAGCTGCAGATGGGAAGCAGATGGCAGTGCTTCTAGCAATGGCGTGGCTTCAAGGTAAGATGCGCACGGCGGCTGCAGATGGCAGTGCTTCTAGCAATGGTGTGGCTGATTCCAGGTAAGATGCTGGAGGGTTCCGGAGACTGAAGATGCACGTGCTGAACCAGATAAGAGTCCTCTGGACGGCGATAAGCGTTACGCTGCTCTAGCAGACTGACACGAAACGCCAGCATGCAGGTGGGGCCGGCTTATATAGCCTGGCCCCAACCACTCCCCTTAGGCCCCACCTTGCCACTCGTCCTGTCTTCTGTATGTGCCTTCCCTGTATTGGTAGGGCCCCGCCCATCCTAGATGCACGTGCTTTCTGTATTCTGTATGCAGAGCACACTTTGTAATGAGCTTGGTGCCATTCGCGCGAAGACTGGGTCCATCTGCACCCTGCAGGTGATGAAGTAATTGGCCCATGACCAGTGGCCATGACATCATGGATTACGCTGCACGATACCCCAAGGCTTTTCCATTGAAGCCCACCAACGCTCAGCAAATCTGTGATGTGTTGGTTGCTTTCATCGCTCGCTTGGGTGTTCCCAGAGAAATTGTGACCAACCGAGGTACCAATTTCATGTCTTCAATACTTAAATAGGTGTGTGAGACTCTTCATATCGAACAACTGAAAACCGCAGTTTATCACCCACAAACGGACAGTGTGGTCGAGAGATATAACCAAACTATCAAGCAAATAAAAGACAACTACTCCGGGAGAGAGGAACTGGGATTGGTTGCTACCCTGGATATTGTTTACGTTACGTAACACTCCACAGTCATCGACTGGATTTGCGCCATTCGAACTTCTCTTTGGTAGACCAGTCTGAACTCTGTTGGATATATTAAAGGAAGGTTGGGAGGAACAGCCCACTCAAGAGATTACTATTACTGAATATGCTTCCCAATTAAGGGAAAGAGTTGTGAAACTGCAATCAGTGGTCAGAGACAATTTACTACAAGCCCAAGGAAGACAAGAACGATATTACAATCAACACACCAGGATGCAACGTTTTCAGGAGGGTGGCCAGGTGTTAGTTCTTCTACCAACCACAGAGAACAAGATGCTAGCGGCCTGGAGAGGTCCTTGTACCGTAGAGCAAGTTTTAGGTCCAGTAACTTACAAGGTCCGTCAACCGGACAGAAAAGTGCCTTTGCAAACATACCATGTTAACCTATTAAAAAAACGGATAGAGCCTGCTCACACGGTCGCAATGATTAATACCAACAAAGTTCCGACTGAACATCTTCCCCAGAGTTGGGATAGCATGGGAAAGGAAGCCCTGAACATAAATTCAGAGTTAGACACCGCTCAAAAGACGGAATTAACATCCATAGTGGACAAGTATACATGTGTTCTCGTCCACCCCAGGAAGCGCCTCGGTAGCATAACATCACAAAGACAACACCAGGCACCACGGTCAGATTACGACCATACCGAATCCCTGAAGCTAGAGTTCAGACCATCGTTAAGGAAGTTCAAGAGATGCTTCTATTATGAGTGATTGAACCCTCTCACAGTGACTGGAGCTCTCCAATGGTGCTGGTGCCCAAATCTGACAGGAGTTCTCGTTTCTATATGAACTTCCAAAAACTAAACAAAATTTTCAAGTTTGATGCATACTGCATGCCCCGTATTGAAGCTCTCCTCGACAAGCTCAGAAAGGCAACATTTCTGACTACCAGCAACCTCACCAAGGGATATTGGCAAATACCTCTTTATCCACCTGACAAGGAGAAAACAGACTTTGCCACACCCACAGCCCTTTATCATTTCACTGTACTTCCTTTTGGACTCCATGGAGCACCTGCATCTTTTCAAAGACTTATGAATTCACTAATTAAAGGTCATGAACAATGCGTGGGGGCCTCTCTGGATGATATCATTGTATATAGTCAAATTTGGCTGGATCATCTGAAACATCTGGAAGCCGTTCTCAAGACCTTACAACAAGCAGGCTTACGTATTAATTTGAAAAAACCCCACCTGGCAAATTTCCATACGAAATACCTACAGTATTTTGTTGGTCAAGGGTCCATCAGACCACAACAGGAGAAAATGGAGGCTATACAACAGTTGCAGTTCCCGGCTAACACACGACAGGTCCGGGCCTTACACGTTTTTTTTAGGGTACTATTGTCGGTTCATTCCACACTTCTCGACCATAGCGGCCCCTCTGACCGACCTTTTAAGATCAACTGCCCCCACCAAAAGGGAGTGGCGAAACAAAGAGATGGAAGGAGCCTTTAATTCTCTCTAGCACGCTCTTACTGATCAAGACATATTAGTGTCCAGACTATGATGCACCTTTTTTCCTGCATACCGACGCTTCTGTGACCGGTCTTACTAAAATCAAGGAGAAACAGAAAGACCCATCTGTTTTGTTAAGATTGCTGTCCTGGTTGTTATCCTTAATAAATTGCCCTACGTTATTCAAATTCAATTGTAACCCAACAGTGTGTTGTCCAAAAGCATGATATCTGCATAGGCTAGCCACAAGATAAATTAATTTTAGGAGGAAAATTACAATTATCAATAAGTGCCACTTAAAGATTGGCTAATTAGTACCCAGTGAGGGGGGAGTGGGAGCCTCTCAGCCAATCAGGAGGCTCAGAACAGGGTCTTTACCACATTGGTAAAGACCCCACTCCGAGCCTCCTCAGAGTGGGAGGCCGTCATCTTCCCTCGCTGGGATGAAGGTAAGTGCGCTCTCCCCCTTTGTCCCCTACCCCTTACCCCACCCCATTTTCCACATTTACAGCGCACCCCCACCCCATTTACCTTGCGCTTTCACATCCTTCGTAGGTAGTGTACCTGACGTATCCCCGATCCCGCAATGGCCACCATAGAAAAGGAGATGAGACTACATGTAGTTCCCGGTTATGTGATTTTAACGCTGACATTACATCTAAATGCATACATAACACCACCTTTAGAACCTTTGAAAAAATAACGACATAACTTTTACATTACCCATATTATCTACATACAGCCTGTTTCTGTAGTCTGACTGCCCTCTAGTGCACCTTTTAATTAATCGAATCCTGGTTTTGTGATTTTTAAATGTCTTTTCACTTTTGCCATATTACTTTCTACATTTTTTTGCCTTGCAAATCCCCTTTACAGGTGGACACCCCTCAAACCCTCTTGACCCCTTTTACCTGTCAACCCTCTTTTTCATCCCCGTGCAATGCTATATTATTGCCTATATTCCGTTTTTTTTATCCCGTCTTTTTTTACCCTCTTTATTTTTGTAATAATTTATTTTTACCCCTTCATTTACTGGCTCTTTATTTCTTTTCTGCAATGTAGTTACTGGTTACCGTAGCTCCCTTATCTCCTATACATGGCAGCCATCTTGATTTGTATTTTATTTATCTCAAGCTGAGAAACAGCAAATTCTTTGTTTCTCAACTGGAGATTAAAACACTTTTTTGTAATAAACCCATCCCAAGGGTGAGAATACCGACCTGGTAATGCCCTGGGGTTATTGAGTAACTGACGCCCGGGGCATTACCAGAGCGGTAATGCCCCCACTGCTCTCGGTTTATTTCTTAAATAACGCTTTGGTAAACTGCCAGCTAGAATACAGCCCTGTTTTAAACCTGCGTAAGTAGTGACCTCCTCTTCCTTTAAAGGTTAAGTTAACTCCAACTGGTGTATTAGAAAGTTAATTTTGGTAATCTTAGTCCACAGCCTATTACAATTCCCATTAAAAAAAAAGCTCCAGTAATGTATATGAATGAAACAAATATTGGTAGGTTTTTAAGTGCCACAGCTTTGAATAAATCTATTCACAGCCGATTACATACTGTTCTTTCACCATTGTGAAATCATGGCTGGGCATCTTTGACCAATTTGTTTCTTTCAATAAGAGACACATATTTTCCTAGAGATGTCCATTAGGGCAATCAGTATATAGTTGCACAGGTCATTTTTATATCCTCTCTTATAAATAGGAATAATTAAAGATTTTGTTGAGGATTTAAGCAGTATGTTATTTTTTATTATATTAAAAAGTTATGTTTGGATTTCAGTCCAGATTTTTGTTGATTTTTCAGTACTAAATTGGAGAGACCATCAGGCCCTGGAGCCCTGGACATTTACATTCCATACATGATCCCTATGGTATTCAATTCACCAGCAAATCCTGACTAGATAAGTCTCAGGGTAAAGGGGCCACGGCACTGATATATACAATAGTGACTTAATGGGGTTTATCCATTTATCCTTTCAGATCCTATTCAATTGACACTCTAATTGTAGATTTTGCTAGATATCAAGGCCCAAAACGTCTAACATTTAAGATCACTACACATCTATTGCAGTAGTTTTATATTATTGCAACAAATTTATAAAGTACTGCATCATCTATTTCTCCATGTACCTGTTGCAATCATTGTTTGCTCCCTAATTT
The DNA here is from genome assembly GCF_040938575.1 of Ambystoma mexicanum. Classification (NCBI taxonomy): domain Eukaryota; kingdom Metazoa; phylum Chordata; class Amphibia; order Caudata; family Ambystomatidae; genus Ambystoma; species Ambystoma mexicanum. Next base: position 1,050,517,384 of record NC_090935.1, read on the forward strand.
CCATTGTTTTTCAGTTAGTTTCTTATTGCCTTTTTAGAAGCAATAGTGTGATCAAAATCTTGAACTATTTAATTTTGAAGTATTTATTTGCAAGATATCTTCCCTCGTGCCAATCTATTTGACCTTCATTTAATTATATGTGATACCATTAAAGGCTGACTAATAAGAGGAAAATCATGTATGTCAGGACTATCAATACAATTATTTTCCAAAACACAGCCAATTTATTTGAAGTTGCTATTACACATATTGCATTGTTTAGTAGAGGTTCTCCATGGCAGTGCATTATCTGTCCCCTTATTTCCCCCCGCTAAGCATTATGATCAGGAATCTGCTATCACTCCATAGATTGAGCTGTGTCTTATGCTAAGTGATGCACGAAGAGTGAGTGAGGGATGCAAAGATAGTCCAGTGTGTATTGATACCGACCATTGGATCAAATGCAATTTCCCAGTATTACCCCCCTAAACCCCAGCTTGCTCATCGCCATCATCAATCCATCAGAACATCAATCACAGTATATACCCCTATCCCACCAGCTTGCACATTGACCATCAATCCCCAGTCACGCCAAAAGGCACTCTTAAATGCACCCGCTTCATCTAAAATAGTGTGTTTAGGCATGTTTTGGGAATATTGCCAATAGGGCTAAGAATATAAAGCTCATGTCGTACACTTAAAACACAATATTTTGCACTGCAATTTGACTTTACTTCATGCTTTTATTTATTGTTTATTATCTATTCTGACCTTTTGTGCCTCCTGAGCTTTTAAGAGCATTACAAATACATTCATAAAGATGAGGTCCATTCTTTGCCACGACTTGCTAATTTTTGCTAGAAGAACTATATACATGGAACATAGTAGAATAAAGGAGAGGAAGGAAAACAGTGAGGTTACTAACACCATTGAAGTTTTTTTTATAACACAATGCTGCCCAATTCTTATAAACAATAACCACATTGCCTCTGGACCACTCTAGCGTACCATTTCTTGCTGATAAAAAGTAAACAAAGTAGCTGTCCCAGTGAGGTTTATTCATAAGCCATGTTTCTTGAAGTGAAAGGATTGTGATACAAATTTCTTTGCTTTCCAATTGGATAGAAAACTAGTACTTCCTAGTAAACCCTCTCGAATTCAAGATACTTGATGGCAGATTATCAATATTGGGGAAAGCAAATATTATTTTGTTTGTAGAATGCTGGCCAACTAGGCCCAGTCTTAAACCCCCAGTTGTAATGGAATTTTGTGACTTGAAATGTATATCACTTGCTCTCTAGCACTCTCGTTAGACATATAGCAGCCAATTTGTAACTTATTTGCATCTGCTAGCACAATAAATGGATTTTTCCAGACCATTATCACTGTTCAAGTCTATTGCAACCATTTTACAGGAAAAAAAGTTGAAGCAAACATCAATACCCATAATTAAAATAGATTTCAGTTCTGATGATATAATGTGCAGTACCCCAGCCAATGTCAGAATAATATGGACTAGAGAAGTGTCATTTAGCTTAGACATTTCCACCTGGATAATATAATTTGTCCTTAACAGTGTCAACTTCGTAATTTCATTCATTTGAAAATACTGGGCCTATTTAAAGGATGGACACCAGAGCCTTCATTTGTAATAATAAACTATTGCCACTCGACCATGTTGAAACAGTCCAAATAATACATTTTGGATGTGGGTGCTCCAATTGTGTGCTCTTTAAGAATATGATTCTTAAAACATCGAGGGTAGCCTGTGATACTTCAATCAGTTCCTTAAATATGGAGCAGTCATATTCAAGTAACCTATCTAGGTCCTCCAGACTAGCGTTTTGGTTGGTCTGAGAAACTGTATTTGTAAATAAAACATGTCTAGTGTCTGTATTGACAAAGGTTGTCCTTAGTCCTTTTTTTATTATGCCTCACAGAATTGTATTTTTGTACACAGACTATCAACAGCTAAACCAAAAATGCCTTAGGAAGTGGCTTCTAGATTGACCTGCTCAGAGCCAGTATCACGTCCTTCCCTTGCTGTAAGAGCTTCCCTATAATAAGCACTCTGTTAGTAGGGCAGGCATGCTTCTGCCTCATAGCTCTTTTCTTTGAGACCTTGTTCCTTCCGTCTGAGTAGACCTTTTTTCCTTGGATGTGGATCTTCAATTACATGATTGGCTTCAGTAGAATATTAATCTGCCCTTGAAACTCTCGGTAGGAAGACATCCAATTTAAAAGCAAAGGCATCATTGCAACCTTATTTGTTAGCACCCTGATTCACTGCTGGGGAGGGGAAAGGGGTCAATGATCTTGAATATGAATTATGTACATGGTCTGTATGCACAACATGGAAATCATTCACTAGGTATCCACCTGAAGTTGCTTATTGGCAGTTTGAAATAGTCCTGAATGCATGTATATTGTTCCTTATGGCTTTACTTCTAGGTACATGTTTTCATATATCTAAATCAAAGATTGCAGTACTTGGTGTAGTACTCCCATTGTTGGAGTAGTAGTGCGCTCTCCATTATTTGATGGGGAATGTGAGAAACCTGGAGGTACACTCACATCTACTCCCAGGGTTCTCCAGTCAGGTGGCCAGAGAAGGGCCATCACTTCTGGATCCCAACCCTGGGGGTGGACAACTGAGGGTGGATCATCTGGGTGGAGAATCCTTGGGGATTGGAGAGAGGGTGTCTGAAGGTGAGACATGTTATCCCCCTTTCCTGCTATTGACCTAACCTCCCCTCCCTTAAGCCTTATGGGCTATTGTCAATTTCATCCTCCCCTCTAATTTTCCCTTAAGTACTGAGAAGAAGAAGAGGCAACTAGGAGTAGTGCATATTTCCTATTATAAATACTCCGGCAATTGAGGCTACCTTGTTTAACCTGCATTCTGTTAATGGCAGAGGAGAGTATAAAAGGTGGAAATCAGATGCACATGTATGGTGGAGGTACCATCGCAGAAGGAAGAAAGCATTGAGGACTTGCTGTGCTGAGGAGCGAGACGGCAACGAAGATCCCAAGAGTCTTGCTGAGCGAACTGTGCAGGACTGGGAGCCCCTTTGAGGGAAGGCGTTCAGCAGGCGCTGCCAGGGAGCAGAGGCAGAGCCTAGCAGTAAGGCAGTGTATGCTGAACAGAGCACCCAGCGATCTGACAAGTTGGTTTTCCTGCTCAGGGAGAAGCCGCCGAATGGAGCTACAGAGATACGCTAAGTGTCGGCAGACACTGGGAAAGCCAGAGCACTCCAAGAGACCTTGGAATTGGCGACTATCTGCGAAAGTAATAAAAACTACATCTATTGAATACCGAACTGTGTGAAAGGTGCTGCTTAAGCCCAGACAAGTTAAAACTACATGTATTGAATACCGAACTGCATAAAAGGTGGCATTCAAAGTTTGTACAACTTACAGTTGCATCTTGTGAAAGCTGAACGGAAGGAAAGATACTTTCCTGATGAATGTAACACAACATTACATTTCCTCAATCTGGAACGGCAGGAAAGTCATGGTTAAAGTGAAACCTTTATGAAATACTGAATGAAATGAAAGCTTTTACTTGATTAGACTATGAAGTGCTAAAGACTGCATGAACATTCTGAGACAATCAAGTAACCCAATATCAGAAAAGCACCTTAAGAATCATGTGAAGGTGAAGAGTTGTCATGAAAATTATTGAACAGCTTTTGGGAAACATATGGTTGCACGACCAGTGATGGGTCGACGGTGTGGTCTGATGACTGCGCCTAGACCAGGAAGTTTCCTAACACGGACATTATCGACATCGAGTCAAATCACAGACCAAGCCTGTGGCTGCTGGTTGCGGGATCTGTGATGGGTTGACCTTGTGGTCTGACAACTGCACCTAGACCAGAAACCACTAAATATTGGAAAAGCAGCAAAGAGGTGTCTTCCCTTGGTGAAGCTAATCAAAGAACAGGTTAAATGGACCAAGCATTCTCTTGTGAACAGAGGAAGCAAGTCACCTGTTCAGTGTAAATCTTGGGGAAGGGAACCCTGAGAACCAAATAACCAGAGAGTGTTTATCTTGGGGAAGGGAGTCCCAAGATCAGTGTTGTATGAATGTAATTACATTTGAACTTGGGGAAGGGAAGCCCAAGACCTTCTTTTTGATGCAAACTGTGATGCCAGAAAACCTACAGAAAGGTAACTTCAGAAAGTGATCAAAGCTCCTTGTAACTAACCTACATTGGAACTGTATTGAACTTGAAAGCTTATATTTGGTTGAGAAGATTTCCCCACTATATGTTGTTGTAGTTGTGGGGGCAAACATAGGTTTTGACACACACTTTTGATTTGGACTTGTGAACACAGACTTTCCTTAGATTTCTTTAGGCTGGGAAAATCCCACCATAGCATAGGGTTAGTTAGGCGTCACATCATCCTGATCCTTAATAAAGATTTGTTTTGAATTATATCTCTGTTGTCTGTCTCATCTCTCTTGATACCGTGCCCATCTCACAGGAGCGACAGAGTCCAGTTCAGCAATGGCTTTTGAAAAGATGCTGTCCTCTGACACATCTCTTTTGTTGCCCATGTTCCTCACACTGACATTGTAAAATCCAGATCTTTCCGTCATTATTGCCCTATCTCTGGTCTCTCCTTGCACCAAGTCTGAATAATCCAACAGATCTACAAAAGCGTCTTGATTAGCCACCTCCTATTCTAAACTCAGTCAAGTATTAAGGTATTAATCCTTATTCATGGGGGTGGGTGTATCCACCTTTGCAGGGTGCTATCCCCTCTCCCACCTCCTCATCAATTACTTCCACATAGAGGGAAGCTAGAAGCAAAATACAAGGGGTTGTTGTTCCCTTTAATATGTTCCAAACTCTCTGTATGTTTCTTATTAACATATGTGCCACGTAAAAAATTGTGACTTGCTGCTTGTTCCTTTTATCACTAGTCTTCAATATTATCAACACCTGTACTGGTGCATGTAGTCTCTTTTACAGCGCATTTACAGAGGCATCATCTAGGGATCCCATTTTGCTTTGAGGTTTGCAATCCGTATGCACCGTTTTTTTAAACCTCCAACTCCACAAAATGAATAGGTCTGGGTAAGCTCTGACCTACTGAAGTGGTCAACCAGAAGGTTAGTATTCAGAGCTAACTTTTCCTGCAACTGTTCAAACACTTTTCAAACACTTGGCCTGTTGTTCACATTGCGGAAGTGTCTATAAGTTCCTTACGTCCTCACATTAAATTGGCCGATGAGGGTTTCTGCCAGGTTATGATACCCATGCACTGCTGGTATGAAGACTGCTGACTGTTCAAACACTTTTCACACAAGTTTCATGTTGAGAAGTCTGTAATAAATGTGGGGCCTATGCCCCAATAGAGACTGTTAAAAAGACATAAGAGTTTCAAGTGCACCCTCTGCTTTACTGAGATGTGGTTACTCCTTTAGGGTCTATTATCATACAGGCTGCCCAGTTTTGGATGAGCTGTAGCTGTTTAATGTATTCTCCAGCATGGGGTCTTACATGGATTCACATGCTATGAATATTCCCCATCATCAGGCTGGTAGTCCTCGTAATATATAAAGCAGTCTAGCTTTAAGCTAAAAACTGCCCATCGCTTGCATAGCCTATTGCTGTCATCTTGGTTCATACTGCCTATGCCAATGTCATTGGTCCTCCTTGACCACCCCTGTTGGCCATCTTCAGATTTTCACTGCACGTCTTCATGTTGAGTCCTCAAGTTTCACTCCTTGAATTTCTAGAGAGATTTTGCCTATTCTTGAGACAAATCGTGTCCTTTTTTTCTTCATCCATCACCCTAGTGATGTGCTGGTAATGGGGATCCATTGCCAGTAGAGACCCTGCCTTCTGTCGGATCTCCAGATCATGTGAGGCCACAAGCTATGTTTTGGGCCTACTGCATGGGCCATTTCGGAGTCCGAGAAGAAGTGCCTTTTCAAGGCCTGTTCAATATGCGGTCAGAAGAACGTCTAGGTGGAGGACACGCATTAGAAGTGCCTCTACTGTGTGCCCCCGGACCATGATGTGGAAAGATGTCCCATTTGCCAGTCCTTTTCCTTGAAGACAAGATCCCCCTCAGAGATTGGTGGCGTGGCTGGAGGAAGGTAAGGCCTCTGACTTGGCGGCAGTATGCAGTCATGCCTCTTCCAGGGCTAGCAGGCCCAAAGAGCATACTCCCTCTGGCAAGAGGTTGAGTTCCTTCGAGGAGGCTTCCAAGAGGAAGGTACACAAAGAAGGCAAAGTCGTTGCACTCCCCGACTCCATTGTCGATGAGCGCCGGAGATGCAGCGTCTCCTTCAGCTGAACTGGCAAGGGGCACAAAGGGGACCCCCTCTTCGGAAGGCCAGATGTCTGCCACTCCTTCACCATCGACACAGGCCCCACCGATGAAGCTCTCCTCGTCAACAAAATCTTCATTGACAACCCCAAGTCCGTTGTCGGACAAGACCTCGATGATGGAGACTCAATTTACGGGAACACCATCAACATCGTCTGCCAGGCCGATGGTACCAGCATCTGTCCTGTCGACGACATTTACCGTGTTTGACATCACTACGGCTGCATCCAGGGTGGAATTGCCTCCACGGCCTCAGTCAGCCCCAAGTGGTTCAGTGGGTAGGGCTGTACCTGCTCCAGGTGCGCCTATGATAGCCACTTTCCCTAGAGGCATGAGCATGGACAAGGCGTTTCCGCTGTCACTCCCTTTTCTACCAAAGCCCACCAGAGCTACTCTGCTGAAGACCAAATCCCCTGTGGCACCTCCCATAGATGTTTCCACTGTTGGGATTCAACTGCCACCCTCCTTGAAGAGGAATCTTCGGAAGACATCTGCTCAAACCCAGGTGAGGTGTTTGGTTATCACCTCCCGCAGCCAGCTCCGGAACCTGCACAGCAAGTGCAACCAACTTGCCCTGAGAGTGCCTTGCCACTTGCGTAACGGGGGCCCCCGCAGCCCCAGCAGTGAGGGGCTGGGGGGGGCGCCAGCACATGTTCTGGGAGGGGGTGTCACGGTTCGCTCCCGTTCCCACCACTTGGGGGCATGATTTGGGGTTTATCCCCTACTGGACTTTCCCTCCGAACCTTATACTACAGTGCTGTGATGAATTGGGAGCGCTTAAACCTTATTTTCCAAGTTACTTCCCTTCCGGATCCATTCCAGGTTTTTGGCAGCCAGCATGCTACGTTAATCTAATGACTATGCTTCCCAGAATGCCTGGCTCTCTGCCTCACCTCCTCCCTTGCAGGACAAGGTTGGGTGGAGGATAGGCAACACCTGTGGCTGCAGGTGCAGCAGGCGGCACACCTGAGGGGTGTGCTCGTTAAGGAGCTTTAAAAGCCTCAGTTTACTTCAGTCCAGCGCTGGTCATCGTTGCAATGTTCCTGTTGTGACTAGTCCCTTGTTCCTTGTTCCTAGCCTTTGTGCCTAGTTCCTAGTTCCTGTTTCTTGTTCCTCCGCCCTGGATTTCAGATTCATGTGCTTAATTGATTTCTGCTTTCTGGATTTCCTTTTCTGTCTTCCTCTGTCTGCAGGCAGCCTTACTCTGTGCTTTACCCTTTGATGCAGCCCAATTTGCCTGTGTTTTCTGTTTCTTTGATGCTGTCCTTTGCTACTGAAAAACTTGATGCATTAGTCTTTCCTTTTTTAGATTTAGTTTCCTGCCTTTTCTCCTTGGATGGGTGGGTAAGGTTTCCTTTTGTGATATAATTTTCCCTGCTCCTGATCCTTACTTCCTATTGGGATCCATGCCGTGTTTTCCATTTCACTTCTGCATTTATTTCCCATTTGATTATTTAGGTGTGGGGTGCTGTTGTAACGAGTCCCTGTGTGAATGCCTTTTGTTTTCCTCACTATTTCTTTTATCACAATTCCTACTTGCTCCTTGACTTAGGTCTTAGGTATTTAGTTATCCTCCACCCATTGCTGTTATAGCCTTCTGGGTCCCTGTTTGATCAACTGGGTTCGTGGGTTTACTGACATTCAAGTGGTCTTTCCGGTTCTCGTGAGTACTGTTTCTAAGTTCCTTATTCAGTATCATCCAGAGTGTCAGCACACAGATCCTGTCCTTGCTTGCCCTCTACGTGGGCTTAGCGCTGTCAGTATCTGTAATAGCATAGTGGGTAAGGAGTTTGCCGACTTTCCTTTCAGTCATAAGGAGGTTCTAAGTGCTTACCCCAAATCGCTTTTCATATATAGGTATTTTTGTTTCACTCTATCTGCACTCCTGTGTTTTAGTATATATGAGTCGTGGTTCTTGTGTGCACGTTGTTTGATTCAAGGTTATTCACTGTGCAATTTTGTGCACATTTCCCTTGCCATATTCGCTGCCTTGTACTCACCTGATTAATCTTGACAGAATGACCAGCCATAAATTCCCATTGAATATGGCAAGTTTAAGAAAGAAAAGCAGCAAGGCCTCTAACAGATTTGTACAGAAGGCTTCCCCTACATTTACCTGTGACAATCAAATCACTAGTCCTGACTTAAATGAACTCCTTGTCACGAATGGGCATTTACGTGCAGAGTATTTTTCCCATAGGATGGCACATCTTACATTGCCTGATCCTAGTTCTGTCTTTCATTCTGACCCAGATTCTATGTCAGCACAAGCCTTAGCAGCAGAAAACAACACACTGGTAGGCTTATTACACAAGAGTACCGCTGTTGTTGAACCCCATGATTCCAGTTGTGCTTCACCTCAGATTGAACAGTTTCATGGTACAAACATAAAGAATGGAGGGGTTCCTTGCATAACTTCTGTTTTCTACCCTCAGTCTAAAGCATACTCTTTTGCACAAGTACATACTGTAGCCCCTAATGCCAAGAGGTCTAATGTCAATAGTTTGCTTAAGGGAAACACAGACCAAGTTGGTAAGAGAAAGTATAAATCTCAGAACCTGCAAGCAGTAGATGACAATGTACAATCAGTGTACATCCAGATTGCTAGTGCAGGATCCAGCCCTGATGCCACTATGCCTCCCCCTGTGCCTACTGATAGTGATGTACAGTTAATGCAGGGCATGCTAAGAGCTAAGCTTGAGGAGTTACGACAAGACTTCATTTCTTTACAAGAAGAGAATAAGACCTTGCACTCTTTACTGTATACACCTCAGACTTTATCTGTTGATGTTGAAGAAGTGAACACTGTTCAGCCCCTGAGTGCAGAGACTTTGGTAAACCATGATATTTGTCAATATGTTAGATCTATTGGGAGTGAATGTCTTTCTTCTAGCACAGCGCTTAACCTGGGCACAGTTTCTGACAATTGTTCTGCTGTTTCTCGGGGATTGCTGTTAGCTGAAGATTTACAAGCCAATCCTTTACCTAAAATTTCCTGTGTAGCAGTTTGTCATAATTCTGAGCTTGAACACATACATGCTTCTGATTTCCAAACACAATCCACAATGGTGACATACACAGAATCAGTCACTACTGTAGGCTTAGACCCTGCTCTTGATCCAGCTGCTGAGACTGAAGTAGAGGTTCAAGCTGATGTGGAAAACGATGTTACCTCTGGGTTCATTCTTCCTTCTGTCAACTCTGATCACAACGAACAGTCAGAGACAGTACAGCATTCATGTTCTGATGGACTCATTCCACAGTATACAGAACCAAAGACTCGGCAGGCTACTCCTGAACTGTTGATTGATAATCTGCCACTTTCAGAAGCCAAGACGGAGGAATGGACAATTGAAGAAATCCTGATTAACAGAGACTTTACTATGGTGATTCCTCTGGTTGATTTTGACTTCTACAAAGGAAGAGACTCTGAGTCACCCACTAAGGAAAGGGACTGCAAGGGTACAGTCCAGTCTTTGGCTACTGGTGCCAAGGAGTCTACTGCCCTAAAGGTGCCCACCATTCCTGAGCCACAAATGTGTCTGTCAACTTCTGAGATTTCTGTCTGTCCCCCTACAAACATTGACTCTTCTATGATCCAATCCACAGCCCTGCAGTCATCTTTGGCACACGTGTCTTCAATCAATGAACCGCTGCCATGTCTGCCATTTGCTCAAGAGCCTCCACCATGCACGTGGTCAGTCCCAAAGACCCTGACATGTTTGGATTCAGCTACCGAGATTGCTCCAACTTGCATGCCTTCAGCCTCAAAGTTTCCTCTGGCCTGCCTGTCTTCAGCTACAGTGACTCATCCAGAAGATCATCCTTCAGCCAGAGAGCCTCCGGTAGTCCATCATAAGTGCATGTCTTCAGTCCCAGAGCCTACTGCTTGTTTGCCTTCAGTTCATGAGACACCGGTATCCTGCTTAGCCTCGCTTCCAATATCAGAGGTATACGTGTCTACACCATCAGATCCTGCTGTATTTCTACCGCTCCAGAGAGTCCTCCTGAATCCCAACCATTTACTGCCGATGAACGTCCAGCATGCCTTTCTTATGCTGTAGGGGGATCACCAGAATGCCTGCCTTTTATACAAGACGATTCTCCCAACTGCTCCACTTTAGCATCAGAGCCTCCTGAATATGCAGCATCAGAGTTTGAGACTTTTGCCAGCTCCCGCTTCAGAGTCATCAAGTCGGCCGAAGTGATGGGTCAGAACCACTCACCTGGGTATACACAGGGAGTGGTGCAGACCGGCGTATTACCTGCAGGACTTATGCAACAGAATTCCGCCAAGAAGCACCAGTCGAGTGCCAGCAGCCAAAGGAAGGGAATGACTGCTGCAGTTCAAGATGTGCCTGTTATTTCTCCTGCTGCGAGTGTGCCTGATGTACCAAGTACTGCGTCTATCACTTCTATCTGTACACCAAATGTCCCTGCTGTCATATCCCACGTGCAACAAAGTGGCTACTCAACTGTCACCAGGAGTACCAGCCTTGTACAACCCATTGGACTTCCAGGCCTCCAAGGAGTAGAACATGTGCAGGCAAACCTTAATCACTTTCAACCACAAGCCTTTTCCCAGATGGATGACAGAAGAAGATCCAAACCTCTACCTCTGCCGCCAACTTCTTTAATTGCTGAACATAAACATTTCCTGAAGCCTCCCGCATGTCCGCTCCCAGTGACCGAGTTTCCTGGGCCTTCCAACTCGGCTTCAGATCCTGCAAGTCCTTCATGCCTTTCTTCGACCCTTGAATATCTTCCTCACCAGACGCCTGTCTATGACTTTTCTAGACTGCAGCCTGATTCTATGCATTCCAGTCCATCTGCCTTTGCACATAGGCCACCATTTCCATCAGTGCCACCTCCAAAGAAAAGGCACTCCCATCATGGAAAGAAGATGTCTCGTGCGGGTGGCGGGCGCCCGAAGACAGCCGTGGGAGGGGGTATACTGTCACGGCTCGCTCCCTTCGCTCCCGTTCCCACCACTTGGGGGCATGATTTGGGTTTATCCCCCACTGGACTTTCCCTCTGAACCTTATACTACAGTGCTGTGATGAATTGGGAGCGCTTAAACCTTATTTTCCAAGTTACTTCCCTTCCGGATCCATTCCAGGTTTTTGGCAGCCAGCATGCTACGTTAATCTAATGACTATGCTTCCCAGAATGCCTGGCTCTCTGCCTCACCTCCTCCCTTGCAGGACAAGGTTGGGTGGAGCATAGGCAACACCTGTGGGGTGTGCTCGTTAAGGAGCTTTAAAAGCCTCAGTTTACTTCAGTCCAGCGCTGGTCATCGTTGCAGTGTTCCTGTTGTGACTAGTCCCTTGTTCCTTGTTCCTAGCCTTTGTGCCTAGTTCCTAGTTCCTGTTTCTTGTTCCTCCGCCCTGGATTTCAGATTCATGTGCTTAATTGATTTCTGCTTTCTGGATTTCCTTTTCTGTCTTCCTCTGTCTGCAGGCAGCCTTACTCTGTGCTTTACCCTTTGATGCAGCCCAATTTGCCTGTGTTTTCTGTTTCTTTGATGCTGTCCTTTGCTACTGAAAAACTTGATGCATTAGTCTTTCCTTTTTTAGATTTAGTTTCCTGCCTTTTCTCCTTGGATGGGTGGGTAAGGTTTCCTTTTGTGATATAATTTTCCCTGCTCCTGATCCTTTCTTCCTATTGGGATCCATGCCGTGTTTTCCATTTCACTTCTGCATTTATTTCCCATTTGATTATTTAGGTGTGGGGTGCTGTTGTAACGAGTCCCTGTGTGAATGCCTTTTGTTTTCCTCACTATTTCTTTTATCACAATTCCTACTTGCTCCTTGACTTAGTTCTTAGGTATTTAGTTATCCTCCACCCATTGCTGTTATAGCCTTCTGGGTCCTTGTTTGATCAACTGGGTTTGTGGGTTTACTGACATTCAAGTGGTCTTTCCGGTTCTTGTGAGTACTGTTTCTAAGTTCCTTATTCAGTATCATCCAGAGTGTCAGCACACAGATCCTGTCCTTGCTTGCCCTCTACGTGGGCTTAGCGCTGTCAGTATCTGTAATAGCATAGTGGGTAAGGAGTTTGCCGACTTTCCTTTCAGTCATAAGGAGGTTCTAAGTGCTTACCCCACATCCCTTTTCATATATAGGTATTTTTGTTTCACTCTATATGCACTCCTGGGTTTTAGTGTATATGAGTCGTGGTTCTTGTGTGCAAGTTGTTTGATTGAAGGTTATTCACTGTGTGATTTTGTGCACATTTCCCTTGCCATATTCGCTGCCTTGTACTCACCTGATTAATCTTGACAGGGGGTCCCACTTGGAGAAAAAAAAAGATTTTTTTTTTCTCAAAAATTATTTTCTTTTCTTTTTTAATTCACTCTGAATTCATAAAGAAATAATTTCTTTATGAAGGCAGAGTGACTACAAAAAGAAACTTTCTTTTTGATGTCCGAGGGCTTCCCCCACCCCATGGCATGGAAGACCATAGGCTGGAGGCACGAATGTCATGGGGTGGGGAGAGCCCTATGACTTCAAAAATAAATTGTTCATTTTTGAAGTCACTCTGTCTTCACAAAGAAATTATTTCCATTATGGTTCGGTCCTTAACGGAAATAATTTCTTTATGAAGTCAGAGTGACTTCAAAAACAAACAATTTCTTTTTTAAGTAAGAGGGCTCCCCTCAACCCCATGACGTGTGTGTGTGTGTGAGTGTATGGTGCACACTTAAATGTATGGGTAGGTGCCTGGGTGTGCCTGTATGGTGAGAGTGCACACTTAAGTGTGTGTGTGTATGTATATGGTGAATGGTGTGAGTGCTTGCATTCACGGGCGCAACAAAACCTACATTTCGGGGGGCTAACCCTTCAAATGTTGGGAGAGGCGCTAACTTCACAGGCGGTGGGGCAGGGTCAAACTCAATTGTGTGGGGGCATCTAATTTCTTTACACATTTGAATGAGACTATTCAATGGAAACTTGAATGTTACAAGAAGTTGACTCTCTCGTTTAAGGTTGAAAGCATGCACGTATGGACTGCTGTGGGAATGAGTGGTCTCCTTTTCCTCTCTACCCTTCCAATCACTCCCCTGGCATGCAAGTACTAAACCCACATCACGATTTCAATTGCCAAAAAAAGTGGCATTTGAATGCAGGTACTAACATTGAAACCCAGGTGTCGTTTAACATCGTCCTGTTCTGTCTGGAAACTGCTCTGAAGATCAGCCAGGTCAAGTCAACATAGCCCAAAAGTTCAGGGGGTGTTGGAGTGCTGAATCCCAGTCAACTCAATGGTATTGTACCACTACTTGTGTTTAATGCCTTGATTACTTACTGGTAATCTTCATTACTCCTAGTCATATTCGTCCTCGTCATAGTACTTGTGAATGAGTACTTGTGTATGAGGCACTCTGCCTCATACACAAGGATGGGATGAGGTAGAGGTACATGGAGGTAATGCCTGATGTAGCTACCTGTAATCTCCATTACTCCTATTCCTACTCTTCCTCATCCCAGTACTTGCCTATGAGGCAAGAGCCTCATGCGTAAGCTCTGGGACAAGGAAGAGGGACGTGGAGGTAATTCTGGGCCAAGGAGCTGATTTTGGAGGTTGGAGTAGAGGTGGGAGCAAGAGGGGATGTGTGGATGGGGCAGGATTGTGCCACAAATCATAATGAGTGTCCAGGCTAAGCGAACATGATATGTGGTATTAGTGGCTAGAGAGGCGTTTTGGTGCAGCCAGTCTAGTCATTCCTCAGTTTGATATGACTTTTTTTAACTGGGCATTTCTGATAAAGCAATCCTGCTAAGTGTAATTTCCTGGCTAGAGTGCCATTTGGGTGCTGCCAGTCTAGCCATTTCTTACTGCGGCATTGCATATTTTTTTGGGCATCTGTGATAAAATCATATGATATAAGTCAATTATATTGCGCCTGTACACAGGTAAGATAGGGGAGGACAAGACAAACCATCTTACTAGGCCTTGTGTCATTCAGATCATACAAGTGTGAGAACGAGAAGTGCAAGGGGAAAGGGAGGGGGAAGTGCAAGGGAGAAAGGAGGGGAAAAACCGGGCAACAATGCTCTGAGTAAGTGCAGCCAGGGCAGCGCGGCTGTGGGTAGTGGAAGGAGAACAAGCGACTGTAGGGTTACAGTTACAGCCCCTAAGTGCGTGGTAGGCCCTGAGGCAGTGCAAGGGTGACTGATCAAGAAAGAGTCTGGACTCACTGAGACTCTGAGGGTAGCCAAACAACCAGTTGGTACAGCAGACAAGTAGGTCAAGTAGGCCTGCAGGGGAGGGAGGGAAAGAAAGCCGAGGAGAAGAGGAAAGTTTTGAGCTGCTTCTGGAACTTCAGGTGGTCCAGCTCAAGTTTGAGAGGGGCAGGGAGGCCATTCCAGAGGAAGGCACCAGCAGAGGAGAGAGCGCTACCCCCTACTCTATGCCTGGAGAAGCGTCTAACCCTTAGAGAGTTGGAGGTAGCTGAGCGAAGGGCTCAAGAAGAAAGGTATTTTGGAAGAGATTGTTGGATGTAGTGCGGACCCTCGACTTAGAAAGCCTTGTGGACAATGCAAAAGGCCTTGAACTTGATCCTTGCAGCAACCAGGAGCCAGTGGAGAGATTTCAGGGATGGAGAGATGCGATTCCTGTGCTTGATTAGTTGCAGAGGGCAGAGAATAGAGGAAGGCAGATTGAGAAAGGGGCTGTTGCAGTAGTCCAGCCTAGAGAGAAACAGGGCTCTGGAGACAGTGAGCTACAGGGGGGGGGTGAGAAGGGGGAAGAGTCCCTTTGGGGAGGAGCAGCTGGTAGTGGGACTTATTGGCGACGTCCGAGATGTGAGGAGAGAAAGAGAGAGTGGGGTCAAAGATGACACCAAGATTTTATGCCTCGCAGAAAGGCGAAGGAAGAGGGCCCAAGGCGGGTGACCAGAGTGAGGGAGGGAAAGCAGGGGCAAGGGTCCCAATGAGAAGGATCTCCATCTTACTGGCATTAAGGCAGAGATCATTGGAGGTGCACCATACATGAATCGCAGATACAGTCAGGAATGAGCAAGAGAGGAGAGGAGTCTGAGGGGAGCCTGAAGGAAAGCTGAGTGTCATCCGCAGAACACTGAAAGTTAGAGGAGAAGGTAGGGATCCGGTGGGCCAAAGGGGCCAAGCAGAGGTTGAAAAATCAGGGTGAGAGGATGGAGCCCTGGGCAACACCACAGGTATAGAGAGATGTGGCAGAAAGAAAGGGACCAAGTTGGACCTGGGAGGGGCGGTCCAAGAGGAAGGAGGTCAGCCACGCAAGGGCCTGATCCATGATGCCCAGGTTGTCATGGAGTCGATTGATCAGGATGGCGTTGTTGACTGTGTCAAAAGCAGAGGAAAGATGAAGGAAGATGAAGACAGAAGGAATTCTGGAATCAAGGTTAGAGAGCAGATCTTAACGGGTGTTCAGGAGAGCAGTTTACGTGCCTCTGGCAGCTCTGAAGCCAGACTGACGGTCATGGAGACAACCAACAGATTCAGTGTGGAGAGTAAGCTGGGAGATTGCCAGCTTCCCCAACAGTTTGCCCAGGAAAGGGGTGATGGAGATTGGGCGATAGTTTGCTGGGCAGGCAGGATCGGCAGACGGTTTCTTGAGGAGTGGGTGCACAAGGGAGTGCTTAAGGGGAGAGGGAAACGTTCCAGTGGCGAAAGAGTGATGACAGAAATCGGCCAAGGCTGGAGTGAGTGTGTCAATATGGTCCTTGATGGTTCTGGAGGAGCAGGGAAGCACCTGTTTGGGTGACACTTTCATAGATCGGACTTGTCTAGAAACCTTGTCAGGTGTTTTCACAGAGAAAGAGGAGGAAGAGAGGTAAAGATGGCCAAAGGGGGGCCGAGAGAGGAAGAGGGAGAGGAAGAGGTGATGAAGAACAGGATGTCCTGGGTTTTAGCGGAGAAGTGAGAGGGCAGAGCCATACAGAGGGTCTGGGAGGGAACAGGGGAGGTAAAGACTGCAACATGATTGACCAGTTCCTTTCAGATTTCAAAGAATTTAGCTGTGGTGTTGGAGGCCACAGAGATGCTGGCTTGAATGTGTGTTCTCTTCTTGATGAGTGTTATTGCTTCGACTGCCATTTTGGTGCAGCCAGTCTACATATGTCTAAATGTGGCCTGGCATTCTTTACTGTAATGTTATTACGTGTCTACACTGGTCTACATTGTGCAGCCAGTTGGACATGTTTTCATTGTCGCATGGCATTTTTAATAACGCATTATTGTTCAGGTGCACTGTTGGTGACTTGCATTTATTGGATTGGTGTTACCCTACAAAACAATTGCAAACACTCTGGCTTTTTAGCCATTTTTTCTCTGAAAGTGTGCTATATATATTGCATTAAAACACATATTTATATCTTTCTCCTAGTGCAATGTTCAACATCTCCCTTCAGCAGTACGTTCGTGCGTTTTGCTCAAGCGTGATAATCTAGGCTGGCTCAGAGTATGGCGTGACCTGTGATTTGTTGCCAAGTTGTGGGGGCCCCCCTCAGCATGGCTCGCAGGGGGGCCCCCACATTTTGTGTTACGCCATTGATGTACAGTCACCATTACTGGCACAGGTTGTAGCCACAGTTGTATGAAAGTGATTTCCAATAGCGATCATGTTTGGATAATTGTGGGCACAGTTCCATGAAAGCGATTTAAAGCAACCATACTGGTATAGTTTGTCACCACAGCTTCATGAAAGCGATTCACGGTAGTGTTACTGGGATATACCATAAGTACAGCTACATGAAAGTGGCTTGCAATGGCTATGCTGGTGTAGGTTGTGGACACAGGCATCATGAGCATGTTATAACATTCCGTGTACTGCTGGTGCAATGGCAACTACTGGAATGTTGGCATGTTAACCTAGAGAACCAATTGCAAATGGTGTTTTTTGTTTGTACCTGATTTTTCCAACAAATTGTCTTGTCGAAAGCAACATTTCGAAAAAGATTTACAAATGTTCTCCCTGGAGGCCCCCCCATGGAATAGTCCTACGTTACCACAAGTCTCTCTCTCGATGGGGTTGCTTGCACTAATTCATGGGATTTGGTAATGCCCCCTAAAATTGCTTGCCTGACATCTCTAATCTTAAGTCATTTACAATGCCAGTGCCCCTTCAGGAGCAGCCCACCCTACTGGCACCAAAATGTGACTCCACCACTGGCATGCTTATTCTGTTGTAACTGAATGCGCACATTGGTGCCTGGTACATTTGAGCAGCAGGGGGCAAGCTTCTATGCTAGGCAAAAGATGCAAGGTTTGATTTGAAAAATGTACAACTTTCACTCAGTGCAGCGCTTCGAGTACCCTTGCAGCAACATGATAAATAGTGTGCTTTGCAAACGAGTCTGTGGGGTGGCTTTTGCTGCACGAGGCGGTGGGTTGGGGGGGGGGCGCAGCATGGCTCGGAGGGATGGTCCCGCATTCTGTGCTATACCTCTATAAGAGGCATGCGCAAAGCAGACCAACCTTGTAGCTTCTGATGTACAAGGCCCGGTGGTGAATACAAGAGCTCTTGTTTGTACTGGCTGGCTGAATGCTCATCTGCATTGTATGCAGACCCCTAGTAAATAACCAGTAAGAATGTCCATCTGCAATGGCTTTTTAAGGAACTTTCTGCCATCAGCCAGATAGTACCAGAACATAATTTGCTTGCACGTTCCGGTGCTTGCTTTCTCGTTCCGGTGTTTGCTTTCACGTTCCGGTGTTCATGTGAAACGTGTCCCCTCAAACTGCAGCGCTGACCCCGGATCAAGACCACCTGCTGGATTGATCACAGCTCTTCAGTGGCATCGTGGCAGGGAAGTAAAATGAACCACATATGTTAAAAAATGTCAATCATTATCTTAGCACGAAATTGTATTGGATCGTTTTTCATTGCATAATTTCAGTTTGATAACAATTAAGGAAATGTAGAAAGCGATCAGGCGGCTTCTTGTAAATTTAGAATATCGTTTAGATCTCGCTACTGAAGCTTTAATTCTTAGAAGGCGGACATTTGCCGTTCGCGGATAAATAATGCATATCAAACAGTAAACACACTTAATAACATCAATAAGTGTGTTTGATATATATTAACTTTTCACACAGAATAAGCATCAGATCACATAAAATAAAAAGACAATTACATTGCTTGTTAAACGATACGAATTCTCCGTTTCATAGATAAACCTATATACTTGTGTTCTATAAATGAGATATCACATATTAAGGAACACAAAGAGACATTGCACAGCAGTTTCACAAAGCCTCCCTGTAGCCACGCCCCTCCTACCCCACACTGTGCAGCAGGCCTTTCCAGATGTGCCTTACTTCCGGTTTGCAGTCTAGATAGACGTAAGGCCATTAACATCATTAACGTGATGTTAACGTGACCATTAACATCACGTGTTGCAGCAGGGCTCTGAATACATGCTAACCTGCAATTCTTTCTTTCTTACCTCTGCAAGCATTCTGGCCGGACGGATTTCTGATTACAGTGAGTACAGTATCGGATGTGTTTTATTTATTGCGATGTTGAGACAAACTACACAACACTGGCTGCTTAAATGTTTCTTTTGTCAAACCATTCCATCCCTGTGCATGCGCTTTCTGTTCACCATTACCTTTGGCGGGGGCACAGCATGGCACCCTACGGACAAGCCTAGGCCTCTGATACTACTACAGGAGCGATTTGGTGGAGTATAAAAGCATACGAATGCAACATAATGAGAAATTGCAGGTTGTTCACCAGGCCCCATAGTTAGGCCTGCATATTATGCCTGGCACAGGCTAACATGGCTCCTCGCTCTCCTCTGGGCTCGCCCGTTTGTAGCTGGTTTGAGCAATTGAGGCAAAGCCTCTTTGGGGTGGAATATAGTCCGTGAATTACAGGGCGGCACGTTTTGTTAAAATACGAATACTCTCCAGATAGAGGTGCTTTTTATATCCGTTATACATCTTTGGTTCAAATGGATTCGATAATTTTTACAGGGTAAGTGATTTTTTTTTTTTTTTTTTTTTTAAAGGAAATCCCTATTCGCTGGGTGGTAATGTTTGTTAAGTAACCAGTGTTAGGATCAGGGTCAACCACTAGGGCTCACCAGGCTCGCTATAGTCTATGCAATTAATGGGTAGCCCTGGTGAACTTTACACATCTCTGCTCCACTGGCTTGCAAGGCTGGATTGCTTGTAAGGTAGCCAATGGCTGACTGGCTAAGCAGAAGGTGTTCTTGATCATAAGGTTCATAATGTTGCGTCTTTGGCGATGTAAGCAGCTAGGATTCCCATTTAGTATGTGGTTCTGGGATATACCAGTGACCCATGTTTTTACAGCCTCCTCTGAAGTTCAGCGGCCCAAAGTCAGGAATTTGGACAAAAAGGCCAAACTTGTTCCTAAAACACAGTTATGACCCTTTTGGCTTCTCTTCGGTACAGCTTCAAAATGCTCAAGTCTTCCATCATTTGGGATATTTGGGTACTTCAAATCAGAACTGTCTACGGCTTTCAATCTTAACAACGGCGTCTGCCACAGTCTTGTCTGGTGGATACCTGCTCACTTTGAGACTTCAGTGGTGCTGCTTATAAGGTCACCAAAAGCCAGCATAGTGGAGGAACCACAGAGAATAGCTCTGCAAGGCTGGGGTAAGTTACAGGTCATACCCTACTTGGCAGGTGTGAATCTGAGCCCCAATGCTTGCTTTGGCGGAGGTATTCCTCACCAACAGGGTACGGGTCAATTGTCTGTGTATGCCCCAGTCGATGTATGCAGGGCAGTGTGTGGTAGGAGATGTAGTTTTGTGTGCTTTACACACCTACTGTAGTGGTGGTAGTACAGGTAGATGATGTGATTAGTGTTGTGTGTGAGTCTGATTCTTTGGGGGGCGGGGGGTTACAATGTAAATGTTCTGTTTTTTGCACATGCAAATGAGCATAAAATGTGGCCCCATTTTGTACATATGTGGACTGCCTCTTTGCAAATGGGTCGGGCATATGTGCAAATGACTGCGGTGCCTGTTTTTACGTGTTGGTGGTGTATTTTTTTATTTTGTATTTTATTTATAAAGCGCAGCCAGGCCCGGGGGCATACGGGTGCGTAAAATAGATCTGGTTATAGTTAAATTTGAGTGCAAAAAAAGGTTACGTTGCAGTTACAGGTAGGTACATACTTAGCATTACAGATACATACATACATAGTCTAAAATAAATACCTTAATTACAAAATGTACCGTCGACAGACGGTCGTTCTGGGATCTGGAGGTTAGGCAGTCATGGTGTCATAGTGTCCATGTTGTGCAGCCAACGCTTCGTGTTGCGTTTGAATAGGTTAAATGAGGGTTCAGACCTAAGGTTCGCAGGGAGTGTGTTCCATAGTTTCGAGGCTTGTACGGGGAAGCTGGCTCCACCCGAGTTATGTAGTTTGAATCTCGGTATGGACATAGTGTTTGCTTGAGCTGCTCTAAGTGGTCTTGATGATGTGTGGGGTGTGAGTTGGTTGGTGAGGTAGGCTGGTGCAAGATTAGCCCTGGCTTTGTGTGTGAGGGCCAAAGTTTTGAGGGATATTCTGTGCTCTACTGGGAGCCAGTGTAGAATGTGTCTAGTCTCAGAGATATGTGACTTTTAGGGATATTGAGGGCAGCCCTAATGGCATTATTTTGAATTACTTGGAGTTTGTTGATATTTTTGTGTAGTCTATTTTGGACAGGACTAATGCTCTAGCAAGAGTAATGCAATTGGGCGAAGAGATGAACGGCCTACTTGCGGTGATCAATTTGCAAGTGTATGCGGCTGATGATGCTACTGCATTAGTTTGTTTGGAAAAGGATAAGGTGGGATCAATGTAGATACCAAGTGTTTTAGTGTTGTTTGAGACGGGGATGAGAGTACCATCCATGGAGAAGGATTTGAAAGCAGAGTTTAGATTTCTTAGTTTGGCGTGGGTACCAAGGATAATCAGCTCAGTTTTCTCATCGTTGAGACAAAGTCCATGATGTGCCATCCATGCTTGTATTACTGAGTATATTTCATTGAGAGTTTTGCTGTCTGTTTCATAGTTACCCGAGATAGGAATGAGTATCTGGGTGTCGTCCGCATAATTGGTATACATCACACCCATATAGTCAAGGATATCAAAGAGGGGCTTTGTGAATACTTTATAAAGCGTCGGGGACACACAAGAGCCTTGCGGGACTCCACAAGGTACTGGTGAGGGTTCAGCAGAATCAGTGGGAGAGAAGACCCTCATGGTTCTGTTCGCCAAGAAGGAGCTGATCCAGGCAGGGTCTGCGTCTGAAAAGTGCGCTGCAGTTTTCAGGTGGTGACAAAGTGTTTGGTGGTTGACCAAATCAAAAGCTGCTGACAGGACAAGCAGTAAGAGGAGTGCAAGTTTGCCATTGTCTTTTAGGATTTGGATCTGGGTAGTGAGATCTATTAATGCAGTTT
This sequence comes from Ambystoma mexicanum, assembly GCF_040938575.1. Lineage (NCBI taxonomy): Eukaryota > Metazoa > Chordata > Amphibia > Caudata > Ambystomatidae > Ambystoma > Ambystoma mexicanum. The sequence continues at coordinate 1,050,539,121 of NC_090935.1, forward strand.
CCGTTCCGTGTCTGGGTCGGAAGCCGGATTGCCTTAGTCCAAGAAGATTGTTCGATTCTAGGTAGGCCTGTATTTGCAGGTAGGCTGCTCTGTCCAGTATTTTTAATAAGAAAGGTACGGTTTTTATGGGCCGGTAGTTAGACGGGTTGGCTGGGTCAAGAGTAGGTTTTCTGAGTAGTGGGATGACCCACGCGTCCTTTAGGTTGTCAGGCACTACTCCGGTTTTGAAGGAGGCATTAATGAAGTTGGTAATAAATGGTGCCAGATCGTGTGCTGCTGCTTTGATGATCGGGGCAGGGCAGGCATCACCTTGGCCGTTTGATGGTTTAAGTTTCCTAGTGATGTTTTCTACTTCCCAAATTGAAAGGGGTGAGAAACTGAATCGCTTAGAGGTAGACTTAAAGGTAGGTGATTTGTTAGGAAGTTGTTTGTAGTCAGGGTCAGCTAGTAGCAGGGATTTTTTCGCATTGATTTTAGATTGTAGGCGAGCTATTTTGTCTAATAAGTCCTTCTGAATGTTACTACACCATAGTGCATCAGTAACAAATTTGTCAGTAGGGGCAATAGGGGATTCTAATTCTTTTAAGATCTTGAAAAGTTCTTTTGTGTTGGATTCCGCTTGCGTAATCCTTTTGTTGTAAGTGTTTTTTTAGCAAGAATGATGGCTTCTTTGTAGCTAGTGGATGCTAAGGTTAGTTCATTCTTATTGGTTGCTGTAGGGCACTTTTTCCAGTGTGCCTCTGCAGTTCTTTTAGTTTTGCGTAGTTCTCTTAGCTGCGGCGTGAACCATGTATTAAGGTGGCGCTGTGGTTTAGGTTTCCGCAATTTTAGGGGGGCGATGGTGTTCAGTGCTTTGAGAATTGCCTGATTGTAGATATCCACCAAGACTATCAGGTCAGAGTCTGAGCCAATATTGTTCAGGAGGTGGAGTAGTATCAGTAGGAGTTTGTCAGGTGTAATGTCTTTCTTATTTCTCGTGCTGGTAGCTGGGGCGATGATAGGAGCCGGTTGGTGTGTGATGACTTTGATGGAAAAGGTTATTTTATGATGATCCGACCAAATCAAGGATCATTGGATAAAAGATCAATAGAGCAGTTGAGGTGAGTGAGCCAGTCTAGTGTTCTGCCTTTGATATGTGTGGGCTCATGAATAATGTGGGTGTGACCCAAGTCGGATAAAGTGTTGGCTAGATCATGGGCGTTAGTATTCTTGGGGTCGTTAAAGCCAAGATTAAAATCCCTGAGTAGGATAGTTTGTGAATTAGGTTTAGTGTCAGTGGTTATGAGTGATGCAATAGCCTCTATAAAAGAGGAGATGGGACCTGGTGGTCGGTAAATAAGGTGCATAGTTGCTGTATGGTTGGGTGATAGAGGTAGTTTGATGGACGGGATTCAGCAGAAGGGATTTGAACGTCCTGGATGACTCTAATGTCAAAGGTATTTCTGAATATGAGGGTGAGTCCACCTCCCTTCGTCTGGTTAGTGTTTCTGTCGCATCTAATAATAGCATAATCGTTAGGTATAGCAAGGGCAGGAGATGGACCGGAGGCAGCATTAAGCCAGGTTTCCGTGACTGCGAGGAGATCAAGCTTTTCATGAGTTATAAAGTCAGCGATGTCCAGGGCATGGGCAGGGAGAGACCTAGCATTTACCAAGGCTGCTTTGATGAGTGTGTCTTTTGCAAGGATTTTTTGTGGTGGTAAAGGTTGGTCATGCAAAAGGGTAGGGGCTAGCTTGCTGTCTGAATCAATGGCCAGATTAGCAAGTTTGTGGTCCGTATGCAGATGTTTGATGCTACTGTAGGTGTGCGGTTGTTTTTTTTTAGCCCAGGCTCTTAGTCTAGAATTTCTGGTTAAAATGCTGGGGTGGTGAGAGCATGGCGAGGTGGGTGGGATGGTTCTTGAATTTAATCTAAGGTTTCTATTGGTAGTAATACAAGGTTGGTTTGGTGTTGGTCTGGTGGCAAAGTGATGTATCCAGAGTGCTGGATCATCTAGGTACGGGTTTGCATATTTCATGGTGCTAGACCACAAAGTGAGGGTAATGGTTAGCTTGCAAGTGCTGGTGTATGTGTCTTGATTAGTATGTAGGTCAGGTTGAACGGTCCAGCGTCTAGTGTAAATGTACAGTAGGTGGAGGAGAGTAGTTAGACACCAATACATGGTGTTGCTAGTGGGCAGGAGTTGAAAACTTCAAGTATGTAGTACTTTGGAACGTGTTAAGAAACAGTACCATGTTAAGAATAGTGATCACTGACGTTTGTCAAGGTTGCTGTAGTGATAGGGCTACAGCTTTGATTCCAGTTAGTCAATTTGCTAAGTGATAGAAGAGTGGTACCTCGGTTAAGGATGGAGACAATTAACCAAGAATTGTACCTAAAGGCAACACCTAATTGTAAGATGGGCGAGATAGGTAGTAGTGCATGCCAGGCGGCGCATGTGATCTAAGTGTAAGCCGATTTGGGTAAATGCAAAGGCTAGCATCAGGTGAGGGCAATTGTCTAACTTAGCATCAACAAAGCATCGCATAGTATAATTCAAAATATAAGTCAGGCAAATTGTCCTAGCGGGGTTAAATGCATTGGGTGAAGGGTAGCAACCGATAAAAACCCACTGAAGTAATTGCATGCTAGGTTGATAGGACCGATAGCTTAAATCATGTAATTACTGACACGTTAATGCAGGTTATACAGACGGTATACAGGCAAAAGTATCTTGATTATCACATGGCATCAGTTGCATAATAGGGAGAAAGACAAGCGGTCAGTGATAAATAGTCTGACGCCAGTCTACATAATATGGCGAAGGCAGAGGCAGGTAGCATGCCCTGGAGCATACAATAGAGGGGCGCGTTTATGCATAACACAGGCGTAGTCGCCGCGTGCGACAGGAGGATAAGGCAAGTAACACAGTGACAGGCAAGTAATACTTAGGCTCGTAACTGCATTACGGTGGTATTGTACAGGACATGATAAAATATGTAGGTAAACAGTTCAGCGTCGTGCTCCAAGTCAAGCGAGGAGAGTGAATGACATAAATGTTGATCGCTAAACGGGTGCTCAGCTGTGTGTCCGGAGTTCGCGGAGATGCATCACAGCATGGAATGTTACTCAGGCAGGGGCTAAGGCAGACGCAGATCTGGCTGTACACATGGTGAGACACACTGACTAATTACAAATACAGCGGCAGTGTGGAGTGTAGTTCTCACCTTAATTAGGTTAGAGATTCACGCTCAGGGGGGGAGCACTCGAGCACGTCCAGCTCGGTCAGGCTCAGTCAGGAGGAGCCTTTCTTCGTGTGCCTTCCTGAGTTGCGCCGGCTACGCCTGCTAGCTTGTGCTTGGTCTTGAAGGCAGGCACTGGGACCAATCACGCGGAATTCCTGGGTCAGCCAGGGAAGCTGGGAGGAAGCTGCTAAGTGGTGATGGCAAGCGGCCATTTTGGACTACCTCGGTCCTCGTGTTGGGTAATGGTGGTCAGCAGTGACCCGTGGCGGTATGCCTGTTGGGCTGGGGTGGACAGCCTTGTAAATCACGTAGGGTGATCGGCGGCGGGTAAGGGTGAATACCAATGTTCTATGCGGCAGGAATGCAGCGGACGAGCTGCACTTTCTGAATACTGCTGTAATAAGCCAACGGGCTTACCTTTGGTGCCGGAGGGGCCCCGAGGTCTCTTCCTCGCGGGGGCACTGCTCCTGCAGTGGAGGATAGCTCCTGCTTCCTCGCTTCCTCCGAGGCACAGGATCTGTGGGCTCAGTCAGGAGGAGCCTTTCTTCGTGTGCCTTCCTGAGTTGTGCCTAGCACCTAGAACTATTTCCACTCCCAAGTTCTCAACAGGCGCAAACCAGATGATACTTTTAGGTGTACATGGTGTGTTGATGGAATGCATCAGTTGCACGAGTGTGTATTGTGGGGGTGGAATTGTTTTGTGACTAAAGTGTGGAAGTGAGCTTGGGGCATTATTTTAGTGTGTTTATTTGTACACATAGTAGTGGGTGTAGTTATGGTTGTTTATATGGTGGTGATTGCTGGTAGGCAGTTGTGTGCAGCTGTGTATGACATAGAGCCTCTGTAATGGATGTGAGCAAGATGGGATGTTGGTGAGTGTCACTTGGAAAATGTCACTTAGTTTTGTTTCCACGCCAGATTCACAATAACCAAGGATGAGGTTTTGACTGCAACAGGCTATTTCTTAGCAACCTCAAGAGCTCGGGGTATAGGAGTGATGCAAGTACCCTGATGTGCACACACGTGTGGACCTGGGAGGAGATATTTACATGTTTTTATTGACACAATTTACTTATTAATGCTTTGAATATTGTTTTATTATGTATGGACAGTGCTAAGAGTTTGATCAGTTCTAACTAACTAGTGATGATTACGTTATATATTTATTTTATACTAACAGTTACATGTTTCTGGTAAAACTGTAGCCCTGCAGCTTTTACTCAGTTTGGATTTTTTGCCTTTGATGTGTCTGTATTTTGTGTTGTGATTTAGCAAACCGGCACCTTACGTGATGCTCCTATAGCAGTGTAGGATGCTCCTATAGCAGTGTAGGTGGTGGGTTGGGCCATTTAGGTGATGGATCTATGAGAAATGGCCTGGCCATTGATTTGCTTCTCTAGTCCGCCAGAGGTATGGTTTTACAGAAGCCTTGAAGACTGCTTTTCTATAAGTATATGTAAGTAAGTTATTAAATATGTATATTGTATTTTTTTTCTCGAGCAGTGGTTAGCAGTGCTTTCATAGTTTTGGGTGGTAAAGCTGTGACGTGAGTGTTCGACTACGGAATGTTCAGATCCTTTTATTTAGCTGTACTTTATTTCTTTTTTCTAAAAATGTACAAATATTAATAGTTTTGCAAACTGTTCAAGTACACAATTCTAACAAATCAATTCTTTTCATTAAAATCAATGTGTAAAGGGACCAATATATGCAAGATGGAAACAGTGTTTGACAGTCTAGGCAATTAACTATATAGAAATTATTTGTAGACATGACAGGCTGTTCGACACAGACCAACTTAAAGAAGAAACATTTTACTATGACAAACAAGGAAGTAAAGCGGTATTTGGTCCCAAAAATGTTGAAGGTGAACCATCTGAGGAACCTTGTGTACTTGTGTACAGGCACGTTATAAATGACGTTTCATAGGATATCATGAAGACCCACTTCTGACAAGGAATCCCAAGCAGGACTCCAGTTAACACAACATACATTGTCCACACATTCATCTTCTGGGCATCCATTGCATGGTGACCCTAGTTTAAAAGGCCTTTCATCTTTAATTGCATCCGGTGCATAGTTACATTCTGAGAAAATGTTAGGGTAGACACTCAGCATTGGACATGAAGGAAGAGTATGACCAACGTTGTAGTTTTCAGTCCAAGCAATCAGAGTATTTAAGTGTACTGGCAACCCTTGGGGATTAAATATTAATACTCCTGCTATGTTGTGGTATGCTTTGCATGGTGCCATCCATTCGTGATGTTGCAGATGAAAATATAATCTGGGTGATGTTTTGACTGTGCATGAGTGAGGTTATCCAACATTGGTGTAATGTTTTCTATCATTTATTGGTTTGGTATGGGTGCGTGATGGTAACGAATGTGTGGGTCTGCTGTATTGTATGCTCCTTATTAAATGTTGACGCGCATGCTGGATGGCCATGCATGGTATCACACATTGATGCTGAACATTATGTTTTGTTGCCCATGCTTCTTTGCGAGGGGTGGCTGCATGGCGTTATTCATCTGTGGTGTTTGCTTTGGGATCATTTAAAGGAATGGTATTAACCTGTAACATATATCTAGTCGTGTCTGTTGCCTCATGTTTGGGGTCTTGATACTAATGAATGGCACATGTATCACATCTAATGTTATTATGCAATGCTGGGTTTGGTTGGGTTGTGAGTGCATGCTATGGAATGGGTCTGAGGATTCCATGTTATTAGGGAATGTGTGTGGGTTGTTTCAGCATGTTTTATATGCTTTAAATCTGTGTTTTTATATTGCACACTTGCAAATGTGATTCGGTTATATTATGTGTTTGTGTGGTGTGTGTGTGCTGAGGCTGACGAGGGGGGATTCCCTGTCAACAGCCAATGAGTGCTTCAGTTTTTTGAATGTGCTGCGAAAGTGTAACTTTTTTCATAAGATTTGTTTGTGAGGTGGTGCATGTGTGATGTTTTAGGCCTGCATATTGGTGATGTTGTGCATGTTTAAGTGATGTGGCAGAGGTGTTTATGCACGTCTTGGTTTTAACGGATTTGTTAGGATTTGGAGCGTGTGCTATTTGTTAAGCTGCGCATACATCCGTGGTTGAGGTCCATTATTTTTGGGGGGGGTTTACACATTATTGTATGGTGTTGGGTACATGATTTGGAATCGCCAGTTTGATTATCAGAGTTAGTCTATAGGAGCAGGCTCCATGTGGTAGTCATCCTGTGATATAAAAGGAGAAAATGTTACTTTTTAAAAATTGTGATTTGTTTGTATGTTGAATGTAAGAGTGGGTGAATTTATGTAAGTGTGTTGTTGGCATGCAGTGTGTGCAGATGAATCTCCTGGTGCAACATGTTGGAGAGCATGAATGCATGCAAGGCAATCATTTAGTTGAAAGGGGCCCAAGTTTGGATGTAGCCTTGAAACATGCGCAGTTACTCAGCGGTGGGAAGAGGAGGAAAGCATTGGTGCCAGAGGATCCAGGAATCCCCAACTATTCACCAGTTGTGGAACATGACAATACCCTGAAAAGGGGAAAAAAGGCGCCAATGCAACTTATATGCCGACACCTTTTAAAACCACAAGAGAGGACAAAAAACAAATAATTGAACTAATTTCACACTGAATGACAATTCAAATCCACACTCATATCCAGACTAGACATTCAAAGCATTCCTTAGCAAAATTTAAAACTAATCATACTGCGTCGTCCTGACGAAGGCGAGGAGAGACAGAATCGCTGAAACGTCTTTCATGTGTAGCATGCACAGCACCCTACAGCTTTGAGGTGGCTGACATTTGGACATATATATTAATTGGAGACGTCGACCCCCAGGGTAGACCCTACCATACATGCCCATTGCCATACTAATTAACCATTAAGTAATCTTGTGTCTTTCATGATTATACCTGTGTTCTTCCACATTTGGCATTCAATTGCAACATTTGTTTATACCCAGATAGTCATTGAAGTCAAGATTTGGGTCTCAGTTGCAAGAAGTAACATGAGATAGATGGTCTAGTAATGAGAATGTACTACTCCCTAGTCGTCTTCCTTCTTTGTAAGAAAGATTGCGAATCACGCAAGCTCTGTATGTTTATTTCAAAGGGGCATGTGTTAATTATTAGAGCGAATTGAGTACATCATTGATTTATTTCTGCATTGACTAACTGGCGCATTTTATGTATAATTCTTTTGGTTCCGAATACACACACATTTAGGTCACTTTGTGGTTTTGTGGTTACCCTTCTTTTACTTTCCTCGCAGATTTCACTTATCGCTTTCATGTTGAGCAAATTATTTTTGAGCAAAAGGATTTCAGTAACTGTTGAATTCATAACTGAAATGCATATTTAAGAATGATTTTTCATTGGTATGGACTCAGATCCTAAATAATAGCATTAATGCATTTGTTGACTTGTGAACAAGTTGTTAAAAATGCAATTCCTGGGGGGGCGCGGCCAGCTACGAGACGATGCAGACGTGAATCTGCACCGCTCCGCGAGCCGCCACATAATCCTGAAACATCCTGCCTGATTTCGACAAGATGGACCAAGAATAAGCAAACGTATGGAATGCGGAGGATCTGCTTTACATCCTGGTAAATTTTGGGGACAAAACGCATACTTGAGGAGGAGAAACATCGACTCTGGTCTGAGGCCACGCTTTAAAACGCTGCTGCAATCAGAATGGCCGCCGCGTATCTCCTGGGCCCTGGCCGGGCCATACAGTGAGCTGCAACCACCCCTCGCGGGGTACAAGAGGGACGGCGCTGAAACCGGTGACTCGCACCTGACTGCAATTTGACTTTCCGCCCCTCCACACGCATTGTCAAGCGTGGGGCGGCGCGTATCGACAGCCAGTGTCCGCCGCCGGGGACCGCGAGCCAGCACAGCCCGCTGTGCGGACGAGGGGGACTCACCACAGCATACCGCTGGAGACACCACTGGAAAACGAGGAACCTGGGAGAATACAGTACGTACCTGGGGTGGAAGCAGTGTAGCAACGGAGCGGACTGCGGCTCCAGCCATAATACGTTCTCAGCGGCACTATCTACAGGATCGTACTTCCCCCGAGCCCAGCGCACGACGCGCCCGTAACGCGGAGCGGGTGCCTAATATTTATAAATTACCGTTTCATCCGCCGCTACCTTGTCAGTGCTGCAGGCGGTAGAATCAGTCGCTCAACCAACGAAACTGAGCAGGTGCGGGGACATACCCCAGTCCGAACATTGCCCACAGCAACAGCCCGTCAATAGAAGCAAAGAGGGGGAGAAGAGATCAGCATGAAACTGCCCTGGTTAGCCAGGCAAAACAACCCTGGGTAGCCTGCATAGCGTGCTACCCTAGCCCTCGGAAAATGTAAGCAGCCCCGCAGCCCACATAACAAAGAACGTGCCTGCCCTCCACGGGGTCACAAATTGCAATACATGGAACACCGACACCGAGTGACCGCCCTGTGAAGCTGCCAAACACCGCCTGAGATCATCTGTACCCTGGCGCAATTGTGCGATCTAATCAAGCGTGTGCGGCCACAACGCACCTCACTAAACTACTGCAGTGGCCTTGGGACGCATCAGAGAGAATGGGGAAAGATAAAGCTAAGCAACTCCCGACACAGAGCAGAATGGAGCAATACACAATCCCTTCGACACAGGTCCCCGACTACCATCCGGTCACCCTGGAAGAAGGGCAACCGGACAACGCAATCTCTCTGAGGGACATCATGGTCGCCATTGCGGATTCCCGCACGGCAATGGAGCAGAAAATGGACGGGATAAGCCTGGACGTGTCCCTCCTCAGACATGATCTCCAAAAGCTGACGGCGCGTACTGGCGAAGTCGAACAGCGCATCTCGACTACAGAAGATGGAGTACGTGACATGCAACACCAGCTCAGAAGCATCACTTCGAAACTCAAACTGCTGGAAAGCCGAGTTGAAGACGGTGAGGGCCGCTCAAGGCGCAATAACTTGCGCATAATTGGCATACCTGAGAAAGCTGAAGGCGCCATCATGGAGCTCTTCCTTGAACAATGGCTAACAGACCTATATGACCTGAGCTCCTTCTCCAAGTTTTTCTCTATAGAACGAGCACATAGAGTACCCACAGGTAGACCGACACCAGGGGCGCCACCACGCACAGTAATTGCGAGATTCTTAAATTACAGGGACCGAGACGCCCTACTGCAACTGGCACGGACCAAAGGCCTGATCACCTTTAACGGCTCAAGGATCGCCTTCTTTCCGGACTACACGAGAGAGGTGCAGAAAGCGAGGCAGTCTTTTCACCAACTTAAAAAGCACCTGCAAACATTGGGGGTCAAATATGGCCTACTTTTCCCAGCACAGCTTAAGATTTACCACAAAGGCACATCAATCCATTTCAGTGATCCGAAGGAAGCATGGCACTGGGCGGAACAACATATAGAGGGGGATTGGTCAACTCCCCGAGCCAGCAGGGGAAGAAACAGACCGCCCCTGACCAACAACATGCACCCCGACTGCCCCCGGAACAAGACCTACCAGAGGACAGCGATGGATGACCCCTGACACCACTCCTGGCGACGCCCAGCAGTATACCAGTGAGTACACAATCCACAAACCGTACCTGCTGACACGAATCAATACACTTCCTAAAATTTCAGCCGCGGGGACGACTCGCAGCCACACGTTAGAGGGCCCCCCCCCAAGAGACACATCAGAGAGTAGTCCCAGCGGTGCTAACCCCTGATCGCACACCGCCAGGGACTAGCATACGTACACAAGTTGAGTTTATTGCATGTAAGGTGTCCAGTTGACGCCCGTGGTTTTCTAGATTCGGGCGACCGATGCTTCTAGTTGGGAGGAGTATGGGGTGGGGGGTAACGGGTTTCTTAAGTTTAATTACACACGGGACACGTCAGACACGAAACATATCAGGGCCAATCAGTACGATCACAATTGATGGGCACAAGCTCGCGAGACGCGATGCATCGTCATCAGCAGCACACATATCCACTTCCATAAGCAGACATGGCATCACATAATAACACTGCTAACGCCCTCAGAACACTCCGGCTCATGACGTGGAATGTCAATGGCCTCGGCAACGCAATCAAACGGCGCCTGGTTAGGCAATTCCTTAATAGACGGGCACCAGACATAGTGCTTCTGACTGAGACCCATCTTGCGGGCACGGAATGCACCCTGTTCAAACGCACAAACTACAAGCTGACACTCCACTCAGGCTTTACAATGGGATCAAGGGGAGTCATGGTCCTGATACACAAAAACCTCCCTTTCCAACTTACCACAGTGTGCCTGGAAACTGGCGGCAGATACCTATATGTGACGGGCACGCTATGGGATCAATCCAGCGCACTGTTAGCCATCTACGCACCACCAACCCAACTAGACCAACTGCTCACAGATATTGCCCCGCTGATCACAAACAACACTTCCAACCTGTTGGTTCTGGGTGGAGACTTCAACGAAGTCATGAACGTAACTTTAGACCGCTCACACTTACGCAATAGGAACCCCAACGCAACTACCCGACTCGCCACATTCACCAATGCACTGGGTCTATGCGACACATGGAGAGAACTCCACCGAGACACTAGGGAATACTCTTTCCATTCAGGGGCACATGCCTCCCTATCTAGGCTGGACTATTTTTTCGTCCCGGCCTCTGATTTACACAAGGTATAGGGAATAGACCTGCTTCCTAGGGGCATAGCTGACCACTCCCCGCTTGAACTGAAAATCACAACATCCAGGCCGATTCCCCCACCGAGCTGGCGACTAAATAACTACTACTTGGGGGACCCCGAGCTAGAGGATAAATTCCAGGAGAGCACAAACACATACTTTGAGCTTAATACACAGTCTGCTTCAAACCCTGAAACACTGTGGGAGGCCTACAAGTCAGTACTAAGGGGCGAGCTAATATCATGGACGACTGCCAAAAAAAGAAAGCATTTTAGCAAAATACTTGAAGCAGAACAGCAAGTGAAGCAGGCAGAGGAAAAGCACATAAGCGAAGACACACCGGACACAAATCGCACCCTGCTTCGAGCACAAAAGAAGCTCCAAAATACAGCAATGGATAGTGCAAGGCATGCACATACTGCGATGCGAGCGAGAATCTATGAAACGGGAGACAAAGCTGGGAAGATGCTGGCATGGCTGGAAAGAAAAGAGCAGGGGCGTAGCCATGTCTGGCGGCTGGAGGCAGGAGAGCAAAACACTCGCGTAACAGACCAGGACATAACACAAGGCTTTGCAGAGTATTACGCAGAACTCTATGGGGCACCCAGGACCCGAATGGATGCCTCGATCATGGAGGAAATAGTCATCCCTACCTTAAATGCGGCGCAGCAGGAACTACTGGAGAGAGACGTCACGGAGGACGAGATTCTAAGTGCCATATCCAGCCTCCAAACCGGCAAATCCCCAGGTCCCAATGGCTTCCCGATCAAGCTAAGCGGAAGGTGGGGACCAATGTGATCGCTCCACACCTGTTACGGATGTACCAGTATGCACGTGAAAAGGGCATTCTCTCACCTGACCTACGTGAAGCAACGATAATAGCGATACCCAAACCGGACAAACCCCCCGAAACCTGCAGTTCATACAGGCCTATCTCACTTATCAACAGCGAAACAAAGATACTGGCCAAAATACTAGCAGACCGCCTCCAACAGGTCATCCCCTCTCTGATACACCCGGACCAGTGTGGCTTCATGCCACAGAGATCAACACGCATGAACCTTTACAGACTATATTCAGCCCTGGAAAGAGCCGACAGCATACAAGGCCCCCTAGCCTTACTTGCAATTGACTTTGAAAAGGCCTTCGACTCAGTGAGATGGGAGGCTATCTGGGTCATAATGCATCGTATGGGTTTCGGCGAGAACTTTATGAGCTGGGTATGCCTACTATACAACTGTCCAACCGCCAGAACCAGGATCAATGGATGGCAATCAGATCCCTTTGGGCTGGGGAGAGGAACGAGGCAGGGCTGCCCACTGTCAGCCATGATCTTTGCGATCGCAATAGAACCCCTGGCAATTCTCCTGAGAAACACACCTACCTGGGAAGGCTTCCGCTGGTCAGCAACCTGGGAGGACAGAGTATCGCTCTATTCTGATGACCTGCTCATCTACCTGAAGGACCCAGCCAATTCCTGCTCCAGAGTTACGAGCATACTGGAGCAATATGGGGCATTCAGCGGCCTACGAGTGAACTGGGCCAAATCCATCCTATTCCCCATAGGGGGTGTGCCTGCAACCAGTCTAATGAACGGCCCCTACCTGATCGAAATGGAGCAGTTCAAATATCTTGGGATACGCATGCAGACTATACATCCCTGAACCTTGCCCCACTCGTAACAAGATTCGCAGAAGATACCCGCAACTGGATCTCTTTGCCATTGACATTGTTGGGTAGAGCTGCACTATTCAAAATGATTGCCCTCCCCAAATTCTTGTACATCCTGCAAAATGCCCCTCTATATATCCCGCAGCAAGAATTCCATAAGCTCGACTGCATCCTCAGAAAGCTGCTATGGGGAGGGGCGCACCCGCGGATCGCTCTCTCCACGCTCCAAAGGTCCATATGGGAAGGAGGGATTGGACTACCCAGGCTGCAATCATACTACTGGGCTGGCCAGCTGACGGTGGTAAATGACATGTTGCATGGGGATGGGACACTTCCGCACATCAAAGCAATTAACCCCCACAACACAACAGCACCATTAGAACATCTCTACGGAAGCCTGGGTCGCCCACCGAAACCAGATATGGCGACACACATTGTGAGAATATGGAAAGAGGTACACCCACACCTAGGATGGGATGGGAAACTGACACTGGCCCAACCCCTGTGGAACAATTGCCATCTTCCTGAAATACAAAAGTTACCTAGATGGCCCGAATGGGTCCAACGAGGAATCACCACGTTGGGGCTGTGCTGCGGGAGGACAAACTTGTACCATTCGAAACATTGCAAGAGGAATTTTCCCTCCCAGCCACAGAAAGATACCACTACACGCAATTGCAACATGCGTGGAGCACCCACCAACAGAATATATGAAACATACCGGAAAGCTCCCCCCTTCAGCGCAATATGGTATCGGACCAGGTGGAACGGAAAGTCACCTCCACCATGTACAATGTGATTACATCCTTTGCGACACTAGAACTGACCAGCCTGAAGACCAAATGGGAATGGGACGTGGGATCGCTCCAGCCGGAAGACTGGGTGGAGGCCCTAATGTACCCGCGCGAGGTAACCATTTCTTCAAGACTCAGACTGATTCAACTAAAGATCCTGCACCGCGTCTACTACCCAAGAGTTGCCCTTTTCCGCTGGGGAAGACAACAGATGCACGTTTCCTGCGCTGCAAGCGTGAGGAAGGCACATTCTTCCACATCCTATGGGAATACAATAATATCCAACAACTCTGGCAGAAATGCTGTGACAAACTATCCAGCGTTATAGGCAAGACAATAGAAAGATGCCCAAAACATCTCCTTCTGGGGATCTCCAATGAAACCGACCTTTCCCGGTATGAAAAGATACTCTGCTCTACTGCAACGGCCGTGCTCAGGCGGAATATAGCACAACTGTGGGGCGCAGAACGCACTCCGGACTACGACCAATGGGTCGTGGATGTAGACATCTGCGCTGAAATGGAACATCGGGTGTACACTGCGAGGGGCTGCCCGCAAAAAGCGAAGAAAATATGGAACCGCTGGGAAGACGCCAGCTAGAAGTCAGGTGTGACACGGCAGACGCTAAGAATGGACAGGGTCGCATGATGCCGAATGAAGCGAGCCAGGAACGTACTGATCGTGCCACGAGTAACTCCTGTTTTGGCAAAGTCTGACGGACCACTAGACGGCAGTCCCAGTTACCAAGGGTTTTTTCTCTTTTCTTTCCTCTTTTGTTGTTTTTAGTTTTTTACCTGCTTCTCTCTCCTTTCCTTACCCCCCTCCTGAAAATGTTGATTGTATGATTGCTCCCTTGCTCCCAGCCCTGATACACAGAGAGATGCACGTACTGTTAAGTTGTTTTCCTATGTTGCAAATCAATAAAGTCTTTGATAAAAAAAAAATGCAATTCCTTCTGGCAGTACTCCTAAGTATATTGTAATTCATCATCTTTGACCATTTTTTCTAATGTCATAAGGGGAGTAGTGTGCATGTGTGTGTTGGATGCTGAGGATGAGTTTGTATGTTCTACAGACTATGCCTTACTTCTCTTTACATACCTTCGACCTTCTTGAGCAAGCATTCATGTTGTGGAACAGTTTCAGATATCCTTGTTGGACGGTCTAAAGCTAATTTGATTTCTTCTTCTGACCTTCCTGTGAATGTGTCCCATGTATTGTGTCCTTGTTGCAGATGTGTGTGTTGGTCAGTGGTATAAACTTCATTTTGTTTGACCCTCCTTACTTATTGCACATTTATGGAAATATCAATACATTTCTCAAGTGTGGCTGAACCTATTTTTGGGCACCAGAATTGGTACCTGTTTACATTCCATGAATATTATGACACCTCCTTTCCATGGTATTCATTGGTAAAATTACACCTACTGTTGAATCATGTGGGCGTTGGGATGGCATGGCCTTGCTGGAGGTGGGACTGAGAGATAACATGTCAATCAACTTCCCTCCCTGCTGCTAACTATGTTGACAAGATGAGCGGATTTGAATTGAGGGGACCACGTGGGAACTGAGCTTCATAATCCATATGCATGTTTAAATCAAAAGTGTTTGTGCTGTCACATGGCTGGGTGAACACAAAACTACTAACACCAGAGTATACAGAGTAATAAAGGGTTTTATTAAACAGAAGTGAAACATATGA
Source organism: Ambystoma mexicanum (assembly GCF_040938575.1). Lineage (NCBI taxonomy): Eukaryota > Metazoa > Chordata > Amphibia > Caudata > Ambystomatidae > Ambystoma > Ambystoma mexicanum. Next base: position 1,050,554,200 of record NC_090935.1, read on the forward strand.
CTATTGCATGGAAATTGGTTCAAGGTGGCTGTAACATAAAGATTTTGGGGAGAAGTAGTCCTTGAAGTCAGGATTATAAACGAAGAACGGCAAACGAAAAATTATTCAGAAATTTCCAGGCAGGAAGGTCTCCTGTTTAGGTAACTCTAACATTCAGTCTTTAGCACTTGTTCTGGGAACCACAAGATGTCTCTGCCTCTCGTGGGATTTAGTGCTTCCTCACTTTGCCAAGTTTCCCAAAATTCTTCTACTTTATTGGGGGTCTCCTTCTTTCTGTTACTTATTCCCCTGTTTTGGGAGCAAGGGTCTCTTTCTCTCTCTCTCTCTCTCTCTCTCTCTCTCTCTCTCTCTCTCTCTCTCTCTTCTCTCTTCTCTCTTTTCTCTCCCCCCCTCTGCCCTTTCCCTTCCCCCTCCTTTTACCCATGGATATGGTGCCCTGCTCACCCTTCTACACCCAGGTATACAGTGCCCTGCTCACTCTCTGTTCACTGTAGCACACCTCTCTTCTGGATTCCTGGGGCTTTCCTCTTCTGTTGCACACTCTTTTGGGGTCAAAGTCCCTCCCTCGAGGTCAAAGTCCAGATTCTAATCAAAGAACAGCAAACGAAAAAGCATATGGTGCCTTGCTCACCCTTCCACACCGAGGGCTATGGTCACTAATCCGCACCCAGGGATAAAGTGCCCTACTCACTCTCTCTCTCCTCACTGTAGCGCAGCTCTCTTTTGGATTTCAGGGGCTGTCCTCTTTTGGGGTCAAAGTCCCTCTCTCTTAATACTTCTCACTATTACTTTCTCTTGTGTCAGTGGTCTTTCTGTTTTGGTCTCAAGGGGGATCCCTTCCTCCTCGCTGGAGCCCACCCCTTTTCTGGGTTTCAGGGGGCTCCTCTCCCCCTCACAGGAGAAGATCCCTCCTTTGTGATTCAGGGTGGCTCTTCACCCTTTCACTGGAGCACAAACCACTTCTCAGCTTTAGGGGGCTATTTTCCATCTCACTAGAGGAGAACCATCTTTTAGAGTTCAGGGGGGCTCTTCTCCCACTCACTAGAGCCCATCCCTCTCCTGGGGTTCACAGACCTCCTCTCCCCCTCATTTGAACAGATGTCTCTACTGGGGTTCGCCCCCTTACTGGAGCACACCCCTCGTCTGGGATTCAGGGAGCCCTACTCTCACTCACTGGAGCACACTCCTCATCTGGTCTCAAGGGGTTCCCCTGTTTTGCCGCTCTTCCACTTCCTCAGCAAACTCTTCTACTCAACTCCCAGCCCAAAAGATACTGGCCCTCATTACGAGTTAGCCGGTCCGGATTTAACGATGCCAGTAAAACCGTACCAGCACCGTTTTCCGGACCGGCTAACTTTGAGTTATGTGGCCGTGTGGTGTTAAACCCACCAGGTCTGACCTGGCGGGCATAACGCCACTGGCCGCACATGGACGTAGAAACACTGGCACCATTATCGCATGGTGCCAGTGTTTCCACTGCCCCCATTCCCGTGGAATTCAATGAAACGGAATGCCAACTCTGGAATTACTGGACCACTGGGGCTGCAATGCCCCAGTAAGTCCGGCAAGTCCGGAGGCGGTAAATCCCGACCGGTCTGAGGGCAGCCTGTCGGTTTACCGGCATTGCTACCGCCGGACTCGTAATGAGCCCAAGTGTCTGTTTCTTAGCCTCGGTTTTAAAGCCCTCACCTTTCTTCCATTGGCTGAGACAAACTTTTCAGTTTATTCGTCAATTGGCTTCCTATTCCAAGCCAGGGGAAGGACATGTTTGCAAGGCTTGCAGCCATCTTGCATTTCATGCACTTGGTTTTCAAGTGCATGAGCAGGTGTTTGTCTACTGCTCTGCTCCTGCCTTGCCTGCTTGACTTTTTCCCTACACAGAAGTTCATTTTGTGGGGTTCTGGTTGTTAAGACAATCCCAAGTGACAGGAAATCTTCTAGTAAGTTCCTCAGCTGTTCAGAACCGTTTTCTGTTTGGGCAAAGGGGAGAAGTATGTATCTTCTTAAATGCTGCAGCTACAAGGAAGAACGAAACAGTGGGCCTCATCACGAGGTTGGAGGTAGCCTTACCGGTAAAACCGGCAAGGCTACCTCCAAACTCACATCCGCGTCCGGCACCCACAAATGGGCAATTACCAGGCTATTCTGGCCCAACCCGGTAATTGCCCTTTCAGGAATTAGTTAGATTTTTCCCTTCAAGGATCTGCACCCGTGGACTGTCTGGGGTCTCTTTGGATTTGCTTGTTTCCCCCAATATCGTACATTTCCCTGAATGCCTGAAAGACACTCCGTAATATGCTCTGGGTTTTGGATTTGTAAACATGATGTATCTTTGGAGATGCAGTTCTGAATGAACCTTGTAGTATCTATTTAGTTTCTATCTCAGTGGGTTCAGGATTGGTGTAGACCTTGCCCTGTTATTCCTACTCTCAGGTGGAATGGATACGATGTTGGCACTGTGACTTTGTCTCCGTGCATATTGGGTAAATATGTGTTTGTACATGGAGTGTATGTAGAAGAGATGGAGTGAAGTGTCGTGTATGTGCATGGTGCATGTCTGCAGGGTTGCCAGATCGGGCTATTTCCTGTACAAGTGGGCTTCCCAATAGCCTGTTGGATTGTTACATGATCCCATGGTCATGCACTTTAGTTAAGTGATGAAGTCGTGTATTAAGGCCAATCTGTAAGGCACTTGACCAGCGATGATCCCAGTTCTCATTGGCAGAAATATGTGTTTGTTTGGCCTTCAAAGTACTCTTTCATATGGATAATGTGAAAAGTACATCTCTATAACACTGCCCGTGGTAGCGGCCGTGTAGTTATGGTTAAGTTGCTAAACCCATAGGAAGACCACTTTTTCGGCGGCTTATAGCTTCACTTCCCCTGGAGGAATCCTCACCAAACTTTGCAAAACAAAAGTATATGGCCCGCTCTGAATTTTGGTGAGGTTTTGTGCAGGGGAAGAAGGGGGCAAAGTTAGAAGGGGGGGTCCCAATTTTTTTTTTCCATAGACTGAATGGGGAAAAACTTTGCAAACGGCTACAGACCGAAAGGCTGGACGGATTTTCACCAAATTTACAGCGGGGGCTTGGGTCAGAAAGCATGCTTTTGTGTGTTTGGTGGAAATCTGACCAGTTCTTTTGTTGCAAAGAATTGAAATGTACATCTCAAAAAATTATTGATATCTCGCTCCGCTGACCCATTTCCCTGTTTGCTCCGTGGACAGAAGGTTCATTGGCTTGCAGTACGCCATGCTGTCGACGAACTTTGGACGTGGCCGCTGGTTGGCTGGAGAGAAGCGTGCTGTGCATCAAAGCTTTTCAGGAAATGCTGCCATGGTGTATCGGAGGACAGTGCGCTGCCGAAAGGGACTGACAAACATAATGTACGACATGCGGTGGTGGGAAGAGGGGATGGAAAGGGTGGGGGGGGGGAGAATTGCTTCATCAGAGATATGTGATTATTAGGTAGATGTAGATGATGGTGTGCCTGTAGTATCTGTGCGTATTGCGCCAATTCACCGGTCCCTGCACAGGCCCCAACAATGTGTGGTGAATTCAGGTAGTCTTCGTTACAGCACAATAGCTCATGCCGCGACCTCTTACCGTGCTGCCTGGTGGTACCTGAATAGCAGACGAGGAGTGCATTGCAAAACATATATTATGGCATGTGGTGGTGGGAAGAAGGGATGGAAAGGGTGGGAGAGTGAGAAGTGAATCATCTGAGATATGTCACTAGGTGGATGAAGATGTTGATGTGCCTGCACTGTCCTTGCATACAGCGCCACATTGCGGGTCTCTGCACAGCCACCTCCCATGTGTGCTGCATGCAGGCAGGCATCATTACGGCATGATAGCTGGTGCAGAGACCTATTTCCATGATGACTGCTCGGAGCTCAATTGCAGAAGGGGAGTGCAGTGCACATGACATGCACATAAGTTACTGTGCACTGCAGTGTGTTGCAAGGATGGAGACCTTGCAGTGACAACTATGTGATGTGGTTGGAAGTAGGTTTCACATTGTTCCCTTCTGTGTGTGGTACGTCAGCATTGCATAGATGGTTGATTGCATCGGTGCGGTGCTCCTTGGCACATAATAGTGTTTAATCCATGGCTGCAGCTAGTGGAATGAACAGTGGAGACCGACTAAACTGCATATTGCATCAGATTGCGTAGTGTCCATTGTGCGGAGTGGTGACTTCTGTACTGCAGTATGACATATTGTTTTTCTGTATCCATTAGAGAGCTGGGAGACATAGTATGTGAATGAAAGTGGGTATGGGTGCCGGAGGCTGTGTTATGTTTCCTGAATAGCTGTATTACGGTGTGGAGGTTTGGTAGTAGTGGCGGTGGCTGTGGGACGTGTGTGCAGTGTGGTATGTGAGCATATGATGGTATGCATGCCTGCATTAGGTTGCGGTGGATGTGGGCAAAACCTAGACTATTAAAGGATAGTTCCGGGACTTTTTTTTTATTGTTCCTATGGTTCGGCCATGTGTTTTTAAGCATAAATCGGTAGATCGTAGAAAACTTTCCTATGGACCTTACCCGACTTTTCGCCCATTAACGCACTCGAAAACATCCGCCATTTTATGATAATCCTATCATTTCCCCCCATCGCCCTGGCTCACCTGCTTTTGCGGCACTAAATGAAATCCCCCGCCCCTGAAACAGACTTGATCAAAACATTCATATTCCCCGCCTCTATCCGTGACGTGACTGAGCTGCGTAGGCAAACGCGCCCAGGCGTCTTCTACGCGACTCCACACAGAACCAGGAAATCAACACAGATGAGCTCACACAACACAGCGCGCCACAATTGGGAATATGAAACTGTACTTTTAAATTAAACCGCAAGATTGTAAATTTGGTAAAGTACATTTATTTGACATCAAATGTTTTGAGAATATTCAGCGATTTGCATTTTTATTTGCTCACGTTCCGAAAAGTTAGTTTCGAGGCACACGATGTTCCTTTGCTGTACACAGGGTCTTAGATCATCTCACAATACAGCGCCACAATTCGGAATATGAAACTGTGTTTTAAAAGCAAACGGCAAGATTGTACATTTGGCAAAGTACATTTATTTGACATCAAATGTTTTGAGAATATTCAGCGATTTGCATTTTTATTTGCTCACGTTCCGAAAAGTTCGTTTCGAGGCACACGATGTTCCTTTGCTGTACACAGGGTCTTAGATCAATGAATTTTTTGTTTGCTCTCGATCCAAAATATTTCGTCTTGAGGCAAGCGATGTTCGTGTGCAGTAGACAGGGTTTTGGTTTACGATAAAATAAGCTCTTCGGTCGCACTGATAATCGCATGGCTGTTCCAACAACGAGGCACTAGGCCACCACAACGGTCTGTATGTTGCATCTAGCCGTTAGTACCGCGTAAGGGCATACTTGTACTTGGCGATCGTCCCACAAAATGGTCAGGGTGCTAACGTTGTTCACGCGGAGAAGCAATTGGCGATTATAGAAGCCATCCGCCGGTGTCTGGTACTCGTGACACAGACAATAATGGACGATGTATCTATTTGAAAAACATAAAAAAAGGAAATTAGTCTCACCATCAGATCTTTATTAAAATTATTCATTTTATATATTAGGTCTGGAAATTATTTCATAGCTAGGACAGTGCAATTGGGTTTTATACGTCAAGGGGGGGTGTAGGATACTGAGACAGTCCCCCAGTGCAGGGGTTGACAGGGAGTGCAGGTGGAGAGTGGAAGGGCCCAGGACCGAGGTCGCAGACAGTGGACCAGTTGTAGCAGGGGAGAGGGAGAGAGAAAGCGGAAGCAAAGAGGAAGGTTTTGAGGTGCTTCCGTAAAAGGAGACGGTTCTCCCCAAGATAGTGCGCGGTACAAAACAATATGCCACATAGAATGAACAAGTACAACTTAACCCGTCTTTAAAGCTACTGTATAGTAATTAAATTGCGGTATAAACTCATCTAAAGAGTTACTTACATTATATTTGCATTTTCCATTGTGTCTGTGCGTAGGGCAGCCCCGAAATACCACTCCTTTTATGCCGACGTTTTATTTCTTCTAATGAACGAACATGAAATGGCTTTCGTTTCTGAAATTATATTCATTATCGTTTCTTACGTGGTCCCGGCCTGTCAAGGTCAAATAACAATAGAACCTTATACTGAGTCGTGGGCCATTCTGGCACCCGAGAAAAAATCAAAGCAGCTGACCTTCACTTTGAACGAACACACATTCCTAGTTAGCTACATTCAGTGTAAGGCCGTCTTACAGGACTTGAAATTTACACTCCATCTTTGCATTTTGTCTGCGTGCTTTGCAGCCCCACAGAACCATAAATACGGAGACATTCTATATTTTTTGAAAAATCATTTATATTACTGTTTGGTTTAATTTAATGCGCAAATGAACAAGGTTGGATAGATAAACATATTCAATGGGCCTGCGACATGAGGAGACTCGAGAGAACAGACAATCAAATTACAATCATTTAAACCGTGATGTGTATTTTTCAATGAGCTCTTCTTTAGGTGGACATGGAACAGAGGCAATGTTGGGTGGCAATGCAGTTGTCACCTGCACAGGTTCGTTCACAACTCCATTTATGTGCCTATCTAGGACGTCAACAATAAGTCTCTCAATAAACTCATATTGCATATCCTCAAACACTGGTTTGATCACCCATTGTTTACTTCTTTTAGTGAAGGCCTTATTGTAGCGAAGCGTCCCTAAAGTTCCGGTCGTCCTACTTTGTTGACGGCCAACATTATGGTTATGTGCCAAGACCGCTAAAAGAGTCCGATTTATCATGCCCTCCATGCCAAAATGCAATCGTTTTGGCCTGTACTTTAGGCACATATTGTGGAACACCTCCAAATCTCCTGTGTGGCAGAATTCCGTGAGTCCCCTCAAAGCTTTTGTTATAGTTTTATCAAATACAATCTTTTCAATGGCTTTGTGAGTGGGTGATGAAGGAATCAACCACTTCTTCTTCCGTGCCTCCTCTGTGGACAAATGGCCATGTTCACAATTGTGGAAATGTTGGTTCGTGTTCCAGCGGTGCACGTTTGTACAGTGTAGCATTACTGACCGCCATTTTTCCAGTAGAATTTCCAACGACCCTCCACATGTTTTTGAGCTCCACCAAAGATGGTTGCTGATTGACTTGGACCACTGTGAAATACCTTGCATATCTTTTTTTTTACCTGCAGCCGACAATTTTTTATTGATTGTTTTTGCAAGATGCCAAACGTCAAATTGGTGATTTATATTTTTGTACTCTTCTCTCATTGTCTTGGCAATTGAAACGTGTCTGTCCGTGGCTATCAGGTCGATCACCATTCCCCGCGATTGTAGTTCTTGCAATGATGCTACAAAGCCAACTTTCTCCATGGCCACTGAGGATGTACTTTGTGACACCTGCACGACCACCGAACTCACAATTTTCTTACTTTCCATGTCCTGAAAGTGGTAGGTGCAGTACTTGGCTGAAAATCCTGGGCTGTCGCACTGTCCATCACCGGCTAGCCTGAACCGTTTGCCCGCGAATGTACTATCAATAGACATTTTTTCCATTCTCCAAGCTTCGCTAATGGCTGGAAATAGATAATCGGTTTGGTATTTGTAGAACTGAGTTTTCGCAATGAAATGGATTCCCACAAACTGAAAGAAAGACTCTAATTTTTTAAAACTTGAACCACTAAAAAGTGCAGCCGCTGCACAAAGTAGATTGCCTGCTGGCAGTTGTCCCAGCATGGGTTGTGCAGACCATGAGAAAGGATGATATTTTGTACAGGTGGCATGTATTTTAAGGTTAGTGCCTCGAATTGCACGAGTCACATTAATCAATGGCTCCCCACATACTTCCCCACCTACCGAATGCCCACATTTCAACCGAATAATAATATCAATCAAACAACTATCGAATACAATGAATTTGGCCTCTTTCCTTATACTGTCACTCTGCATCCCAGCTGGTTCGGCCTGTAACGTTGAGGACATGTCACTCACATGAAAGGTAGAATCTCTGATATCGTCTTCCGCTATGTTCAGTGATATTGAAGGTGTTTCATTGTAGTCCACTTCATTCTCTTCCATTGCAACATCTGTTCCTTCTCCGGCAATGGGTGAATAGGACAATTTCTTCAACTTTCTCGCCGTCATAGTTTTTGCGGGTGTGGATTCTGTGAATTTATCTCCGACTGCATCCGAACTACCAGGAGGACATTCACTATCAATGGCTGCATGTGGTATAGCTCCGTTGTCAATCACTTCATATTCTTCCCATTGGCACGATGCATCTCCAGTCTCAAGTCCCTGCCAAAAGGTTTGACAAGCAACATCTCTCGTTCGCTTCACTGTCTGTGTAGATCTAGTTTGTACACCCACTCGCAACTAGAGGACAGATTGGAAAAGGGATGTTCAGTTTAAACACAACTTACAGTATTGAACTATTAACAGTGAAAAACAACATAATATAGTGACCAGGACACTAACCTTCTTTTGCTTTCTTTTCTTTGAAACTTTCTTGCCTCGAACTTCAACATCAGGACACTGTTGCTCCGACTCGTGTGTGCATGTCTCCACTTCCTCTTGCGCTGCAACGACTATATTTTCATGATAAGCACATCCATCACGCACTGACGCTCCATCGACTCCCTGAAACATAGAACTTTCATTAGTATGTATAATAATATCGAAAACACAAAATGTACTTGGGGACCAATACCCACATACATCTCAATAGCAAAACACGAATGAACGCTTTGTGTAGAACATTCAAACGACAATTATTCACGCATTGTTGATCTAGTTAGATGGAACTGTCAAGATCCATACCTCGGGCTCCTCATAGACTTCCATTGATGATATTATTGAAGATGATGCTTTAGTGACTCCCTGAAACACAGTAATTGCATTAGTATGGTTTTCTATTTTGATAAAAAGAACAGAAACTTTGTGCAGGCGTGAACGGCTCATCTAAATAGACCTGCACAAATGATCAGTTGTCTAAAATAAATAATGGATATGTAAATATGATTCGATTTGCTTGATCGTTGGAAGTGTCACCACCCAGAGATCTGCATCAACTACTAGGGGTGATGTTCTTGTAGAAGAAGCTCCGTCATCTCCCTGAAACATAGTACTTGCGTTAATAAAGAAGGAAGTATAGCGGATGTAATCACGTCATATGATTTCGCTTGATCGAACTGTCAGTATCCATACCTCGAAATGCATAAGAACATCAAGGGACGATGTAACTGCGGTGCACACTTCTGCAAGCTGTTGCGTCGACCCGTAACTGCATGCTCCCCCTTCTTCTTGGACTAATGCTCCATCGACTCCCTGAAACATAGGACTTTCATTAGTAATGAACACAAAATTGAAAAAAGAAGACACATAGGAGGGCGACGGAACTGTCCTGAAACGTTTCTCGAGCATCTGAGTGACATCAACGGTAGTCGTCAATACGTTGGACTCCTCAGCATCTCCCTGAAAGACAGTACTTGCATTATTTTGGATAACAATAATTATAACTGAAAACAAAGACTAGAGGACGAGTACAAGGGTGTACCATTAGGTAACATAATTACACGATAAATTAAAACTATTGATTTACATGCCTAAAACAAGTCAGTGGCAGAATAGCCAAGTAAGATTACCCGATAGGCGCTTGAAGTGGCTGATGACTGCAATAACGACACGGATGGAGAATCTTCCGCCTTCATATTGAGTGGATACATAAATGGGGAAATTATTGTTAGCTAATGCTACACACTACCGCAAGGCCGAGAGATAAATACGTAAACTTGACTCACCAGTGGAGGGATGTGGACGAATAGAGTGGGAATAGCGGTTGAGAGCAATTTTCGCCTCGCTCGCGGTGTTTTCTTCTTTATTAGCAATGATGTGGAGTACATGTCAGAGGTAAAGTGCCTGCTGCAGATGCGGTATCGATCACCCCTCTTGTCCGCAAAGACCTCTAGGACTCTACTTTCAAGCTCAGACGGTGGATATCCGCAATATCGGACCAATTCTCTTATCTGATCTATTGTCTTAGGGAAAACATGCATTATAGTACCTTCAGATTTATTATGGGTCTTCGAAAGGCAACCGCCAATGGAACAGGCAGGCATTGTGGAAAGTTCTGAAAAGTAAAGATCAACAATTCTCTATGAATACCAATGTAAACTCAGAACATGTGACTAGTTCCTTGCATGTACTGTCTTGAACGAAAAGAAATTGGACGCAAAATGATTATGGTACATGGCCTTACCTTGACGAACAAACAGTTAGATGCAGGGATCAGAGTAGTTTCTTGTCGTAGAACAGGGAGCAGTTCACAGGTTGCAAACTGACGAGTTTCCTCGAAGTGGTCACGGAAGTTCACAGAGACGAAGAGCAGATAACCAGCACCTTCACGGGTTGACTAGCAAAGCGCAAAGAAGTGCTCATTAGAAATATGAAGTGGGTTATAAAGAATTCGAAACAGGGGTGTGTTTGTGAATGAATGACGTGTATATGTCGTGGCATTATGTGGATTGCAGGGGGCCGTCCAGCGTGAGGGGGGATGCTTGGCAGGAGACACGGGGTCTGGAGGTAGACATGGGAACAACAACCCATGCTCTATAGACCACTTTGAAGTGTACATGGTCTTTGGCACCTCTTGGCCTTTATCGCTCCCTGACTGCTTCAGTTGCCAGCACAAGTACCCCGGTGCGAACTGCCTTTGATAGGGCGGGGGGTGGATTGGGGCGGTGGTCGTGCAGACAAGACACAGGAAGACTCGTGAATGGAGACACACTTATGTGGATTGCAGGGGGCCGTCCAGCATGAGGGGGGATGCTTGGCAGGAGACACGGGGTCTGGAGGTAGACATGGGAACAACAACCCATGCTCTATAGACCACTTTGAAGTGTACATGGTCTTTGGCACCTCTTGGCCTTTATCGCTCCCTGACTGCTCCAGTTGCCAGCACAAGTACCCCGGTGCGAACTGCCTTTGATAGGGCAGGGGGTGGATTGGGGCGGTGGTCGTGCAGACAAGACACAGGAAGACTCGTGAATGGAGACACACTTATGTGGATTGCAGGGGGCCGTCCAGCATGAGGGGGGATGCTTGGCAGGAGACACGGGGTCTGGAGGTAGACATGGGAACACCAACCCATGCTCTATAGACCACTTTGAAGTGTACATGGTCTTTGGCACCTCTTGGCCTTTATCGCTCCCTTACTGCTCCAGTTGCCAGCACAAGTACCCCGGTGCGAACTGCCTTTGATAGGGTGGGGGGTGGATTAGGGCGGTGGTCGTGCAGACAAGACTTGTTTGCCGCAGGGCCTCACCAAGGAGAGGCCATCTAACTGCATGTAAGAGGCTGGCTGCAGGATCTAGTACATGGAAGGCAGGGGGGTGAGTTTATAAATACCTCACCCTCCCAGGAGAATATATGGGTGCAGTTCACCCTGGAGACCCTGGATGCCTAGGCAGTTAGTCAGCAGCAGGCTGGCCTGTGGTGGCAAGGCGGCACGGGCCAGAGGTGGTCATCTCTGTACCCGGTGCCCAAAAGGATGATTTATTATGATCAACCATATTTACCTATAACCATGTTTTGTATCAATAAAATACAACGGCCTTCCTTTTATTGCCAACGCTTGAACAAATCAAAACAACCATTGTTAAAATATATATTGGGTTTTATTTTAGATCTTAATTTCAATTGAACATAAATAATAAACATTACACATTGTAAATTTGCGGTTGCAGCACATCCAGGGAAAATCCGCGGTATTGTCCACTGTCACTGGGGAAATGTTGTCTAATGGCAAGTACCGCACAGGCAGGTATTACTCTCCGAACGCGGTGTCCGAGCCTCCCGTGAAGCCACCAAGTGAAGCAACGATAGGCCACCAGCCTGTACCACCTGTGAAAACGAAAGATGCAAACTGTATTAAAATGACAAAACTTTCTTATCACTGTCGATTCAGGTAAAAAATGTCATTCTGCTTTGAAAAAAATTCTATCTAGAAAATGCACAATATGGAACCAATTTACATGCATTCGAATGATATGTAGATGTAATTTTATATGTGGGAGACAACCATGACATAGTAGTGGCATCACTGACATCACAACCAGAGTATACTTACTCGTTACTCGGATTACGCGGACGAACAGTGCCGCGAAGTTCGTGCATAAGCACCATCATCATCCTCAACACGGTCCGTGACAGGCAGGCTTCCCTGAACTCTGGCAGCTCAGTGATGCATTGCGGACTTGGCTCGCCTTCCGAAATGTAGGCCAGGCATCCCGAGTTTTCTCGGCAGCAGCAGTTCTCCTCCTCAGTTGGCATTAGCTCGCACCGATTGCACGTGCACCAGGTGGAGACGCCGTCCATGCGACATGGTCCAGGCTCTTCATCCGTTGACTGGTCCTCCCAACTGCCGTCCGAATCCCCATCGTTTTCGCGTGCTTGCCTTTCCAGTAGTTCTTCCTCGGTGTACTCGGGCTCGTACATATACGGCATTATTGTAGCCATTGTGTGGTAAAGAAAGTAAAATAATTTATAGCGGTGGTACTGGTATCTGTTCACACGGGCTAGAATCAACGAAGGTAGCTGACCAGAGCACAGAAACGAGTCACAGAATACTCAAAGTAACACAGAGAGAGGAATGGATTCGAAAATCTGCTGCTGTGTGTTGTGAAACGGTCTGTTTATACTTATTGAGGAAAGAGGCGTCCTGCCATTTCCATGGCGACACTTCATAAGCTGAGGCGCAGCGATTGTTGACACGAAACGTGCTTTGGCGTTGGGAAATGGGCGGTACGCGTCTGCTGATGTCAGGCTCAGGGGCGGGGGATTTGATTTAGTGCCGCAAAAGCAGGTGAGCCAGGGCGATGGGGGGAAATGATAGGATTATCATAAAATGGCGGATGTTTTCGAGTGCGTTAATGGACGAAAAGTCGGGTAAGGTCCATAGGAAAGTTTTCTACGATCTACCGATTTATGCTTAAAAACACATGGCCGAACCATAGGAACAATAAAAAAAAGTCCCGGAACTATCCTTTAAGTGCATGGCCAAAGGCCGTAGGCCATGCACCCAATAGCCTAGGCCTTGCCCACACCCCCCGCAGCAATGCAGTTTACACTGCATCTGTCAGAGGCTCCTCACCTTTACAGAATGGTTGTGGAGCACATTGTACACTTGATAGAGCAACAGAAGTCAGCTGACATGCAAATACTGTAGGTTGGTTGGGTTGGCAGTAACACCATTGTATGTGAATGAAAGTGGGTAGGTGCGCCGGAGGCTGTGTTAAGTTTGTAGATTCTGGTAAAAGCTGAATCTTTGTATACGTAGCCGTATGACGGTGCTGAGCTTGGGTAGGAGTGCCGATGGCTGAGGTATGTGTGTGGATTGTGGTACTTGATGACATGTTGCCATTCATGGCTGCATTACGCTGCAGTGGGTGTGGCCAAGGCCTAGACTATCGGGTGCATGGCCAAAGGCTGTAGGCCATGCACCCGAAGTCAAGGCCTTCACCACACCCACTGCAGTAATGCAGTTTTTACTGCATCTCTCAGAGGGTGGTCACCTTCACAGAATGGTTCATAGAGCACCAGAAGTGCGCTGACATGCATACATTGTTGGTTCCATGGGTGCGGGCATTGTTGGAGCATCCTATGGTTTTCGGTGTATGGCTGCAGATTGTGAAATGAAAAGTCTTGCAGTGTGCCCACTGGATGCAGTGTTGGAACACTGTCACTGTACAAGAGGGTAGGGTTGAAGTGAATGTGCGATGTGCTTGGACATTCTGGTTTGTGCAGCTTCCTGGGAGTAGGCCCAATGTTGTGAGGATTGTGCGGTTTGGTTGCCAGTGACATAATACTTTGTTCATGGATGTGGGTAGGAGTGAGTGGCGGAGGCAGTGGCATGTTTATGGAATCTGCTAACTGTGACATGTTTCCATGCATCCCTTTGTTATGGTGCTGGGGTTGGGTAGAAGTGCCACTGGCTATGCTACATTTGTGGATTGTGGTTTATGGCCACAGGTTCTCATGCATGTCTCCATTATGTTGTGATGGGTGCTGGCAAGCAGTAGACTCTTCTGTGCATGGTGAAAGGCATGGTCGGTGCCGCTCTGGACGATTTTGGATGCTGACGTTGTGGGGGTCTTCCCACACCTTGTTCGGAATGTTGAACGGTAAATATGGAGTACTGTACAGAAATTATAGTGTTGACTGCAGACTTCTTGGCTGTGATTGGTGCATGTATGCGTGAATATTTCACAATCCTCAATGAAAGAGTGCGGGAAGAACAACAGTGGAGAGGGGAGATGGACTGCCCCTGCTTTACTGGGGTGCAGGCTTTGCTGTAGCTGAGAAAGCGTACGCGCCACATCCTGCTATTCGCAGCGTAGTGGGCATGCCAATGGAACTGTGGGCATTATGGAATCATGTGTCGAAGGTGTGATTCACAGGAAGGGTGGTACTACTTTCTCCCAAACCTCTCTGTGTAATGAGTTTGGTGGACATGGAGGGACGCACAGTGCTGATTGGGGTGATACATGTGTACAAGATCTGTACAGATATGCTGTGCAAAGGGGCGTTGCTGCTAATTTCCGGTTAGAAGTAGTGGACGGTTTGTGGGCCAGTGTCCATGTGTGCAGTTTTGGTGCGATGGTTCACCTTTGCGGATATGTGGCCTCCATCGTTACTGGTGAAGTAGTTCTGATGCATTATGGAGGACTACATTTGGATTACATGTCGTATGGACATTTTCCCCGTCATCTGAAGAAGTTGATGACTGCAGTGATGTGGATCTTTCCCACTGCCAAGGTCGTTTTCGCACCCATTCCACCAAAAGGAGTATGGGACCATGCTGGTGTAATTTGCCCCCAGCCACAGCTCGGAAGGTGTCTTATGGCCAGAAGCATGCCTGCATTTATGTGCCCTGATGACATGTGGTCCACTCACCCTGAGAGCATTAATTTCCAAAACATACACTGCTTTCATGCAAATGGCATTTCTTTGACTGCCATTGGCACTACCATTGTCTTGTACACTGTGCACGAAGCGTTGCCCTTAATTCGGTAAAAAAAATGGAGGAGGAGAAGCAAACAGAAAGGCATACAAAGAGAAAAAACAAAAAAGGTGGTTGGCAAGCATGTACAAAACAAAACGCGTAAAAAGCACAAAACAAAGGAAAAATAAAACTTTTTCAGAGGGACCACTAAAGACCCAATCGCCTACCCTGTTTCCCAAATCTCCCCCTCCTAGCATGAAAACTCAGTGGATTACGCTGTACTTTAAGGATTACACGTGCCACATCCTGCCATTTTCAAGATGGGACATGGAAATGGGACTGTGGAGCGAAAGACACTCCTCAACGAGGTTTGTGGTTGTGTGTATGCAAAAAGTGTTGTTGAAGGTCTCTTTGTACAAAGAAGTGCAGAAGACTATGGTGGAAGTGGGCAAGGTAATGGCCAGGCATCCTGGGTGTATGCATGAACTGTATGTACTTGTTTGAAGTTCGTAACATGAATGCAGTGCTGATTGGGAGCTATAATTTTTGGAAAGTGTGCAGTAAGTGGGGTACTGCGGACAAAAAAGAACCTATGCAGTGTACAAGGTAAGTGGCTGGCATCCTACTGTCACGAATGCATTCTATGTATGATATGATATGCCATTGTATGCTATGGCATGTGTAATGCGCCTATACACATGATTAGCAAAGCGCAACAAGACAATGGATGGAGGAACAGAGGGGAGACTGAGACAACAAACTTACTAGGCTTGTTGTGACTTACATCGCCCAAGTGCATGGCTGCGGTGAGGCGAAGGTGCAGTACATGGGTAGAAGAAGATATGACAATAAGTAAAAATACGGGCTGATTGTGCCGAGTGCAAGGATAAGTGCACACATCAGTTGGTGCAGGAACTGTTAGGGATACAGAAAACAGTCCCCAAGTGCAGGGTTTGCTAGAACGGCAGTGCAGGGTTTCGCCTGGCAGGGGAGGTGGCATGGGCCCACATCACAGAGTCGCCAGGTAAGCAGTGCAGAATCAGTTTACGCCAGGCAGTCAGCCGGGGAGAGGAGGAGAAGCAGACGCAAAGAGAAAGGCTTTGAGGTGCTTCCAGAACCGGCGATGGCTCTCCTCAAGTTTCAGAGAGGCAGGGAGGCTGTTGCAGAGGGAAAAAACCCTCTACCACCAACTGGTTTCTTGCAGAAGCGATTGACCCTGAGGGAGTTGGAGGCTGATGAGGGAAGAGCGCGAGCACAGAGATATATAATAAGTGAGAGTTGAATTTATTGAGGTCCCAGGGCTCAGAAGGCCTTGTGTATAATGCAGAGGGTTTTCACCTTATTCCTTGCAGCCACTGGGAGCTATTGCAGACATTTCAGTGCAGAGGAGATACCATCCCAAGTCGCGCAGTCCTCTTCTGGATGCGTTGCAGAGGGAAAAGAGTAGAAGTGGGCAGATTTAAAAAGAGCCTGTTGCAATACTGCAGGCTAGCCAGAAAAACAGCTGTGAAGAGAGTGATCTTTTGGAAACTTGCTTTGGGTTGGTAAGATACATGCACTGCTGCTTTTGGTGGCGTACGTCACGATTTATGTAGGAGATGGGTTAGTGGGGAAAACCATTTCGTAGCATTGCCGGAAGGAAAGTAGAGCACTCCTGTTTCGATATATTACAATGTATGATATGGGTAAATGAAAACGTTGCCAGCACATACCACTGAAGTGCCACTTAATGGTAGGGAATGGGTAAAAAAAGACAGTATGCTTTTAAAGACCGTAATGGACGCTCAGTGGCAGATACCGTGCACAGAGGCTCTTATAACACAGTGGTAAACATACTGCAGAAAAGGTTTTCATACTTCCAGTTTATGATGATGGGTCCGCATGTTGGAGGCATGTGGATGCATAAGTCTTGCAATCTTTTACTGAACTTTCTACTGCACATGCTTTCGAGTGACAGGACACTTGCAGGCAGATTTTGTGATGGTACCTCTGAAGTGTTGTGCAGAACTGACAGTGTTAGATGCTAACGTCTTGGAGGGCATTGGTGGAATCGTGTGTGCCTATTTACTCATACCCGATGAGGTAGTGGTGGACAAAAGATAGTGGCAAGGGAAGGACTGCTCCTTATTTACTGGGGTGCGGCCCTTGCGGTACTTTGGGAAGCACACGTGCCCAATGTGCGCTTCTCACCATGCTGGCCAATGGACATGGAACTTTGGGGATTATCCAATCGGGTACTGTGGGTGTGGTTCACAGGAAGGGGAGGTCATACTGTCGTACATTACTCTGCGTAGTGAGGCTGGCTGACATGGCAAAATGCATTGTCTTGACTTTGGGTGATGCCTTTGTGATAAAGCTGCACAACTATGCCCTGGAAAGACACTTTGATGGCAATTTCGGTTTGGAAGGAATGGACGCTTTGTAGAACGCTGTGTACGAGCACAGTTTCGCTTACATGCATGCACTTTGCAAAGACCTGGCCACTTTTGCTACTGAGGATGTCATCATCCACTACGGTGGCATGCATATGGGTTACATGGCTTGTTTAGGTTTGTTCCGTCGACTGGAGAGGTTGCTAAATCTAGTGAAGAGGATTTTTCCCACTGCCAAGGTGCTTTTCTCATCCATAACACCACAAAGAGTATGGGACAACGCTCCTGGATGTTGTTCCGAGCCAGAGGCAGGAAGCTGTCTCATCAACAGAAGCATGTACACTTTTTTGTCCGCTGATGGGATGTTCTTCTGCAACAATTACCTCATTAGGGTTCCATGTCATAATTTCACAGCAAAAATAACACCATACAAAAATATCGCCATATTTCTGCAGCAAAATTCACAATGGACCCTGCGGGGGACACCCCTGCAACCCCTGCTCCCACATAATATCCCCAATAAAAATATCGCCTATGGCGAACCAAACGGCCATATTTACGGCGATATTTTTGTTGGGGATATTATTACCTTATACCGTCATTAGTTGTGGAAATGCTGAGTTTTTCCAAGCAAATGGCATTTCGGTGTCCCCCATTGGTAATGCTGTTTTGTTTGCCCGTCTGCAAGATGCAGTGAAGAGTTTACTGTAACAATGTGCACACAAGAAAACACAAACTCAAATAAAAACCAAAAAAAGGTGTTTCTCTACAAGCATCAAAAAAATAAAAAAGACTCTTTTTAACGAACTCCCCCTACCCTGGTTGCAAGTTACTCCACCACGCCTGCATGCAGTATGAAAGCCACATACAGGGATTTTGAGGATGGCGGCCATGGAAAAGGGGACTGTGGGTATTGTCCAATCAAGTGCTCAGGGTGTGCGTCACAGAAAAGTGCGGCAATAGGAAGAAGGACTCCTCCTGCTTTACTGATGCACGGCCCTCGTGGTACTTTGGGAAGCGCACATGCGACATTCTGCGCTTCTCACCATGATGGCCAGTGGAAATCGGACTGTGGGTATTGTCCAATCAGGTGCTCATGGTGTGCGTCACATGAAAAGGCAGTAATACTTTTTTTTCATTACTCTGTGTAGTGAGGGTGGCAGGCAGGGATGGCGAGACGCACTGTCTTGATAGTCGGTGATGTAGCCTTTGTGGACGTTCTGTTCCAGTATGCCGTCGAAAAAGGCTTTCATGGCAATTTCGATTTGGAGGAAGTGGAGGCTTTGGTGCTGTGGCAATGTGTGCAATTTTGGTGCTGTGCTTGCAGTAGGTCGACGAGTGGCCACTTTAGCTAGCGTACATGGTGCAGTCGTGCATTATAGAATGTTTGATTTGGGCTCCATGGCTTGTTCCCATGTGTACCGTCAACTGAAGAAGGTGATGAAAGTAGTGAAACGCATTTTTCCCACTGCCAAGGTGCTTTTCTCATGTATACCACCGAGAATAGTATGGGACTATTCCAATGATTCCTGTCCGAGCCCGAGGTCGGAAGGGGTCTCATCAACGGAAGCATGTGTGACTTCTTGAGTGCTGCTGGGATGTTCTCCTGTAAGAATGCGAACATTGGTTCTCGATATATAAACCTTTTCAAAGCAAATGGCATGTCTTTGTCGACCAGTGGCAATGGCATTTTGTTTCACAATCTACAGGCTGCACTGAAGACCCTATTATAAGAATGTGAGCGACATACAAAACACAAATATACTTATTGAAACTGAATAAAAGGTGTTTCTATGGAAGCACCTTTAAAATAAAACAAAAAAGGCTCTTTTCAGAGCCGCCACAACTAACAACGTCCCCTACCCTGGTTGAAAGTTATTCCCCCACTCCCACGCACGCAAAGCACGATAAGTCTGCGGACATCGCGATAGTTGCAGGGTGGCGCGTGTTACATATACCTCTTTTGCAGATGATGGCCATAGAAATGGGCCTGTAGAGGCTACAGGATTGGTCAATAAGGTTTCTGGGTGTGGTGTGGGGGAGTTCGAAATACATTGATTGAAAGTGAATGGAAAACACTGTGCAGTGGCTGCTCATTTTGGATTCTATCATGTGGATGTGTAGTGTTATGGAGTACCTACAATGAAGTGACTGATTTTGGTATGTCTGTGTGACACTTTGGTGACGCGCGATCATGCTGACATTATTGTTCTTCATTGTGGAGGGAAAATTGCACAGCATGTTACATGCATTTCAGTGCCGTTTGCGATGAAGGAGGCACTTGCCCAGGTCATGTCTGTTTCCGATCTCCTGCATAACTTTCTATCGCATTTTGCAGACACCGTTGTGGCTGCGTTATTTTTCATGTGGTTCGCAAATGGAGAAAGCGCGGTACATTGTGAAGAAGTCTACTTCTGCCTTTCAACGACATGTGCCAATGGCGTACTTCACACATGGGAATATGACATTTCACAGCACAAACAGTTTTCCCAACCAATAACGTTCATCTTACTATTCCTGCCACCCCAATTTTGCACGCCCTATACAAATTGCCTTGCTGCCCTTCTTGAAAGTAGTGGAATAACTTTTGTAGTAAGTGTTGTGTGCTTACACTCTTCAAAACGCTCTGCAACACGTAAAGAAACCTCTTTCTACAGTGAACCGCTTTCTACCCGATTCCACTACAGTGTTTAGCACAGTGCCACGCCTCCCTTTATTTTGCGCACATTGTGTGTTTTACGCTCACCTGGTACCCACAGGGACGCCACCCAGCCAGCTGGTCGCTGATGCCCTTCCTGATGGTTCCCCGGCGGTCTCGGTGTCAAAGGAATTCTGCCTGGAAAATGAAGACTATGTCAGGACTGGGTGACTAAGGTAAGCAGTTTAATCAATCATCTCCTTATATTTCCAGCCCCTCCAGGTTCTCTTCTCACCTGGTTGCCAGAATCGGTGGGCTCTCCATCCTGCTCTCGGGGCAGCGGCGTGTTGGCTTTTGTGGGCGCTGGCGGTCCAGTTACTTTACTGACTGCGGCCCTTGTAGTGTCTTTCAGGTTAGTCTTATCGCAATTAATGGCGTCGTATTTCTTGCATGCCTTCTGTCTGTTCTAATGTCTCTTTTTATCTCCTCGAGGGGCGTGGAGTGTCCACTCGGAGAACGGGATGTGCTGGTTCTCACCGGGAGATGATGGCACGCTATAGCGCTATGATGCGGTAAGGAGGCGCTTTGCGTAGTGCAGCGATGCCTTGTCCTCCCTGACCTGTGTTTTTCCCTTTTCGTAGGTCGCAGAGAGTACCCAGCGCAGATGGGGTTTCCGGAGCAGTGCCGGACGAGAAGTAACCAGCCAGGTAAGTCTTTAAGCGCTTTTATGGTTGTAATGTCTCTAGAACCTCCGTTAATAATGTCTTTCTCCCTTTCTCAGGTCCCTCGATCGGGGCGGCGAACTCCTCCAACAGAGTTGTTTTTTCGGAATTCGTCGGGTTCGCGAGAAGCTGGACACGGTGAGCGTCACGTTGCTAGAAGCAAAGTAACACGAAGCGTGTGTTGCTGTTCGGGTGTGGTTTAAATAGCCACTGTAAAGTAGTCCAAGTAAAGTAGTCCCTAGGCCACCACACCCAACGCACTAGACTGCATAGCTTGGTTCTAGGAACCCAGCTATGTGGATGCCTCCATGTTGGCTTAAAGCCTTAATAAAGTAGTCCCTTAAGCAGATGCCTCTCCCAACTGATAAGCCTGGCGCCAAAGGCGCCAGGACTGGCCCCAAGAGGGCTTGAAAAGTGGAAGTCTGGCCTTATTAAAGATCCGAGCGCTGATTCCACCTGGCTTGTGGGCTTGTCAGGGCCGAGAGTCGTGACAGTGTGGAGCATATATGGTGCGCCGCGCCCTGCATCCGTTCATTGGCAATTCCATTGTTCAACTCTGAAAGGAGTTTTCTTTATTTCCCTTTTTTCCTTTCCCAGTTCATTTCTATTTATTTTGGTCTTCTAAGACACTCCACAGAAGGAACGGCAGGCAAGGCCGGGTACGGAAGGGGCAGCACCTGCATGGATAACATAGGGGATGCGCAGAGAGAGGACAATTTTGGGTGGCACTCAACTACATGGGTGCCCTTGCATTGGCATGCTCCCGGACGGACCCTTCCCACACACTTCCAAGTACCTTTCCTCTGTAGAGTAGCGCGTGGCAGTACATGCACAATACAATGCCCCTTGCTGGGTAGGGTCTGTAGCGTGGCATATGGTCTGCAAGGATGTTTTAGAGCTCTGCCGCCCTACAGGAGTGCCCCTGTTGTTGGCCTTAGCAGATGTGGGAAATAACCCTACTGCATTGTTGGAAGGGCAGTACCCTGCCCACTGGTCCCTTGTGCTTCTATTTGAGTTTTTGTCACATGCAGTACAAATACTTCCTGCTATGGCATTAGCCGAAGGACTAGCATTCACAGAGATGCATACATTCTGAAATTCAAGAATGCTTACAACAACGCAAAACACAGCTTCATTACGTGGAGCAGGGAGATAATTATTCAGCGCGACCCATGCAATTACAGTACTTTTATAACCACCACTGACATTGTTTGCGCTCTGTAGATTCTGCTGTTTGCTTAGTTGCCTTTACATGCACTAGTATTTGCGTGACCAACCACCCCAGCTTTGCCATTTTGCAGACTCACTACAAACCGTCACACCTGCAGTTACATGTTCTCTTCAACTGTACGACCCGCAGGAGACCCCTTAACACTTTCCGTCACAGTGCTCAGTGCAGAGATGGTGTGTCTGTTTCACAGGTCATGGAAAGGCAAGCAGCACATCAATCAAATTAATGAGACATTTAACACGCCCACGTTACACTGGAGGTTGCTGTTCCTTGATTACCAGTGGGCCTCATACAGCCAGGCGTGCTAAGCCATAATTGGTAGGTTTGTACAGCCACCCACGTAGTCGGCAGGAGTAATTGAAATGCGGTAGTCTACCATATGAATCCGTAGGGCTGGCGACAGGGTGGTGATACCAGCACACAGAGGATGCCCTACGCATGGATATAGCTGTACAACGGATACACGTGCGCCTCCACAACTAATTAAAATTGCATTTGAAGATGCGGCCATGCGGCCACTAATGGAGTCCTACAGTTAGCTGCAGTGTGATTGCACATACGCCAGCCAGGTGCAGTCTCCCTAGGAAACGTACATATTGCTCACCTGCAGTCATCTCTGACAGTACTGTGCAGCACAGATTCACCATGCAATGTTAACACAAAAAGAGAAAACACTCACCAACACTTACCATGTACATCTGTTATTGCTAAAATACACCAACACTATTAGGAAAAGGAAGGGGTAGCACAAATGGATGTATACACCAGAGAACTTGGCCTTTCCACATGTTCATCATGAGGTCAGCCAAGAAATCAGTGACAACCCGTTCTTAACGGGATGTTATGGTTCAGTTGCAGTACCAAAAACCTATAATTTTCACAGAAAACACTATGCTAAAGCTACGTTCCGGTTACAGTCCCCTAATAAAAACCTATGAAATTCACTAACAAAAAACATTTTTAAAGGGACTTTATGGCTAAGTTGCACTTCTACGAACCTATCCCCTTTACTGGAAAAACAATGCTAAAGGAAGGGTCTGGTTACAGTGGCCTACTAAAAAAATATCAAATTCAGTGAAAAAACGTTGCTGAAGGGTTGTTATGCTTCAGTTGCCCTAAGGTAAATCCTGGCAACTTCAGTGCAAAAACTTTTGTTACAGGAAAGTTAGTTACTTTGCACTAAGGACAACCTGTCCATACTATAATTACAAGTAAAACTGAAAAACCCCAGAAATTCGCCAGTTATGGTATGCTAAGCAACCGTAACTCACGCCACCACTGTGCAGTGCTAAGACTAACACCCATGACATCAAAGATGACATCTCAAATGTCATGACGACATCACATGTGCATTTACCTTTCATGAAAGCCTCCACAAGGGATTTTCAATATAATGTTGGGAGGAAACTATCAGTGGTCATTGGGAGACCTATCATGAGATACATAATTCATTACACAATGCATTGCTGTAAACACAATTGCAGTACAGAGTTCTTTCCAGTATAGGAAACAATGAATGAAGAAACGTAGGCATTGTTTGCAGCATGCACCATAGCGGTGCAATAAGCTAATTTTTGCCATGTTGGATCGTAAAATGATGAATGCTTTAGTGTCAGAGTTTTGCATACTGTGAAATATGTAATCGGTAGTTAATAGCGTCTCACTTACTACAAATTTGCACTGCTACACACACAACATAAAGAGACTGCAACAGACACAAATAAGCCGATATACAGGGAAAGTAAAATAGGCAAAAAAGAAGCAGTATTACCAGAAAGTGTTCATTACCTAACTGCTTATCTTCATGAACACAAATGATTGCTGTGTTTCAGGCCTGCTTCTTTCCTTTTGTATATGTATCATATGATGTGACTGAACTCATAGGAAAGTAGTGTAGGAACATATGAGAAGGGTAAGGTCTACAAACATAGTACCCTTTCAATGTTTACTTCCTGACTGTCAGTGAAGAAAACCACCAGCCCTACATTTGTCAGTGAACAAAAAAAATAGGGAGCCATACATGTGATGTCATCAGTGGTGTCATCAATGACATTTGTGATGTCATCTTTGATGTCATGGGTGTTCGTCTTAGCAGTGCACAGTGGTGGAACGAGTTATGGTTGCTTAGCGTACCATAACTGGTGCATTTCTGGTTTTTTTTGGTTTTACTTGTAATCATAGTATGGATAGGTTGTTGTTAGTGCAAAGTAACTGTAACGTTCCTGTAACAAAAATATTTTCACTGAAGTTGCCAGGTTGTTGTTAGGGCAACTGAAGCATAACGTCCCTTCAGCAATGTTTTTTCACTGAATTTGATAGTTTTTTAGTAGGCCACTGTAACCAGACCCTTCCTTTAGCATGCTTTTTTTCAGTAAAGGGGATAGGTTCGTAGAAGTGCAACTTAAGCATAAAGTCTGTTTAACAATGTTTTTTGTTAGTGAATATATATATATATATATATATATATATATATATATATATATATATATATATATATATATATATAATGGAAATGTGTGTGTGTATGTCTGTTTGAAATGTTCAGCATACTTCCCAAGATGCCACAAAACTGAAATGTGGCGTGTGCGTAGGTTACATGGTGCAGACCATTTAAAAAGTATAAAATAGGAATGTTTCTACTTTTTTTTTAAGCTGTTATTTTAAGCAATCTGCAATGCGTGGTTATGTGCGTGTGTCTGTTCGAAATGTTCAGCATTATTCACAGCATGCTACAAACCTGAAATGTGGCGTCTGGGTAGGTTCTATGGTGTACGACATTTTTCATTTTTTTGTTTGTTTGAGTGGTCTGCAATGCTTGATGATGTCTTTGTGCCTGTTCGAAATGTTCAGCATAATTCCCAACATGCTACAAACCTGAAATTTGGCATGTGCGTACCTTCCATGGTGTAGACAATGTAACAAGTATAAAATATAGAATTTTCAGACTTATTTTTTCTTTAAGCATTCTGCAATGCTTACCCCTGCCATATGGCTCTTCGTACTGTAGTTCTGCTGTAGTTCTACGTTCATTGTTCCTAAAGTTCAGCACTTAATGAAAATTTCAGCAGTTCATTGTTCCTAAACTTTCCATATCAGCATTCTAGCTGACATTAGCAACACTCACTTTTGAAGTAATGGGGGTGACACAATACAGTGCTTTTGTAGTAATGCGGGTGACAGGAAACGGTGCATGTCTCTTTAATAGCGTCCGCAATGACCATGTCTGTCACATCACATCTTGGCAAATCTCTCATGACAATTACAGAAACTTCCTTTCCCACTGAAATTGATGACTGTATGCCATCTCAACAGTACGAAGCTGACCTGTTTCAGCTGTACACATGCGGGTATGGCACTTCAAGCTTACACACTGCAGCCCTACACATACGACACTTATGTTGAGGTCGCTGCTGCCTCGGCTGTAGATCGGGACCCCAATAATGTTGCTGAGCAATCTCAACGCTCCAACTCAAAGTAGCTGGAACCGATTCACGGGATTCATGCTTTTCTCATGGTCCACTTCATGTGGTTTGCTCCATATTTGGAAACAGTCAATTTGTTCACAGTAGCTCCTACAGGAAAGAATAGCAATAATCTCTACAAAGAAGCATTGGTTTAGTTCATTAAATAAACTTCAAACTAGGACTGAAATAGGAATTATCGTGCGAAGCATTAAAAAGCGCCCTTACATATCTAAAAACCTACAAAATATGTTAAAAGGTGTATGATTTTTGTTTTCCCCATCTTAAATGGTACACTAATAGTACCACAATGCAAATCATAGGACATTGCCTTTTGGGTTTTTCAAATGCACTTTTAACATTAAAAGACAAATAACACAAAATAATGTGTGTTTTATGTCATTGTTTGACATGTGTGCAACATTGAAGCTGAATGGAGTGCTTCTGGGCATGTTTTCTGACTCAGTTGGGTTCCCATTTCTGCCAATCCTGCGTGTGTCTGTGTGGGGGCTGTGGGGATCAGCAACCTTATGTTGCATAGTGCAAGTACTGGAGCTTTGGGTGATGAATTCACACCTGTTCTTGCATGGTCAAATACTGCCAATTTGGGACAATGCCATAGCCAGTGTGGTCCTCACAGGCATTTCCTTGCCTTTTGGGCAACACCATTGATCATGTGTGTTTCATGGGCAAATAATTGAATTCGGGACCAAAGTCCTGAACACTGTGTTTTTACAGGGCAAATGATGGAATCTTGCTGCAAAGACAGCACAGATGTGTTCTTACAGGAACAGATTCTGCCTTTTTCAGCCAAAGCCATCACAAGCGTGGTTTTACTGAGGTAACTACTGGTATTGTTGGGGCAATGCCATCACAAGTGTTTTCTTACGGGGGCAAATGCTGGCATGTTAGGGCAACCCACTTGTTCATTTACAGACAATGCTGGCATTGTTTTTTCTTTTTTTTATGTCTATCTTGTACATCTGCAAAACGTTGCAATTAATGGTCGGGCATATGTTTGTTTTTCTGCACATGTAATGAATGTTTATTCCTGTGTAGAGTTGCCTGTTTGTGTTTGCCATCGTTATTTCATTCTGATGTACTCTCTGGTAGATGTTGTGCCATACCAATGTCCTGAAATAATAAATAGTAATTTAAGCATAATAAGGCAGACTTAGTTGCAATGGCTTGTTTGCGAATCGTATGGTTTTTTGCAAGTTTAAGTCCAGAATAAATCAACACAAAATTAATAATTCGTGGCCATATTGCCCCTTTGATTGGAATGTTTTGCGGCATGCACTACAACAGCCTAAGGCCAAGGAGTGTGCCGAAAAGCTTGGAAGGCGGGTCAATTTTGACAAAACATGGACGGAGGAGTACAGTTTTCAACCTCTGTAGAAGACCTTCTGCAAAACCATGTTTTTCCAGCAGTCATTTTAGATATGAAAATGTTGACAAAAATCTGTCATGAGTGTTCGGTTGCATGTCAAATTTGGTGAAGTTTCAAGGACGACAACTAAAGTTACAGAAGACTTTTTTTTTAAATGTTCTTATGTAAAGTTGTGGGGACATCACGTGATCGCACTCGCGAGATCTCGCGAGATCTCGTTCCGACGTGATCTCGCAGACCCACGCCCCACGAAAAGAACATTGCCGCGAGTAGCAGGCTGGCAGAGCGCCAGACAGCCGGCCTGACAAGCGCTGCTCCTGATAGTGAGCCTACGCACCTGGGGCCCTGACAGCTTGCACACCAAACTTCCAGGGCATAAATCCAATGCCACAGGAGGCCTCATGGGGGCCCTGGAAGTCTACAGCGTGCAGTACCACGGCACACCCTGCCTCCAGTGAAGTAACTGGGAGGCCAGGCCTGATTGTGAGTACCTGCTCCTGACCAGCATATGGACCATTGAGCTCACCTGTTCTGTTATATATAATAAAGCCAGTTAAAACTGTCCAAGCGCCCTGTCGTCCTTAGAGGCCACAACATAACTGGCGACAAGGATATCAGAGTTCCCATGGACCCATCATGCAAGGGGCCACACCGCCCCCTGTGTTCCTCCCCTCACCAGGGACCCGGCAATCCCGTGGATGCAATGGGAGCCTCTGTTATCCACGTATCTGGATGCCGTAGGTGGCACAGGATATGCCCCTGCCAGGAAGAAGGCTATGCTGCTGAACGCAATGGGCGTCGAGGGACAGCGCATTTTTGCCAGTTTAACAGCTATACCAGTGGACGACGACAACGTCTACAAAGAGGCAACCCGTCGCATAGTAAAGCAGTTCACAAATAAAGAGAACGTGGTGCTACACAGGCTGAGATTCTACACCCGTAAGCAAAAAGGGAGCGAACCCGTGGACGACTACATCACCAGGATGAGGGAGCTGGCATCCTTATGCACTTCGGCGATAACGCGGAACAAGTCATCTGCGACATGCTGGTCGTTCACACAAATTCCAGGAAAGTGCAGGACAAGTTCATACAAGAAAAAGAAGAAACCTCCAGCAGGCGCAGAGAGGCGGGAAGTCATCTACCTGTACCTGAGCTTACGGCGCTACAATGGAGAGGGCGCAGAGACAAGCAGTCCCGTGACAGCCCCAGAGACAAAGGCCCCAGGCAGAGGGATGTGCCAAAATGCTACAGATGTGCCAGCACCAAACACATTGCGAACGACTGTGACTGCCCCGCCAGAAACAAGGAGTGCTCCAAGTGCGGAAGCATTGGTCACGTGGCCCCTGCTTGCACGTGGCGGGAAAAAAAGTTGCCCGTGTCGCTGGCGACCGTGCCTCAAGCGACGAGGACGAGCTACAGGACAGACCCATGGTCATCATGGTCAACGCCCTCCATGCCAGGAGAGAGAAGCCCCACTGCACCATTAAAGTGGACGGCATGGAAACGTGCGTCATGGCAGACTCCGGGTCAGACCTCACTATCCTTCCCATCGACACGTACAAGGAGATGATGGGACAAGCAAAAGTAGAGATTAGAACAACCAGGCAAAAGCTGACGGTCTTTGGAGGTGCAACTGTCGACCTTCTGGGTTACATCAGAGCCCAAATTGAATTCAAAGGGAGGTCTACCACCACCAAGGTGTACTTCTCACCCAAAGGTCCAGCCGTGCTCGGGTGGGACGATCAACACAGACTCAGCATTAAACTAGACCCCAGCATTCTGGAACAGGTACTCATGGTCTCCTCAGGAGCAGCGCTAAATTTCAAGGAGATTTTCCCAAGCCTGTTTTCCGAGAAACCAGGGAAAGTGAGAGACTTTGTCCACAAGATTCATTTGACACCCAATGCCATGCCTGTGAAACACAAAGTTTAGACCAGTGCCTGCAACGGCAAGGCCTGCGTTAGATGTCCATCTCCGGAAGATGGTTGAAGAAGGGACCATTGAGACAGTGGAATCCTCAGAGTGGCTGAGTCCGGTGGTTCTAATCAAGAAGAAATCCAGCAACGACCTCAGAATATGCATCGACCTGAGAAGTCTGAATCTAGAGGTTGTCACTGATAGCTTTCCGCTCCCCAGCATCAGCGAAATTGTCCTAATGATGAAAGAGGCGGCAATCTTCTCAAAGCTGGACATGCGTGGCGCCTATCACCAGATTCCACTACACAAGTCTTCGCGCCCTCTTACGGCGTTCATCAGTCCTTTCGGCACCTTTCAATATACCCGCATGCCGTTTGGGCTGTCCTCGGCAGCGTCCGCATTTCAGAGAATGATGAATTCCCTACTCAAAGGACTCACACACGTCTCATTCTTTCAGGACGACATCCTCGTGTATGCCAAGGACAACAAGACCCATGACAAAGCACTTGGGGCAGTCCTGAGCAAGCTTCAGGAGGCAGGCGTTCATCTTCGCCACGAGAAATGTGTCTTTCGAGTGAGCAAAGTAGAATACCTTGGGTACTGCATCTCAAGCGAAGGGGTGAGCCCCAAGAAGAACCTTATGGAGGCCATAGCAGACACCCCGGCCGCGATGTCCAGAGATGAACTCCGCTCGTTCCTGGGCCTAGCGGAGTACTATGCAAAATTTGTCCCAAGGTTCTCCGAAACCACGTCCCCCATGAGGGAACTTCTGAAGAAAGGGGCGACCTACTCCTGGGGGCCAGTGCAAGACGAAGCCTTCACTGAAATCAAAAGCCGGATTCTGCACGCAACATGCCTAAAACCCTTCAACCCTGAATGGGACACCTGCATCACTACGGATGCCAGCGCATATGGACTGGGGGCCACCCTGACCCAGAAGAAGGGCGACACTGAAAATATTGTGGCATTCGCATCTAAAGCACTATCGTCAGCGGAGAAGAATTACTCCACCGTAGAGAAAGAAATGTTGTCTTGTGCCTGGGCCGTTGACTACTTCAGATCGTACGTTTGGGGCACGAAATTTAGATTGGTCACGGACCACAAACCCCTCATCCACATGTTGAGCCCAGGCGGCACCAAGACTGCCATCCCGAGACTGTCCAGGATCGCCGCAAAACGTCAAGAGTACACGTACGAGATAGCCCACATTGCCGGCTGGAAAAACGCACAAGCGGACTGCATGTCCAGACTCCTGAACCAAAGCGCCCCTGGGACCACATTCTTAGAAGACGAATGTGTCATAGCCTCTATAGGCGACTTGAGGAACGGCGAGTACATGGACGTGAGTGAGCGCCACTGGCAGGAGGAGTTCGAGCAGGACGATGCCCTACGGCCCGTAGCAGCCTGGGTCCGCGAAGGGTGGCCTGATGAAAGAGCGATTCCCAAAGGCCTACGTCCTTACTGGAAGGTGAACAACGAAATCACTGCCATGAACGGTCTCATTCTGAGAGGTGACCAAGTGATCCCGCCCAGCGGAATTCGCAAAGTAATACTGTGCAGAGCGCACTCAGGCCATTTGGGGTGTAACATGACCAGGCGCAGGATACGAGACGCCTACTGGTGGCCAGGCATGGATCAGGACATACGACAAATGGTTGAAAGGTGTCATGAGTGCACTAACAGCGACAAGCGTCTGTCTGTGAAACAAGCCCCCATGCTGCCCACCAAAATCCCCAAAGGAGTGTGGCGCAAACTAGGGTTGGACTTCATCGGGCCGCTGGACAGCATGCCCCCAGAACATAAATATGGGAAAGTCACGGTCGACTACTTCTCAAAATGGGTCGAAGTTGACTTCACTTCGGACATCACCACAAACGGTCATTGAAGCACTCACCGCCATATTCCAGCGCGAAGGCCTCCTGGAGGAAATTGTGACGGACAATGGTGTCCAGTTAGTCTCTCGAGAAATGGAGAAATTCCTCAAACTCAACAATATTCAACAGCGAAGAGCAAGTCTCTACCACCCACAGGCCAATGGCCTGGTCGAGCGGGCGAACCGCTTCATCAAAGGGGCACTGCAACTAGCGCATGCCTCGGGCCTAAACCCATACAAGACTGTCAAGGAGGCTGTCGCAGCCCACCGCATCACTCCCAACGCTGTCACCGGCGTGTCACCATTCCATCTGCTAAGGGGGAGAAGGACAGCATCCACACTGGTACCACCATGGCTCCATCAAGTGAGGGCTGACAAAGATGTGGACATGGAAGACGTAGTCTTTCGCATGCAGCGGAACAAAGAAGCCATGAAGGCTCAAGAGGACACGCGTCGGGCTGCTCGCCACACAGCGGTCAACAGAGGCGACCTGGTTAAGATACGCCTCCCCCGCAAAGACACCTCAACCGGCTCCAGATACAGCAGTCCCATAGAAGTCGTTGCCAAAGGGTCAAACCACATCTGCACCAGCGACGGAAAGAAATGGAATCTAGAAAGGGTGGCCGTGTACCGCAGGAAAGAAGCTATTGAACAGCCACACTGGGAAACCGGAGATGATCAAGGCCAGCAAGAGCCATCCGAAAACCCTCGCCGGTCAGGAAGAGATACCTCGGAGATACCCTACGGCGACGAGCTCTCGAACACCAACTCTCCAACCCCACTCAGGGAGTTACACCGCAGGGCAAGACGAGGAGAACCTGAATCACCCGCATCTCCCCAAGAGTACTCCCGCAGCCCTGCCCCGCTTCAGGATCAGGGCAGACCACAGAGAGAGAAAAGGAAACCCAGCAAGTTTGCAGACTTCGTCATGGAATGACCATCCATCTTTTTCCCAGCAAAGGAGGTGTGTGGGGACATCACGTGATCGCGGGAGCGAGGTCTCGTGAGATCTCGTTCCGACGTGATCTCGCGGACCTGCGCCCCGCGAAAAGAACGTTGCAGCAAGTAGCAGGCTGGCAGAGCGCCAGACAGCCGGCCTGCAAGCGCTACTCCTAATAGTGAGCCTACGCACCTGGGGCCCCGACAGCTTGCACACCAAACTTCCAGGGCTTAAGTCCAATGCCACAGGAGGCCTCATGGGGGCCCTGGAAGTCTACAGCGTGCAGTACCTCTGCACACCCTGCCTCCAATGAAGTAACTGGGAGGCCCAGCCTGACATTGTGAGTACCTGCTCCTGACCAGCATATGGACCATTGAGCTCACCTGTTCTGTTATATATAAAGAAGCCAGTTAGAACTGTCCAAGCGTCCTGTCGTCCTTAGAGGCCACAACAAAAGTGTCTTGTAACTTTAACTATACTAGCATTTCTGATGCAGTATAATGTATAGAGCCAAATTTTGATGCAAATAAACTGCCAATAGTAATAATAATGTGGGACGTTGTCTTCAGATGCTACCGGGGGAAATCCGACAGGCTTGTGGCTGGAGCCACAGCCATGCTGATCTCCCCGAAACCGATAGAGTTATGGGAACGCTGGCGGCTGCTCACAGCCAAACACACAAGACTTGCGCTCAGTGGTCCAAGTGTATGAAAAGAAGTAGTGGAACTATGCTCCCTGCTGGCTTGCCCTTGCTCTCCGACAAACCCCATCACCACAGCCCCTCCCACGCGCACTGCAAACCCCCAAACAAACACACCTGCTGTTTAAGGGAATGTTCAGTGCAGTGCACTGAAGTGCATATTTAAACTTCGCCCTACACTTTTATTTTAAAAGTAAACCATTCCGGAACGGTTTCCTTTTAAAATAAAAGTATAATAACTGTAAAACTTTTTTTTTTGAAGTAGAGGAGCACCGCTCTCAAACACTTTCGCCCACTTCGACCACTGCTTGCGCTTTATACAAGGACAGCACATGGAATGTAGGTTCCCAGCAGCAGGGCTGGCCTTAGGACAGGGCGGGCCGGCCGACTGCCCCGGGCGCCATGCCCCCCAGGGTGCCATTAGCCCCATGCCACGCCAGCTCGGGGGAGTCTTTCAAGGGTTCCCCCGAGCTGGCATAGTGGGAGAAGGCGTGGCAGATGCCCTTTTGCTATTAAATGCGACCGCGCGGAACGCATTTAATAACAATAGGGTGCTGATTCTTTGCATCAGCACCTATTCATATGATTACCTCCTCGCTCCAACGTGGGAGCTAGGTGGTTTGCATTGGAATAGGACGCTCATGCATTAGTATTAGCATCCTATTCCAATAATTAGCCCCCTGCGAGGAGCCGGAGCTAGGAGTTTGGAAAAATGTGGGGCATCCTGCCCCCCCCCCCCCCCGCTCCTGTTGACCAGGGGCGCCCAGGGCGCTGCTGCCACTAAGGCCGTTCCTGTCCAGCAGTGAACATTAGGAGTAGCAGCCTTCATGAGCTGCAAGGATTCGGGATATTCATATAAAAGTCAGTAAACCAACAGTGCAAAAGTGCTAAATAAATGCAGGTGTGCTGCAGAGGCAATATAGCTTAGGACTTTCAGTCTCACAATCAGGCTGCACGATAAGTAAGAAATATTTGATACGGCCACGTAATCTCGCGATACTTGAAAATAAATTAGAGCCGTTGTGTTAACATCACAGGAAAATACGGTCTAAGTAGTCAGGCGGTGTCAAGTTCCCGTTCTGAAACTGAAAGACACTAGTCTCTTTTATAATATATTTGTCATCGTCAAACCTTTTTCTTCCACTACTGTCTTTAAGTAAATGCCATGTGTAGTGTTCTGCGGTGGCCACACGACGACCTATTGGCACTTTACAAAGCTGCCCAAATAGTCCAGAAGAGAATGGCATGCATTTGCTGTTCAGATAAGGCCTAATATCATTCCAATGCAGTCTGCTGTCTATGCTCTGCGTGGTGACTAGAGGAAGCTTTTGGATATCTTGGTGCTACTCGGTTAGACACACATGACACAAGTGGCCTATCTACCAGCTATCTAGCACTTGCGTGCATGTGTGGCTTGCCTCTGGGCACCGCTGTCAGCAACAGGAAGTGTGAAGTAACCAACCTCCGGAATTCAGGGAAGCGAAAGATGCTGATGTGCACTCAGCAGTGTTCAGTCAGGAGGTGAGGAGGAAGCAACCGTGGATGCCATGCGGCGGTGGTTCACTTGCGGACATGTATGCCGCCATGCTCCCTTCCAGAGGCTAATTCTCAGCACACCGTTTTCTGGTCCTAGGCAGTCCTGTTATGCATTTGTAAACTATGTTTGAGCCTCAGAAGAATTTAGAGCACAAGTCATGCAAGTCAGTGGGTTCTGCGCATGATGTAGACATTGCACACTAGTGGGTCGGAGCGAAGGGGCTTACCCAGGGCAGCGTCAATGCAATGGCCATGGACAGGCCAACAAAGTGGTAGTGAACTTCCACAAAGGAGCAAACGCCACAGCATGTTTGCAGATTGCCAGAACAGAAGCCTGAGATATGATGCTTAAAGGACCAGCCCAGAAGGAGGTCAGCCATG
Source organism: Ambystoma mexicanum (assembly GCF_040938575.1). NCBI lineage: Eukaryota > Metazoa > Chordata > Amphibia > Caudata > Ambystomatidae > Ambystoma > Ambystoma mexicanum. The sequence continues at coordinate 1,050,588,371 of NC_090935.1, forward strand.
TTACCTGTATTAATCTCAGGAAATGAATGTGGATGTATTGATCTGTTCCTGAAAGAAACCCACCCTCCCTATTAAAGAAGTGCAACTTTAGAAGTGCTGCAGGAAGATGTTATTTACATGTGCTTCTCTATACAGTGGCAAATCTTCGGCTCCTATTATCCATTTTAGGAAAGCGTTGCACTAGCATGACATACCTCTAGCCTTCTACGAAGAGGCAGATCTGTGATTTGTAGCACCCCAGTTGTGCTGTGCATATCTCAGTGATGAGCACAACTACTCTAGGTTGGTTTATTCCAAGTGTATGAGGAGGCTCTAGAATGGTACGTGCCTGGTACAGCATCAAGCGCTTCTGCCAAGAAACGTGCAAAAATCCAGTTGGTACGAAATGGGTGACCTAAGAGCGTGAAGCCCCAGGGAACGGATACAGCGGAAGACCTTGCTCTGCATCCAGCCCTCTACTATGTATTTATAGAACATTCAGAGGAATTGAATTCCCCCATTTAGAGGGAAAAGGTTAAGTGACAGAGAGAGGTTCAACCTGGTATTACACCCCTGCAAGTTGCTCATCTCCTAAGAGCTAGGTGAAAATCCTTAATACGTTATTCCACCACCAGTATCACGCCTCTCTCTGCCAGTACTAAAATGGCAAGTGTACCCATAATGATCTGTTAAAATGCCCTTTGGCTGTAATGTCCATAGGACTAATCTCCATGGTAGATATGTATTAATGAAGGGTTCTGTTGGGTGTATTGTAGTAACTAAATTGCCGATCTATGTACTCGATGCAGTTCAGGCAGGCTTTTTCTCCACTGTCCTAACGATAATAGGTGACTTTGCACAAGCTGACCTCTCTGGGTAAACAACCCTGTTAATGGCTGTAGTCAGAGATAGATGCCCGGGTGGTGGGAGGGGGTATGCAGCTAGATAGTTTTGACAAGGAGGATGGGTGTCACCACTCTCATCCCGAGGAAGAAGACTGTTTTCAAGAATTACTGGTGGACAAAGTAATTGCCCACTGCCGAAATTGACCAAGATTGATGCTACTGTATGATGCTACTGTAATATCGTATTATGCCTTTCTTAGGGCAGAGATTGTGTTGATACCAAAACAAAGATAAATCGGAATATTGAATTTCTGTCCCTATTTAATGCTCTCCTCCCTCAAACCGACCTCCTACCCTGCCGATAATAGCCCAGCCTCCATCATTAAACAATTTACAGGTGCCTGTGCTCAAAGCACTCCTCGGCATCGTGAATGCCTCCATCACTGCTGGGTCTTTCCTGGACACCCTCAAGACTGGTCTCATAAAACCTCTTTAGAAAAAAACGGCCGTAGTTCCAGACGACCTGGCCGACTACGAGCTTATTAAGAACCTCCTGTTAATCGGCAAAATCTTGGAAAAAGAAGGCACTACACAACTACTTGCCAGAATCCAACAACTACACCACCTTCACAACTATCAGTCTGGGTTCTGCCCCAAATGTAGCATCAAGACAGCCACCATCCACATGTATACGGGCACTCTTGCCTCCTTGTCCTTTACTTCTCGGCTGCATTCGACACCATCAACAACTGCACCCTCCTCGTCGGCAGGATGGGATTCACTGGCGTTGTCCTGAATTGGCTTACCTCCTACCTCTCAGGTAGACATGAGGCTGTCCAGATGACACATTGCATTCTAACTGACTCATCTCCTGTGAAGTCTCCCAAGGCTCCATCCTCTGTCCGATCACCTTTATATGGAGCCTCTGGGCACCCTAATCAAAGATCCTAATATAGCCGATAAACTGACTATATTCGGTTGTACATTGAACTGTAAAGCTCACATGACATCATGTGTCTTCGTTATTACCTAGCACACATCCAATCATGGATGTCTACTTCAATGTAACCCCTCCAAGACTGAACACATCCTCATCGACCCCCCCCCCCGCTAAACATCAACTCAATCAACAATGACTCAATGATATGTGCCTAGAAGGATTTGATCCGCAACTCCTTCAACTTCATAATTAACAGCAGCCCTTCCAGAAACAAGACCCAAATGGCCTGGTTTCAAATCTCCCCCCTTTTCAAAATCAAACCCTTCATCCTGATGTGGCGCTTCCGGACTATAGTGCAGGACCTTGCAGTTTTTAACAGCAATGGAGATGAAATGCCTTCTCGGCGGGGTTGCCAGCCACTCACTTGGCTCCCCTTTAAGCAGTCCACCATGCAGCAGCACACCTTAGTATGAGTCTGCAGAAATGTGATCAAATCGTCCCCATCCTATGTGAACTACACTGGCTTCCTCTCCAGGCCAGGACACTCGTTGAGATTGCATGTACCAGCTACAAAACAGTCACATGTAGCACACAGGCGCACCTTGCAGTACACATCTGGTGGCACACACTTCTCACGCAGAAAATCGGCCAACTGGCTTGAATCGCAACTTGTCCAAAAAGATAGGACCCACAAAACATCCTTCTCTTGCCATGCACCCACTCTCTGGAACTCGATCCTGATATCGGCTCAGAATGCCCCCACAACTCTCCAATTTTGCAGAGCTTTCAAAATGTGGCTTTTCAACACCTGACCAAGGACTAATCCTGATGCACAGACCACAACTCAACTCACAGTACTGCGCTGCTGTAAAGAAGCCAGTCCAAACGCAGGTAACCACTCTGCTGCTCTCAAGCTAGGTCTTCTCTTTAAACAAAATAAAATTAAAATTAAATATTCATTGAAATTCTCTATTTGTGAGCCTCAGACTGAGGATCAAGTGATAGTAAGAAACACAATGTTGGTGGTGAACAGGTTCATAGGCTTTGCAGTTTTTTTGGGTGGGGGGTTGCCTCCAGTGAGCCACCTTGTTACAGTACTTGGCTGACTCTTCATCTGGTTACTCCATATGCCTCTCATGATCTTCTTCATCTCAGTAGGTCTTCTACTTGTCACAGTCATGGGTTTACAGTAGCACATGGTTCTACTGTGAAGGTTGGATGAAAAGGTTGACCATGAGGGCAGAGATCTTTGTGCTGTGGTATGGAGGCTTTGCCCAAGGTGGACATCCTTATCCACAGGAGGGGAGCCCCTCCCTATGTCCTCCCACTAATGACCTCCCCAGGGGAACTATTGGGTAGCGGCCTCACTCCCTATCTTCATTGGAAAGGGCTCCCCCTTGGGGAGAAGTGACGAGACCTGGTGAATCGTCACAGTTGTTAATCAAAAGAATGGCTGCATCATTCAAAGGCTTTCCTGAATCTGGAAGGCCTGAAGACTGGAAAAGAATACCCAATTGCACTACAGATCTGGCTACATAAATACCCCAATCCTGGCCTCCAGGTTGGACAAGATCCTTCCAAGTCTGATAGCTGCTAACAAGGCAGAATATACGGTTCCAGGCAGAGGTCTACATGAGGCAGGTTCCACTTTTTGTGGGGTCGGGCGGTGCAAAAGAGATTGTGTCCCTGGCTCTTGGCTTTACACATAGTAAAGACATTTGACTAGTTGGATTAGGGAGTTCTTTGCAAAGTGCTGATGAAGGAGTGTTTCTGTCAGACTTTCACTCAGTTGATCGTAGCCAGCTATGTAAGATGTACATCCAGGCTTAAGGTACATAATTATCACACAGGGTGATTAGACTGGGGAAGGTGACACTCCAGGGGTGTCATTTGTCACCACTTTTGTTCGCTGTAGTTTTGTAGTCACTTTGTTAGGGAGAATTCTCTGTTTAGGCTGAATTTCCTAACCTAGTGAGTCCCCCAGCAGCTTTGCTGGATTTCTGGAGTTTGTTTTTTTCCATCCTGCCAAGAGTGAGACTCTCTTTCTCCCACTCTTGGACATGAATGTGGTTAATTCCTTTAAATGTCAATGTGTTCTATGGGCTATGGGGTCTTTTACTCCATAGGGTCTCATGTGTTTTTCTATGTGTGTTACACCGCACCCTCCGTGCCGTAACACTGGGGAGTCCTAGAGGATCCCCACCATAGACTCCATGCCCTGGGACTGACTACTGTCTCCCAGGGCATGTAAAGTCACCATTGGCTTTACTAGACCTAAATTTACTAACAGAACTAGTACAAACCATCCTATTGTGGACGTACTAGTAGGGGTAATTCGATTATCCCAGGGTCTGTTATTCGAGGGGGCACTGTCCGGTCCCTCCTCGTCGAGTTTTGGCTGGTGGCAGTGGAAACTACTTGTTATATCCGACCCCGAATATAACTCTATGGGATTCTTCCCATTGTTGGAGGTTAATACTTTTTCTCGTTAATCTCTAACATACCACCGGTTTATTTATCTTAAATAAATCTATCGGTTGGTATTTTCTGCCAGAACCCGGTTTTTAAAATGGCGTCTGTGTTCGTCTCTGTGACTCCTAAACCAAAGGTTGAGCCCTTTGTTCCACTTTTGGCAGGCTTCTGCACAGAGGCCCTCCAAAGTGGTGCCATTCTGTCTGGGTACCACAGGGGGTGTGGGAGGGGGTTTAGGCACCCTGGACTGAGTTGCCTTGCCAACTCAAGTCGCACTCTGGTGTGATTGGCCCAAGTGGTGAGCCACCCCGCTCACCACTTAGCGTGTTTTGATTGACAGCTAGGCTGAATGAATGGGGGTTTTCTGCATAAAAGCAGGGCTTTTGGGACTGGATCTTCAGAAGTCGCCACAGGACCTAAGAATCCGACGAGGGTAAAGCTGAGCCGACCTGCAACGATGACACCTCCGGTGGAGCCCTGCTGCGACTCACCACTTCCCAACGACAGAGGAGATCTCCCGGCTGGAGAGTCTTCTTCCACTGACTGGTGGGAACAACCAGTCCCCTTTGCTTTTTCTTCGCTTCCAGGGCGTAGTGGTCGAATTGCCCGTGCTGAGCACTCCGGCAACCGGATAGCCACTAGCCCGTACCGCGACCAAAAGGTGGTGCCTTGTGACGGAGCACTCCGCGGCTGGTCTCTTCCCTGGTGGTGCAACGATCTTCCACTTTCCTTCGACGACGAGATCATCTCATCTCTTGGCAAAGCCCCGACTTGCATCCACCACCATGAACAACTGCCCCCGCCGGAGCTGTCTCTTCACATACAAGGTACCGTGTCCGCCTGGCTTCCCTTGTGACGGTTAGCGTGAGGTGTCTTAATCATCGCCTCTCCATTGGGTCGCCTCCAAGCCTTCTTAACTTTCTTTTCTGAACTGATCCAATCTTTCTGTGACAATTTGCACCAAAGACTCGAAGTGCATTTCCACTGTGATACTTTTTGGGACATATCGCCTTGCCTCTCTCCGAGTGGGCCTGGCCTCTGAACTTTGATCTACAGTAGACCCTGCCTTACTTGCCTTGCATTTGTTCGTAAAAGTGTTGGTACCGAGTTGATTTCATACCCTGCCTTTTCTCACCCGTCCTAACAAATACTAGAGTGCCATCTAGGTTAAAGCATTCACCTCTGTCTGCAAATAAGTGGTGCCGTTGAACCTAGACTTGTCGAACTATTGTTAGGGGGATTGATTTACTTATAGTAATTGTGATTGAAGTTGTTTGCCGTATTAGTGCCAGTGTGTTTTTCATAGATGTGTTTTTATAAATAAATAACTATATATCTTTACACCGAAGCTCTGTTCCGTGTTTGCTTGTTCTACTGTGTAAATTGCCCTATCTTGTATACTCCACATACTGCCTAACTCTTCTTGAGGGAAGTCTGACTGCTCAGCCACAGCTACCAAGTGAATCTGTGTGGTACAGACTGCTACCAAGTGGGTTTACTGCCAAACACCTGTAGTCCTAAATCTTTTGCAGTGGTCCCAGAGGGAACTGCACAGGTTTCCGCCTAACACACTTGTATAAGGAAGTACCCAGAGAATAATGGTGTTATTCACAATGGCATAGAAAACAAATTGAACACGATCGCTGATGATGATTTGGTATCCATCACAGACCCAAGAATATCACGTGAACTAAAATAATAGAGCATTCATCAGGATGTAAATTAAAGACGTCAAAATCTCAAATCCAGAATATAATAGTAAATGAGGATGATAACTAAGCTGTCAAGCAATGTGGAGCTTTTAAATGGTCAGAGAAATCCATGAAGTACTTTGGGGACCAAACTTGTTTGGTTCACGTGGATCATTGATTCCACAGATTAGGACACAATTCAACAGGTGGATACATCTGGAAGTGCAATGGCTGGCCAGTCGCCGTGAGCTTAACATTAACTTTTGCATGAGGATTTTGTGTTTCGGTTTTTCCCAGTTGTTGCCCCCAAGATAATACTATTTGGTCAGGGGCATAGCCACATATCCTGCAGTCTCTCCTTATGAAGTCAGTCATGGAAAGTGGGCTGTAGAGCGATCTTTGTGTGCTCTGGGAATGGCAGAAGATGGTATTAGTGCCTGGGAAATATGGAGTTGGGAATAGCGAGAATCCATCTGATTTTTGTGCCATGGCCTCCCATATAGAACAGACCCCCACAAAGGTAGACACATTCATTTATGTGACAACAATACTGGTTGGCATAGTCTAGTGATAAAGGGGCGCTTCACACCATTCCCAAGCCCTTGCGCCCCTGTTTATTGCCAATCTGCCTTATGCACCTTTTACGCTGGCCATTGGAAATAAATCATGTGCAAGATGGATGAAGGGGAAATGTGATAGGGTGGCTGAAAGTTCTGGAAAAGGAGACATAAAGCCAACCCTGCCTTACAAAACGTAATTGGAGGCCGCAACATACATTTGATACCGAAGAGAAAGGCAGTGCGAATGGAAATTACACTGGGGTGACTGGGCAACCCAGTGAATGTGATCCCTGAAAGATGAACATACTGGTATAATACTTGGAATGTACAAGATATTGGGCGCCATGAAGGCTAGATATTTATAATGGTTCCCTATGAAAAGCTTGTATAGAGTTGGGCAGATACATTTGTGGGAATCACGTGGGTGAGGAAAGTAACTTTCAATAGGAGTCCTCAACATAGGGGAGTTAATTAGAAGATATCGCTAGATTGGTACAGGGCACACAACAAGCTCAATAAGATGCCCCCACCTCACCCTCCTAAGGGGCGCTGCAGAGGCTGGAACAAAGAGGTAGCACGGGCTCGTATTTTAAGAGAGGCTGTGAGGTAACTGTAAGAGGAGCCCTATAATTGAAACTCTAAATGGGCCTGGCAGTGTTCTGTTGGGAGCACCCATTTCACAAGCCTATCAAATGAAATCTTATTTTGTTAATGTTATTACCACCAGGCAAATGTTTATTGGTGTCGAGGCAGTCAGAACCACCAAGCATTGGAGATCCGTGTCACGGATACCGGCCTGTTTATCTTTGCAGAGGCAGATGGAACAGTTCTATTAACCGCTTGGCCCATTCTTGCAGTATGGGACTAAAAGAAATATGTACTTGTCCGGGTTGGCGAGGCTTAGAGCACCAGAACGTTTGATTATAAATAATCTGTACGTGGTCCCGAATCAAGAAAATAGCGTTTGTCTAATATTGACACAAGGACGATTGATTTAGAATGGGATTATATTGAGCTGTGTGTGTGTGTGTGTGTGTGGGGGGGGGGGGTGATGAAGGAAGGGTGTCGCACAATAGTTTTTAAAAAACAAGGATAAGTGTGAAAACTGCCAATGCAAACATGACAAATGTAAGGATACAGATGTCACTTGAAAAATAAAATGTAAAAGAATTAAATAAATATAACGGTGATCAGAACCATATGATTGTCAGCTGTTTCCATTTACTTTCCTAAAATGTGCATCTAATCCGAGTGATTTCTTCTTTAAATAATAACCCACTTTGGCCTTTGCTAATCAGCTCCTTAATGCACATATTTAACCTATTTGCCAAGATCTGTGAATACAGTTTAAGATCGAGGCATAGCAGGGAGCGGAGATTTACTACCTTCCATCCCTACCAGTGGAGTTCATGAGACCTTAAACTCGACCTAAGAGGGCGTGCTAACTTCCGTCATAGAAGCACCCCAAACAGTTCTAAATGTCTGGGGCTGAAACCCTCAGCAAACCCTTCACACAACTCACTGCCAAGTGTTGCCAGGGCTGATGTTCGCCTTTATTTCTACCATGGCAACTTCATCCATATTTTTTGGCTGTCTCCCCTCACCATTAAACTGGCAAGACCTCACGGATTGCGGAGACTGAATGGCACATTATTTTCGGACCCCTCCATTTTCCCACGCCACCTTGGTCTGCCATGCAAGAAACCTACCTGCTTTTGCTTCGTATTGAAAATGTGCTCTGTCTAGTGTGCTGTGTGACCCCTGCAACCTACTACATATTGAAAGGCTATGCTGTTGTCACCTAATGTGTACCTCATGTGAAAGCTACTTATTCCCTCGTTATAAGTTTGGTAATGATGGTGAATACAGGCTGTGTCTTAAATGTAGCCTGTTTTATTGCCTAGCTCATTAGTATGAAACCTCATGAGATAATCCTGCATATGAAAAAAGTAAAATCGGCCAGCTGCATTGGGTAGTAATGTGCCATGCTGAGGTTACCTAACATACACTTAAGAATTATAAAATCTACGTATGTATTAAGTCTTCTTTGCCTCCTTGGGAATTGGAAAACCAACTGAGCGCCTCCATGCATTGGATGGCCAGGCCTGACCGGGAGCTGTCGGATGCAGAGCGTGACCTGAAGGAAGAGGGTCCACCTGGTCCGTGTGAAGTTAGATATTCCTTACATGTAGACAATGAGATTTTGAATTAGGACTATGGTATATATTTACTCGTTTTTACATTTTAAAATGTTCAACCATAGGTCTGAAAAAAAAGATATACTAAGGAGAGACGTTGGTGGGGGGGCTGAGGGGTCTATAGCCCCAGGTCTTTTGGTTGAAGCCCCTGATAGAAGCTTTGGGGATACAACCAAAAGGCTAGCTAGCCCCGAGACCAAACATTAGTATAGCCCTGGATCTTTTCCAGACCTAGCAACACCCCTGATCCAGTCTCGAGAGAGAGAGAGTTTCTCTTGGGGACTTTTATGGCATAAATCAGCCAGGTGAAGGAGAATTGACTTCTATGTACGATAAAGATTTAATTACAGTTGACTTTATTCAAAATGGTGATACTGACTATATTCTCTACTTACTCTTTAGTTGACTCCTGAACTTTGATTAAAAGAATTTATCATTTAAACTTTTCTCCTGATGAAGGGATTCGCCGAAACGCGTTCAGCTATTTTATTTTCAACTGATCAAAATATGAATGTGTATGCACACTTTCTAAAACTTGCCCAAGTTTATTTCTATATATTGATTAATAATACATGTAATGTTGCACTAACATTTGACTGCCTTTTGATCAGTAAGAACGGTGTGCAGGGACGGAAGGGTCCACTACTTAAGGACACTGTAATGGTTTTGCATGATAGGATGCTGGGCGCAGTGTTCCCACATCCCCGTTTATCCTCCCTCTACCTTGAGCAGTCCACCTTTGCCACTGCGTGGAAGCCATCGAAGGGATTGGAGAATTCTTCACAGTTCCATTTCATCAACAGTGCTTTATTTTCAGTATCACTTGTTTCTTTCCTCTGGAGAAACCGACTATGCATCAACCATGTGGTAATGATTTTGCTAAAGTCGAACTTCAATGTATCCTTTTTTTCTTAAATTAGGCCCGAAAGATGCACATTTCATATGGGAAAAGAATGGAGAAAAAATGGAGAGCTGCGTTACTGATCAATCCTTCACACTGGTCGGTGGAAAGAAGCATATTTTCAGCTGGATGAAGGACATTGCCACAGAAAAGGCAGGCTATCGATGTTCAGTCGCCTCGAAATCTGGGAACCAAACAGCCAAAGTGATGATCAGCGTAGCAGGTACTCGTGCATTGGAGAAGTTTCATTGCATGTTATGTTCAGCCAGAATCCGTAGGACTATCTATAGTAAATTGATGTTTGCGTGTGGTGCAAATATCTAATAGTGTTTAAAACTATGATTGAGCTGTTCTCTAGGTCAACATCTTGCCATTTTAGGTATTTGCATACATAAGACGATGGAGATCAAGGTAATTCCTAAGCCGAAGTGCACTGTGTCAATGGTCTGTACTGCAAGAACAGCTATGCAAGCCATCCTTCAACTGTCCAATGCACAGGGCCAGTGCTACAATAAGACCATTGTGTGCGACTGCACCAGTGAGTAACATAATGGCCACACAAATATAACACAGTGGCCCTTTTTTAAGGGCTGGTTGCCAATGTACCACTTCTCCATGGGTGGTGTGAATCCACGCCCATGTATTTTCCTGTCCTCTGGTCTTCCATGGTTTGTGACTTTGAACAGTGTTTTCGAGCTGCCGCTGTTTTCGAGCTGCCGCGTTGGTGCCGAAAATAGTTTACAATGGACAAATAGCCAGCCATATCCATTTTAGGAAGCTTGGCAGTGCCGCAAGCTCTTTATACCAAACCCTGGTGCACAGCATACAGGCTGCAACTATTTATACTGGATGCGCTTCGCCAGATTCTTGGCCTCACCATCGAATGGAGAAGTTCTGCTCCAGCTTGAGTGGAAGCCTTTATCTTGTCCCCACTTCATTCAGTATGCTTACCTGGCTGGCGACATTGATTGACGGCCAGGCTTTATCAGGCCATTCTCTGATACTGTCATACTGCGCCCATCAACACTGTAGTGGTGTTACAGCACTGGGACTTATCCAGAAAATGACATATTTTGACCCAAAATGCGGCAACCAGACCTTGGCCTGCGATGAAAGGGAGGAGGAGAGATGGTGGGACAAGCGGGAGCAAGGATAAGAAAAAAAGACACGCAATTGGAAAGATACGAATAGGATGCAGGCGTAGGAATGGGATTGTAGTATAATAGATGGCGTTAATGTGTAATCGTTCGCAGTGGATCGGATGGAATGCTGATCAGAAAGAGGGACAATCATACATCACATAATGGGTAATTGTAGAGCACAACGGTCATTGGCGTAAATACCGATAACAGATGTACATTCTTACCCAACTCAATGGTACTCATTTCATTTTATCGACATTGGAAGAATGAATGGTTGAGTGGACATGCCAGCAGTCTGAACCATGAGGTCAAACACAGGTCCATGTAGTGGATGCATTAGTTCACTGAAGCACAGACCCAAACATCTCGTCATAACAAGCACTTGCTAGTGATGGTAGTTTCTAGTAGTTGGAAGGTGGTACTAGAACTATTCAGAACATGGTTGTGTGATGGAACCGAGATGTGATCAGATGTGGCCTTGAAGCGTGGAGGCTCGATTGCTGGTTATGTTTTTTGGGCCTCTCCTTCCAGTTCCCAGGGAATTAATCTGGACCTGCCCAGCCAAGTGTCAGATAGCACAAAGGTTACATTGACAGGCTAAAACAGAGTGCTTTGTCTACAATCCATTCTTAGCGGCATCCCAGGGTGTCCCTAGCACGGGCCACCAGTTGTGCCTGACAAACACCAATTCTAGCCCCCTTGAAAATGGGAGGATACAAAATGGCACCTTGCGGGATGTGGCATAAACCCATGAACTGACTCACATACGGTTGTGGACCTTTCCCACTAAATCTGTAAATGACTTGTTCCAATTGGGTGTGGGACATTGAATGCCTTCATAAATTCCTTTTGAAAATGTGTATATCTTATTTTGGAATGATGCACGAAACACTGAAAGGGCTTAAATGTGCTAATGTAGCTTGCATCTAAGTGTTGCTCGTAATTCTGTGTGGTCTGTGTTGAACTGCAGACTTGGTCACGGACAAAGCTCAGGACAATAGTGCATTTTCTTTTTTAAATTTTGGTTCTGATGCGTAACCGATAGCAGGGGCTTATTTCTCGAGCAAACAAAGGAACACACAAAAAACGAAACTGTTATTTCTTGTAGAACGACAATAAGCCCCGTTTGCCAGCGGACACCATTTGAAGTGCGTTTTTGTGGTTAGCCAGTGTCATTGGGGTGCATCATTGTAGGCGTGTCTCCTTGTTTGCACTTTCCTTAGCAATGTTGCGCTCTTGACGTCACCTTCTCTGCAAGCGCCGTCTTGCTTTGGGATGTTAGACAGAGGCCATTGCCCTCTCAGCAGAGAAGATGCGGAGAAGAAACATTGCTTTCTTTCCTTTTCTATGAGCAGCATTTAAACTATGTTCTAAACCGCAGCACACATCTGTGCTTGCTGGTCCTGTGTGAACAAAGACGCCATTACCCATAGACGCTTGCAGTGGCATAACACAAGATTTGTGACAAATCACGTGTCGCGCTGCACACTCTGGGACGGCTTCGATTACCACGCTTGTGCAAAACGCACGTACGTGCTGCTGCAGGTGTATGCCGCACACTGCACTAGGAGAAAGATATAATGCATTATACAGCACACTTTTTGAGAACATTTGTCTAAAAGGCCAGAGCTTTTGCAATTGTTTTGTAGGGTAACACCAATCCAAAAATCGAATACATGCAAGTCACCAACAGTGCACAGGAACATTAATGCTTTTAATTAATATAATGCTTTGCTTTTAAAAATGCCATTCCACAATGAAAACATGTCCAACTGGCTGCACAATGTAGACCAGTCTAGACACGTAATAACATATTACCGTAAAGCATACCAGGCCACATTTAGACATACCTAGACCGGTTGCACCAAAATGCCAGTCGAAGCAATAACACTTATCATCGTTATTTTATCAGAGATACCCAGAAACACATACAATGCCGCAGTAAGACACGGCTAGACTGACAGCACACAAATGCCAGTCTATCCAGGTAATTAGACTTATCGGGGCAGCTTTATCAGAGATGCCCAATAAAAAAAAGTCAAGCCAAACTAAGAAATGACTAGAACGGCTGCAGCAAAAGGCCTTTCTAGCCACTAATTCCACATATTAAGCCTGCTAAGCCTGGACATGGATGACCATTATAATTTATCGCACAACCCCCGTCCCACCCCACACCCCCACACATCCTCTCTCCCTCCCACCCTCTGCCCAACCCCCAAAATCAGCTTCTCGGTCCAGAATTACCTCCACATCCCTCATCCTTGTCCCAGTGCTTACGTATGAGGCTCCTTGTCTCATAGATAAGTACTGGGATGAGGAAGAATGGGACCAGGAGTGATGAAGTTTACAGGTAACTGAGCCAGGCATTACCTCCATGTCCCTCTACCTTGTCCCAGTACTTGTGTATGAGGCAAACTGCCTCATACACAAATACTGGGACGAGGAATAGTAGGGCTATGAGTAATGAAGATTACCAATAAGTAACCAAGGGATAAACACAAGTAGTGGCACAACACCATTGAACTGACTGGACGTCAGCCCTGCCCTGTCCCCTACACCCCACCTCAAATTTTAGGCTATGTTGACTCGACCTGGCCGACCTACAGAGCCGTTGCCAGACAGAACAGGACACATATGTTAAACAGCACCTTGATTTTGCTGTTAACAAAGGCCTGGCAATTACTAATGTAAAGCATTTCACGATTAGTACCTGCATTCAAATGTATAATTTTTTAGGAAATTGAAATCGTGATTTGGGTTTAGTACTTGCATGCCAGGGAAGTGAATGGGAGTGTAGAGTAGGAGCCAAGTACCCCCACTCCACCTACCTCACCTACATTACCTGAGAAGTATGAACCAAAATATGTGACATACACTGCACCAATCAGAAGGCAAGAAGAAGGGCAACAACTCTGTGCAGTACCCATAAGAATGCCTATATCTAAGAGAATATGGGAAGTAAAGTATCCATTAAGGAAACCATACCTACATCCAAGACAATATGATGGTCATTTGAATGCGATTCCTGATGAAACAAGGAAACTAAATAACCAGGATGAATGGTGACATCATACGAAACTGAATCGATTCCATAAATGGAAGATAATCAGACCTGAGAGGCAGACGATTTATGAAGAATGAAGTAGTACTAAGGATAAGTGACATTTTGGGATCAAGATGAAGAAACTTATGCCACAAATGTGATGAAGATATTTAGTTAGTTTAAACGTGTACAGATGCAATGGAACGCAAGCAGCAAAGCAATCATGAAGCTAGCCAAATGCTTGTAGTAAATAGATTGCGGCAAGTGCCAACATATACATATATACCTCATAGATCTATATGGATTGAAAAAGGAATAAAGGTTCCACTACGTACATAGCAGTCTTGAATAATGAGGAATGCCTCAAATGCAGTGTCGCAGTTACAAAAGCAATTGAATTAAACAGAATATATTTCAGCTAAGGAGTTGGATGAGCCAAAGAGCCATGGTCTTATCAGAACTAAAATTGGCTGACCATAGATACAATTAACGTGAAATAACTGAAGCTCCTGTTCAAGAAGGTCAAGTATAAACAAAGACGTCAGAGGACTATTGAAAAATACAGTTAAATACACGAGAAAGGCTCAATTCATGGTGTCCAGTCACATGATGGAAGAAAGTTGGACGCATGAGAAGATCACACCTACGCATGGAACCCAGATAGAACCCATACTCCTTAAAAAAATCCCAGAGAACAGTAGAAACTCAAGGCCAACTTCAGACACTAATTGACACTGAATCATTGAGGTGATGATGGAGTGTCCGTTTAATTGGTGGGAAGCTGGTATCGAAACAAGCTCACCTGCACCTGATTTTTCAGTCTGCATGCTGCTCACGTAGGTATTAAGTTGTTGTTGGGGGGTGAGTAGCCAGCCAATTCTAGAGGACCACGTAGTTGGGGGTCCTATAGTTGTGTAACCAATGGGATGTCGTACATTTAGTGACATTCATAATGGCCATTTTGAAGGGAGGGCTTAGTTGTCCCACCTGGTGCTGACTATCCAATTATTTCTCTCTGTTACTCTATACAGGTATTACACCTATACTTAGTAGTTCACCTAGAGCCAATCCCGTTTCCCGATAGGTTTTAGAAGTTCGCCACGTAGGATGACGTTGGTAATGAGGCAGGTATACACGTCAGTAGTGACACATTTGGTCTATAAAAAATGTGTTTTTCCTTAAATGAGTTGAGTATCGAGCGATTGCTGATGTTCGTTGCACTCCCTGTTTTACTTACTTACATTAAAACAGTTGATCTTTTTGCCAAACTATTTGTGTCGTCTGGATTATTGATGTTTCATTAAAATCTGCATGCCCATCCATCTCCGGGGTATTGATACTCATCTTAAAGGGCTGACAAGTCTCCAGTTCACTTGGTAGCGGAGAGGATGGTTAGATAAGATACCTTGGCCGTCGACGTAAGTAAACTTTAGGGTCTCAACAATATTGCACGACCTTTGCCATTCGGCTGACAGGACGTGAAACTCCCCATAGATCGTGGTTAGAAATAGGATTTAAAAAACTTGCAAGTTGGGTGTGACGTGACCCCTAGTTTGAATATGAACCCCTCCCACATCTACGAGAAGCAGATCAGAAAGCAGCTCGAAGAGGCGGTAACGAAGGTTGGTGATCCCGAGGGTCCGAAGACGAAACTTTGTGAATGGTGAGTGAAAGACCAAAGAGTGTGGCAAAAAAGGGATGCATGTGTAGTAAATAATGGAGAGTAATGGAGGGAGGCAGGATAAAACATAATGCAAGAGTAAAGCATAAAATATATGTATATGGGAAATGATATTGACTTGAGTGTTACCAAGTAATATACGAGGAAAATAGTTGTGAGGTGTAACCACGCTATAAGGATACACCCTGTTCCTAGATTTTAAAGAATGCTAGCAGAAGCCTTAATTCAGAGCCCACTTTTATGAGGGACATATAGGAGATGAGATAAGTTTAAAGACTTTCTTAAGGGAATTGGCTTAAGTTCCAGTCGGTACAAGTACTGTAGAGGGTAAGATGAGTCCTAAGGAAAGGATCGTAAGGTGCACGTACATGTGACTGGTCAAGTCAGTCTGTTTTGTTTTATGTGGTTGAAAAGAAACGTGAAAGTAAGATGCGAAAAGTGATTATTTTAAGATTAAACTTTGATGGTTGTTTTTAACAAGATTAAAGTAAAAAATTGCATTATACGGGATTGGAGCTTGCAACGATTGGTGCTCGCTCATAAGTGTATGTAGATTGAAATATAAAATTGAGAACTGTAACTAAGGAATAGCAAAGTGGTAATAAAAAGAGAAATAAAAGTAAAAAATGGAAGAAGTTACGCCATTAGTGCATCTTTGCAAACAGCTACCAAAGCACGCGCTCAAACTTTAAACATTACAGTGCAGAATGGGTTAAAGGGACAGCGGATAAAATGTTTATGCCGTGGCCCCAAGGTGGGTACTTATCGAGAACAGTTCTACAGCATATGACTACATATTTGCATGCTGCATATATGGGAAAAAAGTTAGAAAAGCGCCTAGCGAATCTAGAGCTTTGGAAGATGTATGAACACAAGAAGGAGGAGGAGCCTTCTTTAGATTGGATACTCAACATATGCCAAGAGGGGGGTGAAGAGGCTTCTGCTCTGCCCGCCCCGTCTGAAATAAAAGACGAGACTAAGACAAATTAAGGGTTATACCCATTAAGAGAACTTAAAGCAGCAACGGGATATAGCAATCCGTCATATGAGTCACCTACGCAAAGTAGTGACCAGGGCCCAGAGAAAGACACAGAGAAAGATATAACCTCCAGAGTCGTCCTGAGGGACAAGGAGAGCTGCAATAAGGAGAGAAGTGATCAAGCAAGTACATCTCTATCTATACAAAAGGAGAGAAACAAAGGGATGGAAGGGAGATAAGGATCAAGCTGATTAGATAGCGATTATACAGAACGAATGGTTGGGAGGTCAGATTTTACTTAAACTCGATGTTAGAGGCATCGAAGATGTAAGACAAAGGGGGAGATCAAGACGAACAAGACAGGTGAGGCAAAGAAAGGGAGGAACGATTGAGAGATGAAAGAGCGAGAAGACAAGATAGACAAAGACGAGAAGTTATATCAAGATGAGCAAGCTAAAAAATAAGAGAGAGCAGAAGAACAAAGAAAGTGTGATAATAGAAGAACAGCTGAGGAAAAGGAAAGACTAAAGGAGAAAAGAATAGAAGCCGATGAACAGGAAAGGATAAGAGCGAAAAGAATACAAAGGCAAAGGGATGAGGAAAGGTGAAGGGCAAATGAACAAAGGGATAGGAAAAGGAAAGAGGAAGATAAAATAAGGGAAGAGGCGAGAAAGCGCAGAGAAGTTGATGATGACATGGAACGCAAAAGGAGACAGAGAGCACTCGATCTTGAGTATTTGGAAAGTGAAGTAAGAGATCCCAATCCACGGGTCGACTGGGAAGACATAGAGGAATTCTTTCCTGAATCTGAGCCATTTCCAAGCACTTCTGGAGTAAATCTGGAAGATGAATTTGATTTGCAAAGCATTGGGGAAACAATCGATAAAGTATATCACGAAATGCAAGCCCAGAAAAAAGCACAAAGGAAGGGAACCAATGAGCGTCTTGAGAGTACGCAGTTGTATGACATGGAGGAAGCCTCCTATAGTACGAAACAAAAGGAGCTGTCTTTAGGTTAACAATAAATAGAGATAATGATGAGAGGAGTTGCACAAGTTGGACACAAGAAGTATCAGACGAAGAAAGGGAAACCTACTCGAGGGAAGTTAGGAGTTTTATAAGTGAGCTAGAAGAACATCCGCCTTTGGATAAAGAAGTAAGATGGTCGGATTTAAAACTACCTCCTATGTTTAAGGCATCACAGTCACTGACACAGTCAGACTGACATAAGGGGCAACCCCATGGTCAGAGGGGGGGAGTCCCCGCCTTATGTAAGCAGGCTAAGGCTAAGCATTGCCAGGTAGACAGCGATTTGGGAATATTACTCCAGCAGTAGATAGACAAATGATGGGAGATGAGAATGATTTTGGAGCATCACAGTTCCCCCTGTTAGAAAAAGGAGGAGCGAGGCCACAGTATATACCATGGCCCCAAATGGACAGGGAAAACTTAAAATGTAAACTCCCAAATTTAACTTCTGGTGCTGGAAAATGGATACACGAGTTAGAAAAAATGATGGCAGGGAATACATTAGCTATATGAGATATTAAAGGTATTATACTTGGTGAAAGAGCTGATGACGTATGGACGCAAGCAGTACCGTGGTGTGACTACAGTCAACAACGCGCATGATGGAGCGCCGTTTAATAACTGTAGAGCAGCAATTTGGAAAGCGCTTCGAGTGCTATATCCAGATACGTCCGATATGAGAGCTATAATGACAAGAAAGATGAAAGAAGGAGAGGATTTGTTGCTTTATATTCAAAGTTTTCAAGACGCATGTGCGCTTGAAACATGGGAGCCTTGGGGGTAGCCTATACCTTTTATTTACCATATATTATGCCAAGGGATGCCGGAGTAAGTGCAAAAACAGCTCAAGAAATTAGTGGGGATATGAGCAAAACCATGGTCGGAAATTCACTTGACCATCGCACATTATTGCAGGCTCTTACAGGATAAGAATCACAAAAACGATGCACGAAAATGTGAAGAAGCAAAGTTAGTACAGAAAAAGTTATCTAAATATGCTATTGATGGGGCAATGCTAACTAACATTGGCTGGATCAAACCCATAGCAAACAGTACCTATGCCGCAAATAAATAATCAAAGACAGTTTGATCAGACAAATAATGGGTATGCTCCAAGAGGAAGGGGATATCAAGGGAGAAGTTGGCAAGGTAATCAAGGATACTGCCAGAACAATCAAGGAAGTTTTCAGAACAACCAACAAGGGTTTCAGAATTTTCTAAATGGTAATGAAAACATGCAAAATGGGCAGATCGGAAGACAACCACTTGTGTGTTGGATATGTGGAATGACAGGGCATATAGCTTGCATGTGTAGAAATCAAGGGATGGTACAGAATGTTCAGTTTACAAGACAGGGAATGCCAAATCCACCTGCATATTCACAGCAGAACGGAAATAGTTGTGCAAGATTAAACAGGGCAACAGCAAACGGTAAGAGTGCAGCAAGGCTTGTAACCACAGCAAATGACAGGTAATCAACCACAAGGACAATTGCAGCAATCTCCTATACAACTTCAGCCAAACACAGAGCAGCCTATAACGCGTAGAATAGGAGGTGTCACTATTGATGGAGGAAATCCATTCACGAGTGATGGAGTGAGGCTGTACCCGCAATAGGACGGCTCACTACAGGACCTGATCTGTTCAGTCCTATCTATTACACGAATCCTCATGAGGAGCCAAGGATAGACGTAGTAATAGGCAGCAAAGCTTACTCCTTCCTAGTGGACACGGGTGCAACACGCTCGTCTATACGTGAGGGCACATTTTTTATGTCTGGCGATGCAATGAATACTGAGGGCTTTACAGGAGCAATGAGTCGTATTCCTTTTACAGAAGATTTACCAGTCTCTATAGGAGAGTGTGATATGAAGGTGCCACGACTTTATTCAAGGCAAACGCCTGTCAACATATTGGGATGAGATTTAATGACAAAATTGAATGACCATTTAATTTACAGACGATGGCATAATATGCTCAACACCGGGAATGCATTATTTAAACCTATGCAAAATGACCAAGGCATACGCAGGACAAATAGCGCCTAGAGCAATACCATTGGAACCCAAAGTGTTCCATTATGGGGTACGCATTCTGTTAACATGGCTGCCAGGTCTAGTAGGCAGAACCATCAGAATACCAGATGAGTTTCTATTTAGACCACAGATACCCATGGATGAAGAAGAGGGGCACATTTTCCCCCTAGATATAGAAGCAGCTATAGTCCGAGGAAATATGGCTTTGCTTGATGCAATTGATGACAAAGGTAGACGATGGTGCCCAGTAATTGTCATCGAGGAAGGCCGCAGAGTGACTGACGTCACTGACGAAGATTTGTTTGGAGATGACAAATCTGTCAAATTCGTGATATTTGAAATGTGCATTACTTATTGGGTCAAATCGATTGAGAGAGGTCCCGCCGACTACAGGCCCCTATGACGTAGGCTTACTGAAAGGAGTTGGGAAGTGAAGATTATGTTGAAACGAGAAGCAATTTTACCTCAAGCACAACAATATCCCATGTCTCGAGAGGCAGATGAAGGAATTTTCAAGACAATTTCTGCCATGATGGACCAAGGTATCTTAGTGATGTCAGAGACACCATGTAATACTTTGGTTTATTCCTATTAAAAAATCAAAGGGGGGCTCGTGGAGGCTAATCCAAGACCTTCGTCCAATAAACAAGATTGTAGAGGCTAAATTCCCTCTAGTCCCTAACCCGGCTACGATTCTATGTAATGTACCTGTTAATGCACCATATTTCACGGTGATTGACTTGAAAAATGCATTTTTCTGAATCCCATTGCATAAAGACTTACAAGGCTGCCCCAGGGGTACTCTGAGTCCCCATCGATTTTTAACAGAGTCCTCCAGATGGACTTGAGCAATATTGCTTTAGAAAGCTTTGTGCTGCAATACGTAGATGACATTTTAGTCTGCAGCACCACAGAGGAAGAGTGCAGACACAATTCTGTTCAGCTGATGATTATACCTGCTGACAAAGGATATAAGGTTGACAAGAAAAAGGTAAAATATTGTCAAAAAGAAGTGTTGTACATAGGCCAATTGATTTCACATGAGGGAAAGAAAGTTACTCCTGAAAGAGCTGAGGCCATTTTAAAAACAGCCAATCCACACACGATAAAACAGATGCAGAGTTTTCTAGGATTATGCAATTATGTTCGAGCATGGGTGTTTGACTACAGCTCGTACACTAGGCCACTTTGCAGGCATTAAAGAAAGCACAGGCTACGAAAGAAAAAATTGTGTGGACTGAGGCAATGGAAGAAGGGTTTGATGAACTGAAAAAAGCCATTTGAACGGCTCCAGTTTTAGGGATCCCCAATGAGGCAGAGGAATTATTTTTATTCTCGCACACGGATGGTACTTTTATGACAGCAGTACTTGCACAGAGAACTACATCGGGGTACAAACCCTGTGCATATTACAGTGGAATTTTGGGCCCAGTAATGAGAGGTCGCTTTCCATGCGAACAAAGTTTAGCATCTGCCGCGTTCGGTATAGAGAAAGCAATAAACATAGTGATGGGATGTTCCATGACGTTATTTGTTGAATGTGCATTATTCGCAATTTTAGAAAAAGCAAAAGGCACGTTGACTACTCAAATCGCTTCTGTCTACGAGGTAATCATATCGACTCCAGCAATTAAAATAGTCTGATGTAAAATAGTGAATCCAGCTATGTTTATAGCTGAGTCAATCATAGAAGGAGAGCCTATACACGATTGTGCAAACTATGAAGAGGTCTGTGATGAGCTCCCTAGGGTAAAGGAGAATGCACTTGCAGGAGAGATTGTCTTCATTGACGGTTCTTTCAGAATCAATCAAAATGACAGGCAAAGATATACAGGTGCCGTAGTAGTGAAACATTTGGCAAATGGAGAATTTCAAGTGCTCGTGAGTAATCGATTGCCATCTCATTATTCAGCACAAGCTGCAGAATTATTGGCGTTGATACTCGCAGTCGAGAATCATGCAGACCAGGAAGTGACACTGTACAGCGACTCCGCCTATTTGACGTCAACGGTGCACGCAGGATTAGCGCGCTGGAATAGGAGGACTACCTCCGAGCAGACGGCACGCCAGTGCAGCACACAGCCCTATTGGACAGACTCATTAAGGCAGTACAACTCCCAGTGGGCACAGCAGTCGTGAAATGCACAGCTCACATGAAAGGGACAGATTTTATCTCGTGCGGAAATCAAGCAGCAGATGCTAAAGCTAAATGCATAGTGAATACAGATATAGAAATGATGAATGTTCAAACCATTGATGTAAATGCAAGAATGACTGTAATATTAAATGTGGACGAGGGATACAATCATATGTCTAAAGCACAGATAGTAGAACTCCGAGGCGAGGCACCGCAAGAAGAAAATAACTTATGGAAGCAAAGAGTGTGTTCTTTAAACCCCTCTGAAGCATTATGGTGACAAGACAGCACTGGTAAACCAGTAATGCCTATAGCCTTATTAAAGACAGCGCTAGAACAATTACACTATCCAGCACATACAACTAGGGAGAATCTTGCTGTAACTATTGCAGAGGATTGGTTTGTACCAAACCTAATGGAACATGTTGCATTTTTTATGGTAAATTGTATAATTTTCCAGCAGTTCATGGCTGGGCAGACACTACGCATAGTGAGGGGGGTGCTCCCAAGACCACCTGGCCCTTTTCAGCACTTGCATATCGACTATGTTGACATGATACAAATTTGTAATGGATACAGATACCTTTTAGTTGTAGTATGTCCTTTTTCCAGATGGATAGAGGCAGGTCCATGTACGCACCCAAATTCTACCTGTGCAGCCAAGTTTTTGGCGCAGGAAGTGTTTCCCAGATGGGGGGTGTGTGAAGTAATGAGATCAGATGATGGACCGCATTTTGGTAATGCAGTTTTCAAGCAGATTACTTTGCTGCTCGGAATAAAACATACGTTTTCTTCGGCTTATCATCCGCAAGGAAATGGTATCTGTGAAAAGCTCAACAGCCTGTTAAAGGAAAGAATAGCTAAGTTGAAGATTACTTGGAAAAAGGGTGGTTGCACTGCTTACCAAAGGCATTGTATGCATTAAGGAAACAACCAGGTTCTGACCACCATCTTACGCCGCACGAGATTGTGACTGGCAGGAGAATGAGAACTCCTTTAATGCCTCCATCCCGAGTTAGAAGTGATGCTCAGCCAACATCAGAAGTGTTAGGACTTGAATTGCAAAACTACTTGAACTGTTTAACATCTAGTTTTTTGGTAATTTCAGGACAGTTGCAGAGACGAGGGTGTACAGCAGTACAGAACTCAGAAGGAGATGCTTCAACAATCCAAACTCCTGAATTTATATGCCCAAGAATTTACCCAGGAGACAAGATCCTGATTCGCAACCATACAAGGAAAAAGTGGGACGAGCCCCACTTTCACAGTCCTTTCATTGTCGAGGATGTCACGCCACTGCTGTCAAAGTGCAGGCTAGGCGAGCTTGGATCTTCCTGGATGACACAAAGATCTACACCAGAGAGACACCTCTGTTTACACCCCACCGGGAAGAAGCTACAATCATCGGGGAAGAACCACTGCACGTGCTGACGAGATCCATGTTGAGGAAGGAGGACGCATAACCTGTCAAATGGAAAGAAAGAAGAACTTTTAGTTAGACTGTGGCTTAATTTGGACACTCCCTTTGTAGCTACAAATAAAAGAGTAAAAGGACACATTCGAACACTCTGTGCATCCTAGTTGCAGAGTAAAAGAAGATTTGCATTTGTGAAAGCCACAGTATGTTATTAACTTTGGACTGAGGCACACTTAAGCCTTGATAAAAGCAAGGATATGCCAAACTTTGATCGTAGACACAGCAATTGGAAAAGAATACAGTATCCAGATTTGTTCCAAACAGAACTCTTGTTCGGAGTTACTTATGGTGTTACCCAGTGATGAACTTTCTAGGCACATACTCACTTACTTTGAGTTGGTATTGCATTCTTATCCGCGACTGGTGGGGAGAACTAGTCGCATACCAGATTTCCTTGGCAATACTGACAACGAAAAAATTGTCAGATAACTGCTTGTAACCATCACCGAAGAATTTGTGAAATTGCCTGAGTTCAGTGAAGAAAGCACAAATGCCCCTATCACCCAATCCAGTACATAGACAGGTCAGTGCGGTGTTCTTTCGTTTAATTGAAGACTACCTGCATCTCGTTGGAAGGCACATGGATGGGGTGTCATTTCTAAGGGACCCAAAAAATGCTACAAATCTGAATGTGATCCTGGAAGGCATAATAATCCAGATGGCGATCTATTCTGAGAGAAACCACAGAACTGTATAGAAACTTTTCCTCCGAGGGACAGATCAAAGGAGTGGTAAAAACTTAAAAACTTTGCTCAAGTTGAAATGGAAGCTACAATGTCCTTTGGCCAAAAAACTTTAAAACTTTGTTCACTTTGTCATGCTGACAGGGAAACTACATTGTCATCTGGTCTGAAGCAGATTCGAGGTATAGATTGGGAACTTGTTAATGAAGCAGAATTCATCGAAGCCCACAGAAATCATCTTTTGTCACGATAAAGGAATATTTGCACCACGATTGCTGGAAAATAATTGGTTCCAGAAAGCAGCTAAGCTGATAGAGGATGAATGCTGTAGAAGACGACAAGGTTGCAGAAACGAATCTAAAAATGCAGTGCCAGTAAAAATATTTTTCCTTCCTTAGCATCAAATGATTGAAATGGGGAACCAGAGCAGCAACTTTGTGCTGCCCCAAGAGGACAGACGGTCATACTGCCCTAGAAGCAGGTGCTGCCGTCTCACTGACAGTTAGAACTGCTTTCTATATAGGAGCAAATGATGCAAAAATTCCTATATATATGTCTGAGCGGAAAGAAAAGGTAAACGTGGCAACCACAAAACAACCCAGGCCATTTGTAGTCATTCCCGTCCCTAGAACAAATTGACAGATACCTGAGATTAAAATGAATGTTGTTAGCAATACATCACACATAGCACTTGCTTCAAACATTACTTTTGAACGCCCGAGACAGGGTCGGCAAAACAAGCAAAATAAGGGATTGACAAAGGTTGGGCCCACACACATAATGCATGCAGACACACCTGATCCAGTGACAAAAAGCCTAAGCACAAGTCCCACAAGACAATCACATGCAGAGATGATAGCAGAATCAATATGGTCGTTTATAGCCATTGCCAGAAAGAGACAGAGGGATAAAGAAAGACTTGTTGAACTTTCTACTATAACCAGATGGATGTTCCTGCAAATCAACCAGCCAGAAGAAGTTATACCGATGTGTTCAGAGATGTGGTTATAGCAAACTAAAAAAAGACGTTGAGAATTAAAAGAAGCACCCAAGAAAATGTATGAACTAAATGATTATCTAGACAGCACACGTGGGAAACAACATATGGTACTAACACATGAAAGAAGTTGGAAGAATGACGTCAGAGGAAGACTGCTTCGTATGTGCACTCCTGCCATACAGCATGGGGAAGTCAAAAATCTTCATAGCAATTGAAATTGATGTCCAGACAGCACATTGCCTATCGCACATAGCACTTTGTAAGACAAGAGTCAATTTATGGGAAGCAATGCTACTCTTAAATGGGCAACTGAAAAGATAGATCCAGATGAAGATGACTACATACAAGATATAAAGACAACAAACAATGCAAAGACGAGAAATCACGTGATCAGATATGAGAAACCTGGAGTAAAAGGAGCAGAAATCAGAAGAGAAATGAACAAAAAACTTGATGTCAAAGGAAAAACTGCAGAAGAAGCTTGCAGATGGAAAAACGGAGGACGAATGCAAATTTGGGGAACAGTATCACCAGACGGATGGGAAAAAGGAGTGGCGATCTGCAGAGCATGGATGATCATTGGATACCATAAAGAAACAATTGAGAATGCACAAATGATATGCAAGCCATTATGGCCAAAGTTTGCTAAACTACTGACATGGGTCGAAGACAGGGGATGACCATTGCAGATAGTACCATTAGAAAGTTCTACGTTTTTCTTCAGGAACAATGGTACAAGAAAAATGGGAGAAAATCAGAACTGTGGACGAATATTCGATGCACCAGGAATGGAACAGCAGTAATAATGGATCATTATTGGGCTTGTGGATCAAAAGCCTACATCAGACTGCCTAAAGACTGGGGAGGAATTTGCACAATAGTGAATGTCCATGTTCCTGCATTGGTGATTCCTAAATGTGACCTGAACATTCACAGTTTTCCAAAAGCAGATGCTCATCTAAGGAGGAGATCTGTGGAGCTGATAAATTGACCAAAGAGAGAGAATTATTTCTCTGCTAAATCAATAGAAGCCTTTGATGCCATTCCGTATGAACACAGGCTGTTCAGCCAGACCTCATCAGTGTTCACAATGATCTTCATGCCAAGAATCCAGGTCGGAGCAAATACAAAGTGGTTACAAATCACCAGATGGGAATTGCTGCAGACAATTAACACAACTATCAAATTATTCAAAGCGATCAGAGAAGAACTAAGAGCTGTAAGATTAATGGCTCTCCAGAACAGACGTGTCCTGGATATGATTGCAGCCATGGATGGAGGTGTTTGTGCTGAAATTGGAGAATCATGCTGCACATGTATACCTTCTCATGATGACGAAAATGGAACTTTGACAGAGGCCATAGACATGCTGACGAAACTTCATGGTCAGATGATAGAAGAAATTGAAGATATTGCTGATGACAGCTGGTTTGGAAATCACTTCTCATGGGTTCCACAATGGATGGCAGATATGTTCAAATTTCTTGGAACATTGATATTGCTAGTGATGCTTGGATTCTGTGTGGTAAAGATAATAATCTCGTAATGTAAGAAGACAGCAAAGAAAGCCATAGGGATGAAGATCATGATCGATGTTGAACCAGGATGGAAGCCTAAAGACCTATCTGATGAAGATATCAGAGAATTTGTGAAGTCTAGCATCCATGCACCAGAGGGAACTAAGTTCCTGTATCCAAATGACCACAGGAAATATGTGGGAAGATGGATCTACTGCAGTCCAAGTGGACAGTGCACGCTCATGACATGGAACAAAGATGAACATGTGAAGTCAGCTGGATGCCTGAAGGGAGTCAAAAAAATATGGGTCCCCAAGAAGCACTTCTTCAAACTAGGATGTCTGGATATGAGAGTGGTCAATAAATCGGCCAGAGCGGGGAGTGTAGAGTAGGAGCTAAGTACCCCCACTCCACCTACCCCGCTTACATTACCTGAGAAGTATGAACCAAAATATGTAACAGATACTACACCAATCAGAAGGCAAGAAGAAGAGCAACGACTCTCTGCAGTACCCATAAGAATGCCTATACTTAAGAGAATATGGGAAGTAAAGTATCCATTAAGGAAACCATACCTACATCCAAGACAATATGATGGCCATTTGTATGCGATTCCTGATGAAACAAAGAAACTAAATGACCAGGTTGAATGGTGACGTCATTTGCAACTGAATCGATCCCATAGATAGAAGATAATCAGACCTGAGAGGCAGATGATTTATGAAGAATGAAGTAGTACTAAGGATAAGTGACATTTTGGGATCAAGATGAAGAAACTTATGCCACAAATGTGATGAAGATATTTAGTTAGTTTAAACGTGTAAAGATGCAATGGAACGCAAGCAGCAAAGCAATCATGAAGCTAGCCAAATGCTTGTAGTAAATAGATTGCGGCAAGTGCCAACATATACATATGTACCTCATAGATCTATATGGATTGAATAAGGAATTAAGGTTCCACTACGTATATATTTGTCTTGAACAATGAGGAAGACCTCAAATCCAGTGACGCAGTTACAAAAGCAATTGCATTAAACAGAATATATTTCAGCTAAGGAGTTGGATGAGCCAAAGAGCCAACGTCTTATCAGAACTAAAATTGGCTGACATTAGATACAATTAACGTGAAAGAACAGAAGCTCCTGTTCAAGAAGGTCAAGTATAAACAAAGACGTCAGAGGACTATTGGAAAATAAAGTTATATACACGAGAAAGGCTCAATTCATGGTGTCCAGTCACGTGATGGAAGAAAGTTGGACGCATGAGGAGATCACGCCTACACATGGAAGCCAGACAGTACCCATACTCCTTAAAAAAATCCCAGAGAACAGTACAAACTCAGGGCCAACTTCAGACACTAATTGACACTGAAACATTGAGATGATGATGGAGTGTCCGTTTGATTGGTGGGTAGCTGGTATCGAGACAAGCTCACCGGCACCTGGTTGTTCAGTCTGCATGCTGCTCACATAGGTGGAAAGTTGTTGACAGGGGTTAGTAGCCAACCAATTGTAGAGGACCACGTAGCTGGGGGTCCTATAGTTGTGTAACCAATGGGAGGTCGTACATTTAGTGACGTTCATAGTGGCCATTTTGAAGGGATGGCTTAGTTGTCCCACCCTGTGTTGACTATCCAATTATTTCTCTCTGTTACTCTATACAGATATTACACCTACACTTAGTAGTTCACTTAGAGCCAATCCTGTTTCCCGATAGGTTTTAGAGGTTTGCCACATAGGATGATGTTGGTAATGGCGCAGGTCTACACTTTCAGTAGTGATACATTTGGTCTATAAAAAATGTGTTTTTTCTTAAATGAGTTGAGAGTTGAGTATCGAGTGATTGCTGATGTTTGTTGTTCTCCCTGTTTTACTTACTTACTTTAAAACAGACAATCTTTTTGCCAAACTATTTGAGTCGTCTGTATTATTGATGTTCGATTAAAATCTGCATCCCCATCCATCTCAAGGGTATTGCTACTCATCTTAAAGGGCTGAAAAGTCTCCAGTTCAGAAGGGTCTCACAGCCATAGGTGGGTGCTTTCATACTTGTATTAACTGCTTGTAACATTGAAGCTGCACTAGAATAGTCTCATTAGAAGGTAAACATATGTTATATGCCCCCACACAAATAAGTTTAATGAAGGTCTTGTTCCGCCCCCTGAATACAAGCACACACCCAATTCACCATACCCAGGCAGTCACCCATACATTTAAGTGTGCACCCTTTCACCATACAGGCACACACACCCAGGCAGCCACCCTTACATTTAATTGTGCACCCTTTCATCATACACTGAAACAGGCAGCCACCTAAACATTTAAGTGTGCATCTGTTCACCATAAACTCACACAGGCACACGTCATGGGGTTGAGGGGAGCCCTATTACTTAAAAAAGAAATTGTTTCTTTTTGAAGTCACTCCGACTTCATAAAGAAATTATTTCCGTAAGGACCGAACCATAACGGAAATAATGAAGGCAGAGTGACCCGGCAACGACTCTTCAATTTTGTAAGGGTACCACTGGCTTGGGAATTAATTCTTATGGAAACAAAACGAGACATCAATTGACCAAAATGGCTCTAGTTATGGCAACGTCATCACACACCAGACGCTTGATAATGTCCAGTGAGGGATTACACACCACCTTTGCACCCACTGACATTACAGGAAGTAAAACCACTGATGCAAACTCCAACAAAAAGCATACATTATACATGGCAAATAGTTGCTAAAACAGACATGGAGCTATTTTATTTGCTATCCATATGTTTACAAAAGTGCTGCCATGGGGGTGAGGCGGGGAAATGAGAGGGCAAGTAAGTCATGAGTATTTGCCCACAATGTGGCAAGAGAGTTAGCAATCCTGGACATCGGTGCAGTTATTTGCCCCTGGTTGTGGTTGCTTTTCAGGGCACCAGTAAAGGACACGTGGGTCGACAGTTGAACATTTCAGAGGGCAGATGCAACCCCTTGGTTTTTTTTTTTAGGTTGGTATGGTTGCTCAAGTATTTGGATACCTGGATTTTATTCAGGTTGTCATGTTCCCAGTGCAGACGCTTACCCACAAGATCACAAGCACTTGTTTCATATTGGGATTTTGTTTTCCATGGAATATTTCACTACAGATTGCTGGCTTTAAAAGGTTAGCACCTTTTATATTTTGCCAGCCTATTTATTGAAAGATTTTCTCTCTCAGGTTATTTTTCTGGTGTTCATTACTTTTTCTAAATGTCCAATGCTATTTTGTCTTGCAGATATAGTTCCACTACTTATTTTTGTACACTTCGACCACTGGCCTTGTGCTTGTCACAGTGACAAGCGGAAACCTAGTCTATAAAGCGCACCTGCAGGAAAGCACTGGATGTCTGCGCACCTGCACTCTGTGGTCTGCACGGTTTAACGGAGTGCACGTCTTGCGAGCTCCCTGTGCGGGTGTAGACCCCCTACCCTCTGTCCTTCCATGTATCTGCCTTTAAAGTGTGGACTCTCGAAGGGATTTAGAAGAATAACAGCGAGTGCACCAGACCCACTATAGCCAGCACAACCTCATGGCTGCCTGAAAAAAGCATGTGATGGGGTGGTCTGCATTCTGAACTCATTCCGGAAGGTAATGCAGCTTGCAGACCACATTCCGGAAGCATTGGTCACGTGGCATACGACTTGGAATGCAGATATGACCTGATTTGCAGGGGACATTCCCACTTCAAGGGAGGAAAGGGCCTTCTCTCTGAAAATGCACGCAAGAGGATCATGCACATAGGTTCCATGTTACAGAATGTGCATACCGTGGTTTCATCACTAAATTACAAAGTGCTAAGTTACTATGTGGGAGGTGGGGCACGTAATGCCAAATCGGGTGCTAACCGAGCGCACTTCCTGATTTGGCTCCGCATTAGACGCCAGTGCTGTTAATTTAACGTGGCCTCTGGCCCCTGGATTCCTGAGCCCTCTTTCTGTGCCTTTCAGCGTTCAGGTAGACCATTGTGTTCGGTATTGGGAGCATCCAAGACTTCATAGGCTCTTATGGTTGTAGGTTCCCCTCCTCGTCGCTTTATCTGTATGCTGTGCATATGACACGTGACCAGCTGATGTGCGCACATGGTTAATCACTTCTCATCTTTCTAACCTTTAGAAACTGTCCCTGAGGAGTGGCCGAAGAATTTTGCAAACTGGAAAACTGCGGTCAGCGATCACAGCTACATGATGCAGAGCTGGAAGAAAACTATGGTACGGATTCCTTGTAATGGAGATTGGATGTATCCGCAGATTTATCGTGTGAATCTTGCGCCCTTCTTGCGTGTTGTTCATTTTTCAAAGTCGGAATCCCCACGCCCCTCTTCTGTAAGCTGCGGCACCCTGGAAGGAGGGAACTTAGACATGGTTACATGAGCAAACAGTTACATATATTCAACAAATTTACAGTACAGAGTAATCAGGGCATACAAGCAATATATACAAATATACAGACGTAGCTTGGGGCAAGCGTTTGCCAAAGTGGGTCTAGGCATCATGGCTGGTTAAAGAGCCAGGATTTGGTTTTAGATTTCAAGGCGTTAAAGCTTTCTTCCGCACGGATGGTGAGAGGGAGAGCATTCCAAAGCTTAGAGGCTGGGACGGGGAAGCTAGATCCACCCGCGTTTTGGAGTTTGAACCTGGGAATGGTTAGGCAGTGGGTCTGAGCCGTTCTTTGCGGGCGGGTAGGCGCGTGTCGGGAAAGCCGGCTGCAAAGATATGGTGGGGCTTGGTTAGCTAGGCATTTGTGGGTGAGGCCTAAGAATTTCAGTGCAATTCTCTGTTTGACCGGTAGCCAGTGTAGGTTAGATCTGGATTCCGAGATGTGATGGTTACGAGGGATGTTTAGGGCTGCTCTGATAGCGTTATTTTGGGTAATTTGCAGTTTGTTCAAGTTCTCTTGGCTCGTTCCAAGGTAGAGGGCGCTCCCATAGTCAATTTTGGCGATGATGAGAGTTCTGGCTAAGGTGACAGTGTTGGGTGTAGTCAGAAATGGCCTGCAGGCAGTAATGAGTTTGCAGGTGTAGGCTGAAGAGGATCTGACTGCGTTTGTTTGTCGGGTTAGTGATCGAGTGGCGTCAAGATAGACGCCAAGAGTTTTGGTGTTCTTCGAAACATGGATGGTGTTGCCATCGATAATAAATGATCGGTATGATGGCTCAAGTTTACTGAGACGTTGCGTAGTGCCCAAGATGAGGAGCTTGGTCTTGTCATCGTTGAGGCATAACTGGTGTTGCGCCATCCAAGCTTGGATGACCAGGTAGACCTCATTCAGGGCCTTAGTGTCCGCCACATAGTCACTAGTGATAGGAATGAGTATCTGGGTGTCGTCCGCGTAGTTCATATAGGAGACACCCAGATAGTCAAGTACATCAAATAGTGGTTTTGTAAATACGTTATAGAGCGTTGGTGACACACAAGAACCCTGGGGGACGCCGCAGTGAATCGGGGATCAGCAGCTGCAGATTGAGAAAAGACCTGCATAGATCTATTGCTCAGGAATGATTTGATCCAGGCCGTAGCTGATGGTGAGAAGTGGGCGGCTGAGTGAAGATGCTTGCATAGGATTTGGTGGTTGACCAGATCGAAGGCCGCAGAGAGGTCATGTAGAAGTAACAAGGCAAGTTTGCCGTTGTCCTTTAACACTTCGATCTGGGTTTTTAAGTCTAGTAGAGCTGTCTCAGTTCCATGTCTGGGGCGGAAGCCGGATTGTCTGAGGCCTAGGAGATTGTTGGCTTCCAGGTGCTCTTGGATTTGCAGGTATGCTGCACGGTCCAGGATTTTTAACAGGAACGGGACAGTGGTGATGGGTCGGTAGTTGGTAGGTACGCTGGGGTCAAGGGAGGGTTTTTTAAGCAAGAGGATCACCCAAGCATCCTTGAGGTTGTCAGGGACGGTACCCGTTTTAAAGGATGCGTTGATGAAGGATGTGATGAAAGGGGCCAGATCGTGGGCGGATTCCTTAATAATTGAGGCAGGGCAGGGGTCGCCCTGGCAGTTGGATGGTTTGATCCGCAGGATAATGTTTTCTACCTCCGCACTGGTGAGCGGTGAGAAGGCAAATCGATTGCAGTTTGGGACGTCAGGGGAGAAGGCCCCTGCGGAGGTTGGAGGGTGATTGTCCAATTTTAGGCTAATTTGTTTGGCTGTAATTTTAGATTGAAGCATGGTGATTTTATTCAGTAATGCTGCCTGTATATTGGCGCACCATTTGCAGTCTTTAGTGCAGGTGTCAGGGGGGGAACGGGGGTTTCAAGCTCTTTTAGGATCTTAAATAGTTCCATAGTTCCTTAGAGTTGGAGTCAGCATGTAAAATGCGATTATTTAGGGATTCTTTTTTCGCTTCTATAATGGCTGCTTTGTATGTAAGCGAGGCCAGGAAGAAACCATCTTTATGCACGTCAGATGGGTGGCTTTTTCAACGGTTTTCGGCGCTGCGTTTGGATTTACGGAGTGCTTTTAGCTCTGGGGTGAACCAGGAATTCAAGTGTGCACGTGGTTTGGCCTTACTCGGTTTAATGGGGGCCAAAGTATCTATAGCTGTCAGCATGCTACAGTTGTAGATGTCAGCTAAAGCAGTTGGGTCATTACAGGAGTCAGTGGCCGCATTAAGTGTATGGAGTAGTAGAGGGAGGAGTTTCTCTTTGGTTATGTCCTTTTTGTTTCTGGTTGGGAGTGCAGGTGCTATCACAGTCGGGATGCGTGGGGTGGCTTTAATATTAAAGGTGATAATGTGGTGGTCGGACCAAAGGCAAGGGGTAGTGGGTAGGACGTTGATGTTGCAATTAGAACTGGCTAACCAGTCAAGGGTCCTGCCTTTGGAGTGCGTGGGCCCTAGGATGTGCAAGGTGAAGCCGGAATTGGCGAGGGCGTTTTCCAAATCGAGTACTGAGAGATCATTAGGGTCACCAAGTCCCAAGTTGAGGTCACCAAGGATGATGATTTGTGAGTTAGTTTTGGCGTTATCAAGGAGAAGGGTGGATATGTCACCAACAAAAGTCGGTGCGGAGCCTGGGGGTCGGTAGATTAAGTGGATGGTGGCTGTTTGGTTGGGTGTTAGTGTGAGTTTGACTGATAGTAGTTCAGCTGACTCAAGTTTGGTATTGGTCATTACTCTTAGGTCCAGAGTCATTTTATGGATAATGGCAAGGCCACCCCCCTCTCGAGAGGGAAGCAGAGGTACGGTCGCATCGCAATATGCTGAAGCCGGGTTGTATGGCAAGGGATAGTGACGGACCAGAAGCGGCATGTAGCCAAGTTTCGGTTATGGCAATGAAGTCAAGATCTTACGATGTTATAAGGTCTGCTATGTCTAAGGCGTGGGCAGGGAGGGATCTAGCGTTAATAAGAGTGCCTTTGATGACAGGCAGTTTCACCTCTGAAGAGGCAGGTTTGTTGTCGTCGGGTGCTACTGATAGGCACGGGAGTGTGTGTCGTGATTGCTTGGGAAGGTTGCAGCGCGTAGGGCGTATGCAGAATCTGGTGCCTAATCTTTTATTTCTAAGAGAAGAAGGGCATGGTTGGTTCGGCGTGGGCTTGCTGGCATAGTGTTCAAGCCAGAGGGCTGGGTCATTGAGGTAGGGGTTGAGGTCGGTGGTGAGGTGTTGGGTACCTGAGGTGGGTGTTAATGCAGAATTCGGCATTGCGCAATGTCTGTGAGACCGGACTGATGCGAGACATAATGTCGGGAGGCTAAAGATGAGTCGGCCGTATCGGATGTGTGCGTGGCTGAGTGAGGATTGTTATTCCAGATGACACGGAGTGGAGCAATAAGAGGAGGAGTGCCCTAAGGAGCATGGTAGATGCAGTTCAATGTTTAGCTAGGGCAATGCATCAACAATCAGTCGACAATAAGCAAGATCGATATTAGGTTAGCTAAGGCAGTGCAAAATCAACAATAGGCAGGTTCGATTTTAGCTAAGGCAGTGCAAAATCAACAATAGGCAGGTTCGATTTTAGCTAAAGCAGTGCAAAATCAACAATAGGCAGCTTCGATTTTAGCTAAAGCAGTGCAAAATCAACAGTAGGTATGTTGCTTGTGAGCTAAGCAGCATCTAGGGCAGTAAAAGTGGTAAATTGCACCATGTTAGCACTGGGGCAAAGTTTGCCATAGTGCAAAAAAACTTGGGGCCATATGCAGAAACATTTGCACAGTGGCAATTTTTCATTGTATAAGCACCTGTGCAAACATTTCCCTACTGCAAAAAGCATGCACTTTCAGTGCATTTTTTTCACCAGGGCGCAAAGTTTGCCCAACTGTTAATACCATTCCGTATTAGCACTAGGGCAAACTTTGCGTTAGCGCTAACACGGTGCAACCTTGCACTTGCACTGGTGCAACATTTCTGTAATGTGGCCCCAGATGAATGTTTTCCTTCGTTATTCCTGGGGAATAAGTGCCACTGAAATGTGCCCTCTTAAACGAAAAATAGCGCCATCTAGCCGTGGATCTAGGATTGCCATGGATTGTGTTTTAATGAGCAGTAATTGCCAGTGTCACCAGTACAGTGCACACCTGTTTCTCACTGGCAAGGTCTGTCTCAGTGAACATTTGCAAAGAGAATTCCCTCAGGAAAGCGGCTGCCACTTTGTGCACAGAACTGCAATTAGGCACCGCCGCTCACAAAGATAGCTCATGTTCAAATGCTGGACTGGTAAGGAAAAGCGCGGCAGACGCCATTTTGCATATGTGAACCTGACCGCTCTTGCCCTTTTCATGTAATGTTAAGGGGGGTGGTGTGGGAGAGGTACCGATAAATCATGGGGGAAATAGGATCAGCTGGACACCCAATAACATCTTTAGGGTCACTAGACATATCAACCTACATCTCGAACAGGAAATAAACGGCTGGGAAGGGTGGGCAGTCAGTCATTTTGGAGTATGGCTGGAAGCTCTGTCTGTTGAAACAGGGACAGTGAGGGTAAAGCACGTCATCGTACAGGAAGGTAGAGAGGGCAAGATTTTTGTTATAGCAATACGTGACGCGAAAAGGAGTATGCGTCGCAAGTTGAGGAAAGCTAGGGAAGTGGAATACTCTACTCGTACTCTTGAGGCCAAAACAAGGAAAATAAAAAGAGAATATAAGCACCGGCTGAAAATAAGAAGACACTCGGCGTTAAATAGCCGCTGGTGGCAGATGTTTCTCACTCTTTGTAGTGGAAAAGTGAGGACCATCTGGCAAACCTTGGCAAAGGCCAAGGGAGAGACGAGGGGTAACATGATCAACCCAATCCCGGGGAGCGAATGGGTAGAGTTTATTGGGGCCAATTTCACGACTAACATAGACCAGCAAACAAAGGTAGGCGAGTTGGTTAGATGGCCACTTGCCCCAGAGTTTGATGACATCTATTTGGGAATAAGCAAACTAAAGGGGTCACGGGCATCATGACCAAACAGACTATCGAATGCTGTATTGAAAGCCTATCCCAAAGCATGGGCATCAGTCTTGAAAATCGTTTTGAGAAAGTGTGTGAAGAAGGTGTAGTACCTGAATCATGGTTGAAGGCTACCCTCCTACCCATCTATAAAAAAGGAAACAGGGAGAGCCCAGAAAACTATAGACTCATTTCACTGTTAGACGTCACAGGTAAATTGTTTTCCGGTTTTATGCTCCAAGCACTAAAGGGTTGGGGCTGCGACTACGCACAACATACGACTGCTTGACAGCCTCATCAGGGAAGCCAAAAACAAGGGTAACTTGGCACTTTATGTAATCTGGGTGGACTTTAGTGCAGCGTTTGATGCCATTAATCGGGATCTCCTGTTGTCAAAGGTGAGAAATTTGGTTTGCTCTGAATGGTTACTGGGAATACTGATCCAATTACACAATAGGAACAGTGTACAGGTGCGATTGAATAACATGGGGATCTGACCACCTGGTAGAAATAAACTGGGCTGTTAGACAAGGGTGTAATCAGCCCCCCCCTGCTGTTCTGTCTCTACCAGGCCTATTTTACCGCAAAGTAATTGGGGAGCATCGGTTGCCCCATGAAGATCTGTTCAAACCATATCGCTAGCCTGCTGTACGCAGACAACCTTGTCTTGCTCGATCGCACAATTACAGGTGCAAAAAAATAAACGTAAGACGCTGCTAGAATACGCTAATCGGAATGATCTAGCTATCAACATGAGCAAGGCAAAGATGATGCTTATCTCAGGGAGCAGGATAGCTAGGGTGACTCCGCAGATAAACGCACACAAGGTGGAATATGTCTACAGTTATCCCTACCTGGGTCTGGACCTATCAGCAGATGGGGGGGTATAATGTTATTGTCGAAAGTAAAAAGAGAAAGGCTCGACAGTTATCATGTTTGATCAATACATTTGCCAAGCAAACAGCAGGGTTCTCGCTAGAGGGGATCCTAAAGCTCTGCAAACAGAGCTTTACTCCTGCCATCCTGTATGGTCTAGACACTCTAGCCATGGGGGATTTCACCTGGCTAAACGTGGTGGAAGCCTACTTTTGGAGGAAGCTCCTCTGCCTCCCACCTACCAGCCCATTGGCCTACCTGAGATTGGATCTGGGATTAATGTCGCTTATGAGCCAAGCCCTTATGCAAAGGGGCGTATTGTACCTGATAGCAAGAAACAGTCCAATGTGTGAACTGCTGAATTTAATGGGCACAAAATATGAAAGGGGTAGCAACCACGCATATATCACCCTAAACGAGATATGCTTTGCAAATGTAGGTTAGTCCCCTGATTTCACAAGAGGAACTAGGCCAGAGGTGTTAAAAACACTGCTTAAAAACAAAGTGAAACAGTGGGACCGGGTGGGAAATTTCACACACCTAGAAAAGCTGCATAACTTTAAATACCTTGAAGGGACAGTTCACTGTTATTTCCAGCCCCAAAATTTCTCCTGAAATGCCCAAGTCCAGCGGTTCAAATGTTTAGGCTGAATCTGCGGACAAACCAGTTGCCACTGCTCGCACTGCAGGAAGCCCAAGCTAAAATACCAGCTGACTAGAGATAATGTTGTATGTGCAGGCTAGAAGTTCACAAGAAAACACCCAGACATGTGCTGACATTGTGTCCTAAATGGGGACCCACGTACATGACAAGGTTAGGAGAATTCGTGGGGAGCTTTGATGCAATTAAAAGCAGTGAATACTGGACTTATTGTTTAAACACTGACCTTGAAACAGTGCACATGGTTGGTTCTCATTGTGGCAAGTGATATCAGGGGGGCTGCACAAGACGAAACACAGACTCCCCTTGTTATAACCCCGTAATAGCAGACTTTACGATGTAAGAGAAAACTTAATAACAATTCTGATAGGTATATGTTAACTCTTTTGGTGAGAACCCACTTTTGTAAAAATGAATTTTATGAAATTTTAGGAAAATCCAGTGAACGTCCTTGCTGCAAGGTTTGCCAATCCAGACCCAGGGTCCCTTTATGAGCCAAAAACATGGTATAACATCAAAAAAGGGCATTGGTGTATCCACTGCGCATGAACACGTATTCAATTCTTTCCCAAAATACAGTCTTTTGTTTAACAGTTGTAATTGTTTCCAATTATTGCGAATGAGAGATCTCAGTAAACTTTTCACTTTCAGATCCTTATTTAATTTCTATAGGTGATTGGTATTCTCCTGCCAACACGTGTTTTGACCTTTCAGAACATAGGTCTTCTTCAGGGTCAATTTATAACCTCTTCATTCTATATTTGTAGTACAAAATACTTGAGGACTAATGTCCAACATCTTTCATAGAATCTTCCTAACCGGATGGTTTCTGCAGATCCTGTGGGCTGTTTCCCTCTAGCGCCTTAAATTTGAGAAATATTTTCTGAACCTATACCGCACTCCCAATAGCGCTATCCATGTGGCTGCAGTGGTTGGGGGAAATGACGAATGCAATTATATGGCAGGCCTTATGCAGCACTCCTATCGCTGACAAAGGCATATCATCTATCGCCCTCCATTCCCAATACTAGTGTCCGGTGCAGAACTCGGGTCAAACAAGAAACAAGGTGACGGTATGTCCTGGTAATCCAGAAAGAAACCCTCAAGTCACAAGAAATCCTCTCACATTGCTCTGCTGCTTGTTTTGCTTATTATAAGTTACTTTATCAGAGCCAGCAGAATTGGGGGCTTACAGACCCCCACAGCTTGCCCCAATCTCCTGCTTCCCCTTCACTGGCTCATTGAGCAGGAGGCCGAGTCGGTTCCACTCAGCTGCTGTTGTTCTAAGGATGGGCTCTCTTCCTCTGCCAGCGGATGCGAGGAGAGTTCTGTGTCGCACTCGGAATACGTCTATCACAGACAGTCAAGAACATCAAGAAGGGTTATCTCTCCTGCGGAGTGGCGTCGCTAAGGTGG
This sequence comes from Ambystoma mexicanum, assembly GCF_040938575.1. Lineage (NCBI taxonomy): Eukaryota > Metazoa > Chordata > Amphibia > Caudata > Ambystomatidae > Ambystoma > Ambystoma mexicanum. Next base: position 1,050,627,024 of record NC_090935.1, read on the forward strand.
GGCCCGAGGGGCCACGCCCCTCTTCTGAAAACCTGTGCCCCACCTTGGGCCTTACCTACAGTGGCGTAACGCAAGTGGGAGTGGGGGGCAGGGAGGGGATGACCAGGATATTTGTCAGTGGGACATTTCTCCCGTTAGACACCTCAATGAGGGTGCCCAACGGGAAAGGTCTCCCGCTGGGAGGGCCTGCTCAGCCCAGTCATTGTCCCGGCAGCAGGACACCTTAACCTTTCAGAATGGGAGAGGTGTCCCGCTGCCACAACAATGTCCCAAGGGGCTCCGGCAGCAGAGGACCTCTCACGTTGCTCTGTGTCAACAGAGCATTTCATTGTGAGCCATTAGGCACTGATGGGGGGGGGGGTCTATTAGCAGGTACTTTTGTCCCTTTAGAAATGTTAATGGGAGGGAGTGATCAGAAGTGAGAAGGGTGCATAATGCTGCATGCTGTATGAAATTACTATCGCTTTAAAACCCAAGGGGGATTTGTTCGGTTCACATTAATTTAGATGATGCTATTGTGTCTTTGCATGCAGGATGGGGAGAATAAAACTAAAGTCATAGGGCCTCATTACACGGTAGGCGGAGGACCTTGGTCCAATGCCGGTAAAATACCGGGGCCGCCTTGGAGGAAAGGGGAATTACCGCCCTATTCCAAGGTTGGCGGGGCGGTAATTCCCCCTTCCCCCATTGCCCTTCCCCATTCCCATTTTTTTCCCCATAGGGCTCTATGGGAATGGGGAAGGTGCTAATTACGCTGCCACAAATTGCAGTACCGTAATTAGCACCCTGGTCCCTTTGGGGGTTGGTTTTTAACGCCTGCTAAACAGCAGGCGTTAAAGTACCAACCCGCAAAGGGACCGCGTAGTAAGGGGTTAAGGGTTTACCGGTACCGGTGCCCTTACCGGTACCGGTAAACCCTTACCGCACTACGTGTAATGAGGCCCATACTCTTATTGCTCAACATGTCTCTATGACAGTGTATATAGTGTATAGTTAGTTTAATATGAAAGGCTAGTTTATTATGTAATGTTTTTCTTTCAAGGCATTGCTATAAATAAAGTATTATTTAATCACTTGAAATGCAAAGCAAAATCTTAATAAATATCTCTATAAACTAAACCTGGTAAGATGTGCTCAGTTGTTTAAATTGTCCACCTCCCAGTTTCACCATTTAACCAAAGTGTGTGATCCTGGGCAAATCATTTAAAGGGATAGTCCAGTAAAAAAATGTATTTAAAAAATAGATAGGCAACATTAAAAAAAAAATAGTAGCATTTTTTTTTTTTTTTTAAACTTCCTATGTAAAATTTTGAGCTATTCAAGCTCATAATTCGCAAAAGCAAGCACATGGGCGCATCCATTTTGTGAAATGGATGCCCGCCTGTGCTGGCTTTTGCGGCACTAATGAAGGAAAAGCCAGCCAGCTGTAGTAAACAAAAGCTACCGCTGGGTGGCTTTTTCTTCATTGGTGCTGTATGCGGCGGACGGGGACCAGAGACCAGAGCAGGAAAGCTGCAGCTGAATCTCGGTAAGTGCTATTTATTTATTTTTTAAGATACTGCAGCTTTAAAAACTTGTATTTATGTTTGCGGTCGCTTTAATTATATCATTTTGTTTTTTTTTTTATTTAAAAAAAGCCTAATGACTATAGAGTTGCTCCATATATAATAATATTGCAATTTAGGTATTTTGCACCACAAAGTTATTTGCCATATGGCTTACGTATGGCAACTTATTCTAAAGTCGCTTCCATGGTGCCTCCAAGTATCAAAGACTGCTGATGCTCCTTGTGATGTCCTTTTCTGTGAAGTCATTTGGGTTGGTGCAATCCATATGCAAATGAAGAGCTTTGCATGTATTTTGCCCCAGACCGCCTGGACAGAGCTCTAATAGAGAAGTTTCCTGCATCTAATGATTCTAGAGTTTTATTTTTTGTTGTTTTAAAATGCCACCTGCCACTGATGTTACCAAAAAAGTAGATTGGGGCAGGGGTGGGCGATTTGGGGGCACAAATGAGACGTATGGAATTACACGCACAGCATTTGGGGTTAAAAGTAGCAGGACTTTTTTTCGTGGCTGCCCCCTCTCACCCCCCTCTTGCAATACTGTGTACTCCCCTGCCCCCCACCCAGGATACTCTCTCTGCAGTGCTGCCTGTGGTCTGCCCGCACGGCACACACACAGGGCCGTAATACACAGGGTTGCAATGTTGCCACCGGGGCTGGCTATGGGCATGGCAAATGCAGTGAAGAACACACCATAAAGGTTCACACAGAAGAGCGGCACAGGGGTGATGGTCAGCAGTCAGGGTCAGCAGTCAGGGTCCAGGGCTTGCCATTGCTACTGCATGCGTGCGCATGCATGCACAGCTGGGTGAAAAGGCAAGCCCTGCCCCCTTGCCCTGCCTGAGGGAGTGAGGGCACAGTGAAAAAAGACCCGAATTTCAATTTCAACAATCGGGCTGGCCCAGCCACCGACTGTTGGAATTCAATTTGGGATCTTGGTGGGTAGCTCACCCCTGACAAGCGTTTCCCGGCTGAGCCCACAGCTGTGCAAAGAGAAGCAGGGGGCTTGGTGGTCTAATCTGCTGTCCTTCTTTCCCCAGCCATCACTTGCACGTTTGCAGAAATTTGGCTCAGCCGGTTTCTTTCTTCTGCCTGAAAGGGACACACTGGGCCTCATTACATGTTTGCCGGTCCGAAAACAGGGGTGCTGGTAAGCTCACCGGCACCCTTGTTTCCAGACTGGCAAATTACAAGTCTGCGTGCTAGAGCCGCTGTGCCCGACAGGTCTGACCCTGCCGGGTGCAGCGGTCATGGTAGGCAGAATTGTCAAGGGAGCACCGGCACCAATGCTAACGGTGTCAGTACTCCTGTGTCTCCACTCCCATAGAGTCGAACAGGACTCTATGGGAATGGGGATTAACAAATGTACCAGCACCTGACTTCCTGGCCGCCGGACTTGTGATAGCCCGGTGGCACTGTGAACTCAGGTACCGGTAAATTATTTTGGGTCCGGCGGCAAACCGCCGGTAACACTGGCAGTATTACCGCTGGACCTGTAATGAAGCCCACTGCCCTCGAGACACTGCTTTAAAGGATCACATCTTGTCGCTGGTTGATCAGTGTTACAGCGCGCACACTGACACACACTGTGCTCCTTTCGTTCACATGCCCGTCTGGATAGTCTCAGTGCTCTTGCTAGATTTGCAATATAAAATGTTCACACAAAGACACTGCTGAGAAAGTAACCCACAGACCAATTGTGATCTGCACAGACCTTCCAGAAAAGCACCTGCCGCCAGATTCGAGATGCACAAAAAGGCATCGTGAACCGTGGGTATTAATGGCACACTTGTGAAAGGCCCCCTACAGCAGATGCGTTCGGGACACAATATGGACACTGCATCACTTCAAAGTTTATAACATGGCAGGTGTCCTTTACCAGCCAATGACCAGAGGCAACATCTGAACAAATTGCCCACGAAGGCCCTAACTCGGGAGTAAACTTAACTGGTGCTGTGTGTGTGCTGGGATATACCGCAATATATTTTCTATGAGACACTATCGTTGACATCAAGATATATGCATATATATACAACAGAATTGCTTGCTGTATAAATACACGATTTTTACCTCCCCAGGGCCACTTTGGACTAATTTGCCCTCGTCAATTTGGGAAAGCATACACATTGTCCTTTCATAGGTGGCCCCCCTGCTTTTGTGTGTGGCCCTCTTTGTGCCCCCCTAAATTTGATTCCTAGCAGCGCCACTGCTCCAAGGAGTCTGCCAACACTGCCTTCCATAGGATGTCAGGGGTCAGAATCCTCACTCAGATGCAGAGCTTAACACGGCCTTACTTACATGCGTCACCCCGGCACATGTTACCAAGCGTCTGCACATATTCAGAAGGAATGCAGACCTAGAACTTTCTGCGCTCTGACCCACTTCTACCGTGGTCAAATTGAAGACAAAAGGAGAGTGGTATTGTACCACCCTCTGTCCAGGATGGCTAAACGCCCCTGGGGCCAGATTACGGAATATTTTCGCTGCTGCAAGTGTGATGATATATATATATATATATTCGCACTATGGAAAAAAAAAGTTTTCTTTAAATGTACTTTTGCAGAAGAGCAAAGTTTGCGTTGGTGCTGGTGTGATGTCGTCACATTCCTCCCCTGTCACGTGTGAGGGAACACGGGGCAACAGGAAGGGGAGGGACGGCATATGACGGGAAGCAATCACTCCGGAGATATCGTGTGAATAAATGGCTGTGTTAGACAAAGGCTCCGTGTCCGTGTATCATTGAAGAGCGTGATAGCTGAATAGATCTTGACACTGGCGACGAGGGAAAATCCACGCAGCAGTTTTCGTTTTCTGGCGTTTCGGACACGACGACAGAGTTCGGCGGGTAGGAGTGAATATACTTCCCGCCAACGGTGACAGGAAGACCTGCAGGTGAGAGCGTCGGCTCCCTGCAACTCCACACGTCCGCGTCGTAGGTGGAGCGTGTCGGCTCCCTGCGACTGCGTCACAGATTCCCGGAGGCACACTCGCGTGTGAGTGGAGCGCGTCGGCTCCTCACAGCGTTTTGTTTCCCGCCCACGGCGGGCAGGAAATTCGCGGGTGGAGCGCATCGGCTCCCCGCGACGGCTCCCTACGACAAGGGATTCACTCGTGAGTGGAGCGCTTCTGCTCCTCATGCAAAAGTGCGTGAGTGGAGCGCGTCGGCTCCTCACAGCGCTTCCCGCCATAAAGGAAGGCGGCAATATCAGCGGGTGAAGCGCGTCGGCTTCCCGCGACAGCCCTCAGGCGAGGGACTTGGTTCTGCGAGAAAAGTGCAGCTGGGGCTCCTCGCAGTGAAGCGTGTGAGTGGAGAGCGTCGGCTCCTCACAGCGCTTCCCGCCGAAAGGAAAGGCGGCATCATTCAGTGGGTGGAGCGTGTCGGCTCCCCGCGATCGCAAGGGTGAAGTGCGTGAGTGGAGCGCGTCGGCTCCTCACAGCATTTTCGCGCCAAAAGAAAGTGGCACCAGTGGGTGGAGCGTGTCGGCTCCCCACCACACAGAAGGTACATTAATTTCATATCTTTTCACATAACAAAGAGACTTCCCATCACCACCAAGACAAGACACGTGTCTAGTGTCATCCAAGCCTCCACTCCAAATCAGTGCACAGTTGTACATCACCTGTCATGCTTGATGATTCATCTGAGGAATCACTAACTGTACAAATAACCCCTTCCAGATCAACTCGCACAAGCATGACGGACGGCCTAATATCTCAGCTACCCCCCAATTTTGACCTGAGCGACTCCAGCACACTGGGACCAAGGTGGAAAAAGTGGGTGAGGGACTTTGAAGTCTGTCTCAAAGCGGTAGGGCCTTTGGAGGATGAAAGGAAACACAGCTTGCTCACCCATGCTATAGGATCAAATGTGAGAGACATTTTGGATGAAATTCCTGAAGATGACATAGATACCTACAACAAACTGAAAACAACCCTAACCAACTACTTCACGCCGCACACAAATGTGGACTACGAGCGTCACATTTTTCACACCACTAAACAGCTAAAAGGTGAAACAATGGATGCATTTGTAATGAGGCTAAGAATAAAGATGAAGCATTGCGATTTTAACAACTATTCGAATGAAGAAGCCCTTCGCTCGCAGATTATTGTAGGATGTGAAAGCAGTGAGTTCAGAAAAAGGCTTCTACAAAAGGCTCGAAATCTGGAAGAGATTCTACGCCTAGCTCGTTCCGAGGCGGCACTAACAGCACAGGTAGAAGGTCTTGATGACATCACCATCCTCCACGGGAAGCATGAAAGTTTGCACAAACTTGAGAGTAACACCAAAGGAAACACAGACCCATTCTGTTATCGGTGTGGACATGAATATCCTCATGAAGGCATCTGCCCTGCCATGGGTCAAATCTGTTCTGCCTGTGGAGGAGAAAATCATTACAAAGCTGTATGTTTCATTTATCGCAGCAAAACCAGAGGGAGTGGAAGGAACAGACGCCCCTCACCAGAAAAAGAATTTAGGCGTATGAGTCCCAATCGTGAGTCACCCTACCAGAATGACACATCACGCCGCCGACAACGAGAAGAACTGTCGGAGAGAAGACAATCAAAACCCACACATGAATGGCGCGACAACAAACCTTCATCTTCCGGGCGGAGAAGACGCCCCCGACGATATGTCAGGTGTCTGGTGGAACAATCACATTCTGACAACATCTCCAGCACCTCCTCAGAGGACAAACCCAAGAAGGAATCAAATCCACGTAAAGGAGAACCCAGGATAAAAGGCTACTTATATGCACTGGGAAACCCTACAGCAAAAGAGAATAGCCCCACTCTCATCATCAATGTCAACCAGGTGGCGGCTGAGTTCCTAGTCGACACAGGAGCCACTGTGAATGTAGTGAGTGAGGAAGTGTACAACAACATGCCAAATGCGCCACGACTACAACCAGCGAGAGCACTCATCTTCCCATATGGTTCCAAGACGCCACTACCTTGTAAAGGTTTTTTCACGGCATCATGTCGATACAAAGATCACGTAAAAGAAATACCCATGCATGTCCTCGAAGCAGCCACGGATAGTGGATGCATTCTAAGCTACAAGTCTGCCGTCGACATGGGTCTAATTCATATCTTATACAGACTCATGATGCACAAGCACCTGGATCCCACTGCCAACATTGACAAGATTTTCCCTGCACTATTCAAAGGACTGGGAAAATTGAAGGACAGACAAATTGAATTGCACATAGACAACAGTATCCCTCCGGTAGCACAACACTACCGTGGTATTCCCATCAATATACAGAAGCAAGTAGAAAACGAATTAATGAAACTTTTGGAAGCAGACATAATCGAACCTGCTGAAGGCCCCACTCCTTGGGTATCCCCCATTGTACCAGTCCCAAAGAAAGACTCTGCTGACATTCGTATTTGCGTGGACATGAGAAGACCTAATGAAGCAATCTTGAGAGAACGTCATCAATCTCCCAGAATAACAGACATGGTGCATTTGCTTAACGGAGCCACCATATTTTCAAAGTTGGACCTCAATAAAGGGTACCATCAGTTGGAACTCCACAAAAGATCCCGGTACATTACCACCTTTGCCACTCACCTGGGCCTCTACAGATACAAGCGGCTCAGTTTTGGAGTTTCTTCAGCAGCCGAGATATTTCAGTCAGAAATTCATAATATAATAAAGCACGTACCGAATTGTCTAAATTACAGTGATGACATCCTTGTGTTTGGACAAACCCAAGAACAGCACGACGACACCCTCATGCGCGTATGCATGGCACTGGAAGAAGCACACCTCACCCTGAATAAGGACAAATGTGAATTTAGAAAACCAACCCTGCGGTTTTTCGGCCACATTTTCTCCAAAAATGGAATGACTCCAGATCCCGAAAAAGTCAACGCACTCACAAACACAACACCACCGACCTCTGTCACCGACTTGCGCTCATTTCTGGGTCTGGCAAGCTATTGCACGAGGTACATTAAAGATTTTGCATCCGTCAGTGCACCCTTGAGAACCCTCACTAAACTGAACGTCGATTTCCGATGGACGGATGAATGCCAACAAGCGTTCCAAATCATCAAGGATCGCATCGCTGATGCCAAAAACATGGCATATTTTGACCCACAGAAACACACAGAGCTGATAGTGGATGCCAGTCCAGTCGGCCTAGGAGCCATCTTAACTCAACTAGATCACAATGATAACCAAGCCATACACATAGTGTCATACGCCAGTCGCAGCCTCTCAAAAACTGAACAAGCATATTCACAAGCGGAGAAAGAAGGTTTGGCGGTTGTGTGGGCATGCGAACATTTTCATTTGTTCCTATATGGAAAACCTTTCACCATAGTCACTGACCACCAGGCACTACTATTCATTTATGGAAATGCTCAAGCCGAGATGCCTCCCAGAATAGCTCGATGGGCCTTAAGGCTACAGGACTATCAATTCAACATTATTCATCGACCCGGGAAGGAACAGAATCCTGCAGACTTTCTTTCACGTCATCCCAATCAAGACTGCCACTCCGATCCATCCATTGCAGACCAATACATTAAGTATGTGGTCCAAGAATGCACACCACAAGGACTGGACATGGAACACATAGCCAGAGAAACCAACCTAGACCCAGCAATACAGGTCATTTTGAGATGTCTTGAAACAGGACATTGGAAACAAGCAAAACAACTCAAAGAAGGTGCAGAAGAAGAAACCAAGCAAGACATCACCTGTCTACTCACGGTGAAGGAAGAACTTGCAGAAACAGAGGGACTCCTACTGAAAGGGACAAAATTAGTTATTCCTCGCTCATTAAGGAAAAGAGTCCTTGATCTTGCACATGAAGGACACCGGGGAATAATGTCCACAAAAAGGATGTTAAGACAAAGGGTATGGTTTCCTCAGCTAGACACTCAAGTGGAAGAACTACTGAAAACATGTCCCACGTGCGTAGTTCTTAACCCTCAAACCAGACCAGAACCCCTCAGAATGACTGACTTACCCAATGGAACCTGGGAAGAAATTGCCGTAGATCATTTTGGTCCTCTGGAAGGGGGTGAATATGTCTTAGTAGTCATCGATGAATACTCGAGATTCCCTGATGCGCAAGTTGTGTCATCAACAGCAGCACATCACACCATCCCCGCATTGGACAGGATGTTTGCCACATACGGGATCCCAAAGGTAGTAAAATCGGACAATGGACCACCATTCACAGGCCAAGACTTCAAAACCTTTGCCGAGTACATGGGTTTCCACCACAGGAAGGTAACACCGTTGTGGCCTCAAGCGAACGGCACAGTTGAACGGTTCATGGGAAGCATCAAACGAACCACGCAAATAGCTCGCTTGACAGGAGAGCCACTGGAAAAATTATTATGCAAACTAATGAGAGACTATCGAAATACCCCACACAGTACCACTGGCAAGTCACCATCAGAAGTCATGTTTGGCAGGAATGTGCGAACTAGGCTACCGCACATAGAACTCGAGGAAGAACGGTACAAAGGAGATACTGAAATGAGACTACATGACGCGGCCCAGAAAATGAATATGAAAACCATGGCAGACCGGAGAAGGAGAGCCGAGGAGAATAACCTAGAGCCAGGGGACATCGTCGTAGTGCGACAGCCACAACACCGCAAAAACATGGCGTCGTTCAATGCAGAGCCCCTCACCATCACACAGAGGAAAGGCTCTCTCATCACAGCTGAAGGAGCAGCCCACACAATAACAAGAAACAGCTCTCATTTCAAGAAGATGCCTGGAATCATACCACTAGTCGAACCGTGCGTACCAATGGACACTCAGATGCGAGATGCACCCTATGAAGGAGACCAGGATGATTCCGACGCTGATGAGCTCCGCTGGACACCTCTGGAGTCGCGTGAGAGAAATAACTGGAGACCCCAGAGATCCCGACGTCGACCACCGCGCCTCATTGAGGAGATGCCCTGATAGTGAACTTAATGTTTAGTATCGGGGGGGTGTGATGTCGTCACATTCCTCCCCTGTCACGTGTGAGGGAACACGGGGCAACAGGAAGGGGAGGGACGGCATATGACGGGAAGCAATCACTCCGGAGATATCGTGTGAATAAATGGCTGTGTTAGACAAAGGCTCCGTGTCCGTGTATCATTGAAGAGCGCAAACTTTGCCCGTGTGCAAAAATCCATTGAAAGCACGTGGTTTTTACAAAAGGGTAGCTTTGTGCCGAAGTGTTCATACAGTTCAAAATGGCGTTTCCACCAGTGCAAGGTTCCTGTAATATGGCCCCTGCAGGTGGTGTTGGATGACTGTCACTCTCCACGGAGCTGTGAGTTGCTGCCTCAGCTGCACTCTTGTTATTTAATGCGAGATACATGGCATGGCATGACATATGCCAGCCTGTGCCGCTTCAGAGTGCCTGATTGTTTTTTAGTTGATGTTCAGATCAAACGCTTTGATATCATGTTCATCTGGCAGCCAGCAAGCAGGAGCACGTGATCTGAGCAAGCCCCGTCAGATGTTCCAACAAGTCCTTTATGCTATTGTAAAAGCCAGCACAATGCGGCCAGAACCAACCGTGTCTTTAAACGGCCACAGCGCAATTTCACTGACGAGATTAGTATCACATTCAACAGCGCTGAGGTATTGATTTCCCAACCCCGTTCAGTCAGCACCTTATTCCTTAGTTAAGACTATGAGATGCTTTCCTGGCCCTACATCACAGTGCTGACAGCCTGGCCCAGAGCAATTATTGGGGATTAACATTCAAGAGGGCTCAGGTTTGGAATAGCCACAACATGCCCTCACTGTGAATGTTCCTGGCTCGTTATCGCTCTTCCGCACACTACCACCCTCTGCATTGATTCTCAGGTGGCGCTCCTAACACTGGTATTGTTTTTGTTCAGGTGTTTGTTGAACTTGTTTCGTGAACTCAACCAAGCTGTAAATGTTGCTTGAAGGAAACACTCCGTTCTTGCAATTGTGCGCCGGTCTGTGGTTACTGTGAGTGAACGGCTGCATGTCCATGTCCAGCCCACCATGCAAAACGTTTTGAAGTGAACACCCCCTCACCCACCCATGGTCATTAAGGTTGCTTGACAGGGGCAGAGTTTGCTAGAGGCCACCAATTCCTGGTCACGGGGTTGCTGGAAGCCCTTCCTGTGGCAATCCACCCACTGCCCACTCTCTCATCTGCACCACTCAGTTTGTTGCATCTCAAAGGAGGGAGGAGTCAAATCTTTTAAATGGACCTCATTGTTTACTCATTTCACAGTAGAAACACTAACACAACTACTAGAAACCACCAAACCCGATACCTCCCAACTAAACAAAATGACGCCAGACACCCTTGAAGAGAATCTTGGCACCTGGATCACAGACGTGTTAGACCAATTAGCACACGTCAAATCTTTCAAACCCACAGTGAAAAAACTTTTCAGGCATGGGCATCCTCCCACTTGGCAGCAGTGGCCTATTACACCAAACTGGCAAGGGGTGGGGGGGCTGACCCCACACACAGCGCATTGATAAAATATGCCCTGAAGGCTTGTCCAAACTGGAAGGGGTCAAAAGAGATACCAGGCGCCCTCTTAACTTTGCTAAACCAAAATCCTTGATAGTCAAGCCTGCAGAAGGTATGTAATAATGCACATGAAACAGCCCACTTAATTACTTTGGGGCTTTTAGGATTAGTGAAATTGCACCCAAAAATACAAGTTCAGATGAGGGGCTGGATGTATCTGACATCAACCTGTGGAAAGAGACAATGGCAATAAAACTTAACAGATCTAAGACTGACCAGATGGGTCAAGGTAGGATCATCCATCTCTATTGCATCGAGGAGGCATAGTACTGCCCCATTTGCAACACCAGGGCCTTCCTTGGAAAACGCTCAGGGTTGGGTGGCCAACTCTTGACACACAAAAATGGTTCCTCCCTTAGCAGATTCCAGTTAAGGTCTGTGCTTAAAAAAGCCTTAAAGGGTCTCACTCCTTCAGAATCGGCGCAGCAACATCTGCATTGATGGGGGGATTTACAGGAGAAATTAATAAAAAGGATTGGGGGTTGGGAATCTGGGGTTTATAAAAAATATATTGGTTAAGACTTAATCTAAACATTTAAACCTCCACCCCCTCTCTTTTTCCCGCTCTCTCCACACAGGGGGACCTCCATTAAAAACTGCATGGATCGTGGGCCATTCATTCATCACAAGGGCCAACAGATGGATCGAGGAAACCCAGGAAGGCCTGCGTTTTCAAAATGCAGTAACTTACTGGTGGGACAAGCCCGGCATGCACTCGGGTGATCTGCATGACAAGCTTGCCAGTCTCCTGGGAGTCAGTGCTCCTCCCCCTGACTTCCTGATCATCCACCTTGGGGGCAATGACTTGGCCCAGTTCCGAAGGAACCGCTACTGACAGAAATGTGCTCCTCACTCAGAACCATTGCGCTCTGTTGAAGACAAAGGGAGCTCATGATGTCTGAAATCTTTCCATGCCAACACTGGAAAGGTGCTGCGTCCAATAAGGCAATAGAAATTTCAAGGTGTAAATTAAACAAAGCATTGTCCAGTTTCTGCATATTTTCGGGATTTAAATTCATAAAGCACGGGATCACAGTGCATAATAAAGCCTTATTTTTCAGTGACGGGGTCCACCTCTCCATTGAAGGTATGGATATCTTCACAAGGGACATTTTTTGGACACTGGCAGAGAGCGGCTGTTCATAGTGTTCCAATTTTGGGGGGACCGGAGGAGCTGCCGTACCGAACCCCCTCAGGGTGGAGGCAGGGATCAGCCTTGAGTTGGCCCTACATGGGAGTAGGGTCCTCACTCACCTGATCCCCAAAATATTTGTTTTATGTTTTTCATTAAGTTTTATTATTTGTTGTTTTGGGTTTCTTTGCACCATAGCTCAGGATACAATAAAGCTTGTGGCCAAAGTTTTTCCACCCTGCCTCTTGTCTGGCCTCCTCATTATGGTCCTGTCATTAATGTCACCAGTCACACCCTGCATGACTTCCCGCACACTAAAGTACTTCCAGGCTTATAGTCTTACTTCGTGTTTGTCTCTCTTCTCTACTTCAACTGGCGAACACTTGGCTCGATGCTTCGCTAGTAGGAGGTGCTTTTGTATAGCCCTCTTAAAGGTGTAGGCAGCAGTAGTAACAGTAGGGAGACACCGCAAAACCATCCGCTCTCTCTGCAGTCAGGAAAGAAGTGTGAACACTGGTGAACAAAATTCTGGGGTGTTCCTACCGGACACCCCTCCTGAAATGCACAAGTGTGGTCCTGCCCACAGACATTATTACAGGGAGTATGTGACCAACAGTGATATGACCATGTTGTTACACTCACCTGGTATCCACACGGACGCCACCTAGCCGAGTTACTCGCTGGTATGATTCTCATCTTTGCCCTGATGTGGTCTGCGGGGGAAGGTTCTGCCTAAAAATACAGGAGGACTGTGTTCAAGACTGACCGACTGGGGTAAGTATCCTCCCTCCACCCCCGTATGATTTCAGTCCCTCTGGCACCCTCTCCTCACCTTGTGGTACAATTAGGCGTGCTCTCCGTCCTGCCTTCTTTGCAGGGGCGCGTTGTCTTTCATAGGCGAGTGCGGTCCAGTTACTTCACTGACGCCGGCCCGTTTGATATTGTTCAGGTAGGTCTTATTGCTGTTCTTTAGTTTTGTTGCTATCCTGCATGCCTTTCTTTGTTTAAAATGTCTCTTTTTTCTCCCTTAGGTATGCAGAGCTTCAGCGCGGCGAACTGGCTTGGTTGAGCCCAGCTGGTAAATGATGGCGCATTAAGAGCGCTATGATGCAGTAAGTAAGCGCTATACACAGCGCTGCAAAGTCTTGCCTTTGCTAACCTGTGTTTTCCTTCCTTGTAGGTTGCGGTGTTCTTCAGCGCGAGTGGAATGTCCGCAGTGGTGCCAGCCGAGAGGCGACCAGCCAGGTAAGCCTTTTGAGCAGTTTGTAATTTGTAAATGTCTCTACTGCTTTCTTTAATGTTGCCTCTATCTTCCTCTTTCAGGTCGTTCTGTCCGGGAGGCATGCAGATTCGAGGAAGCTGTTCTCAGTAGTTGCGAGTGTTTAAAGATGAAGACTGCAGGTAAGATGCTGCTGCTAATGATGTTCCTTTTGTCTCCTTGCAGGTTCTGCTTCTCCGAGGTTCGAGGGAATAGCTGGACACGGTGAGCGTCACGTTGCAAGCTGCAAAGTAACGTGAAGCCTGTTGTCTTGCTCGGGTGTGGTTTAAATAGCCCCAACAAAATAGTCCAGGTAAAGTAGTCCCTAGGCTACCACACCCAAAACACTAGACCGCATAGCTTGGTTCTTAGGAACCAAGCTATGTGAATGCCTCCATGTTGGCTGACAATACAATAAAGTATTCCTAAACACATTGTTTTTCATGGTGTATGAGCCTGGCGCTATAGGCGCCAGGACTGGCCCCATGAGGGCTTTTGAAGAGGATGCCAGGCTCTAGAGGCCGAGTCCTGACTCCACCTGGCCAATGGGTTTGCCAGAGGGGGTTTTGGGCGAGGGTCATGACAGATGTACTGCCATAGTTCACCTGCCTGGGATTTCCAGAGCTCTGGTGAGCGAAGGCCTGTACTGGCCAGAGTATCTTGTATTTCATTGTTTATCGATGGACTTTCTATCCAGGCAGCAGAAAGCCCTTAACATCAAAGCTAGGGAACAATAAAAGTAAGAGTAAAGCACTGAATGTAGGGAAGGGTAGAGTACACTGATGAGGAGACCAGATACTTAACCTTTGGCATAGTCTGAGCAAAGAGAGATCCTAAAGAATTGAGTTTTCATGGTGTTGCTGCTGAAAGACAAGAGGAGTGGAGAAAATCTCACATCTATTGGGAGGGCATTCCAAATCTTTGGGGCAAAGCATGAGAAGTCTACATCAGAAATCTTGGATTTTTTTGTTTTTGTGGTTTCCACTATTAGTGATGTTTCTTGTTATCTCCTCACAAGCTGATGGGATGAGTTTCTGGGGAAGATAATGGGGCTTTTGAAGATGTTGCCAGTATATGATGCAGAAGTCTTTGAAGTAGCTAGAGCAGTGTGAATAACTGGGGGCGTGGGTGAAATGATGGTTGTTTTTCACTCCAGTGATTATATGGGCTGCAGCATGTAAGAGGGCATTTAGATGAGCTATGGAGGATTTGGGAAGGCCAGTGAGTAATGCATTTTCTCTGTCCGGGTATGTGTGAAGCCAATATGGATCACAGTTCTGATGCAACTGTATCATGGCTTTTATTTTTCTGAGGAGGGGGGGGGTGGTAGGGAACTATTTTGATCAGGTTGAAAATATGAAAATCAAGGTGTAGGGGTGAGTCAATGTTGAATCCCAAGTATTTTCAGATAGGACTAATGTTTGGGAAAGTCAAGAGATTTGGTTAGTACTAGCCATTCATGTATAACAAGGGCTATGCTATGTAGTCAACATCTTACAGAGCAGGCATTTACCTCCTAGTAGCCTATTGGCTCAATGAGGATTTGGCAAACCTAACATGTATTGGATGTTATTGAGTAAATGTTGGTGTGATAACAAAAGGAATTTAGTTTTGGGTAGGTTCTGTTTGATGGAGAGTACATCCATTGTGCCTCTAGTTACTTAAAAAAGGATTTTAGAGCAAAAATGATGTTCAGGCAGGTCCACTTACCGTGTCTGTTGGGAGGTCATCTTCATATTGATGGGTAATGATTCCCTCTGCTAGTACAGGAGACCCCAACAGCTCCATATGTACATTCAATAGCTTGGTGTAAATAATACAATCTTGGGGGATGCCTTGCATAAAGACAACTACTATGACAACTATAAAGACTACAATTGCTCTGCCTGACTCTGTTCATATCATCTTCATCTATCACCCTCCTGGCCCCACTGGGCCCTTCTTTGATGATCTTGGGCAACTCCTTGAGTCTCTTTCCACTAAACATCACCTTTGTCTCTTATTTGATTTTAACTTTCCCTCTCCAACCCCTTCTCAGAAATCGGAACTTCAGTCTTTTCTTAGTGACCACAGTCTCCACTCTATCCACAACCGACCTACCCAAAGAGGGGGTAAGTCGTTGGATCCCTTATTCATCTCCACCTCTCAGTCACTAATACTACTGTCACGCCATCCAGATCTGGCTACTCAATTGTTTCCACCACCATCTCCTTCCTACCCTCTGATCTTTCCTCACCTATTAGTAAAAGGAAATGTAAGCCTTCTGTGCAGTAGCATCTGGAGCATTCCAAGTGCAGAATGGAATGACCACAATGATCTCAGACCCAAATAACTGGACAGACTAAAAGAATGTGGCGAAATACTACTTTATTTATCAGTTCAATAATGTAGAGAAACCTAGTGAACAACAGATTGTAGCTCAAACACTCTCAAATACATTTTGGTTACACAAAGGCTTTATACCTCAATGTACGTCAGCTGTGATATTATCCTATGTGGCAAATAGTAAAAACCTGTCGGGTGGAGGGATTGGTTAAGGGGATATACTTATAGCTTATTTAGGTGTTAGTAACATCATTGTCTTCCCTTTATCTGATAGGCATGCCTGGAACAACCTAACTATGTACGATACAGATAAAAGCAGAAGAACTGCAGCTGTTTGGCACCTGTAACAATGTTTAGTTCGCCATTGCATAGGCGCTCATGATTGGTTGGCATTCTCTCCCAACCATGGACATTCGGCTCGTTAGCAGCATGTAAGCAAAATGAAACCCAGGTGCGAGTAAAAACGTCAGACAACTGCCCACTTGGCCATTTAGCCTACCATCTCTCATCAGTTAGACCCTCAGCCACGGCTTCCTCTTTGTAGTTGACCTTGCTGGATGTTCTCTTCCTCAGAATCTTAAAGGGAGTGAAGGTACATTTCTATCTTCGTCTGGAGCTTTATGAGTAGGCCTTGTTTTCTGGTCTTGCACCACGTATGAAGAGACCATGATTCTATCCATTTTGCCCTTCGCTTTAGTGGTATTTAATTCAATTATATTGGGTGTCATTACTCTCTTCGGCCTCTGGAGACTTTGTTGCTCCGTATTGCATATGCCTTTTGCATCTTTATTTGTACAATACCTGGCACTGGCAAATGTTCACTCCTTTACTTAATCTAAGAGAAATATGTCATGCACACAGTTTTTTTTTTTTTAAATATATTTTTATTTTATCTCAACCAAACAACATTACAACGAAACATAAATAAAACACTTCAAACAACAAAACCAAACGAACAAAAAGTAAGGCACTGCAATCCCCATCCCTCTCCCCTATGAGCCTGTAGAGTGTTCGCCATCAGTGTCCGTTCCGTGCGGTGGGGCCTCATCGCTCTCAAGTCCAGCCGAGGCCGATCCCGCACAAAACAGCTCAGCTAACAACAACTTCCATGCCATGAGAGAGCCTATTTCTTCCCCATCGCCTGCCATACTGCCATCTTGCCACGCTGTCGTTTCAGCATCCGCCCATTTTTGGAGATCCCGCCACCAGACCTCCACTCGCGGCTTGTGACATTTCTTCCACTCCATGGCTATCCTACGTTTGGCAAGCACATAGGCCAGATCTTTAAGTTTATCAACATGTCGAAGCTTACGCGCCCTGGGATACCCTCCCAGCAGACAAGCCCACGCCGAATCCACCTTAAGTGTGATACCCCTTCCTGCCAGCCTCTGCGCCACTTCACCCCAGTAAGTTGCAATCACTGGGCACGCCCAGAACATATGTATCATGTCCGCATTCTCTTTGTTACACTTGGGGCACGCCTGGCGCCCACTACCTAGGAATTTGGAAATTCTAAGGGGGGTCATATATGCCCTGTGCGTAATAGAGCTGTATCTGCTTGAACCTGGCGTTCCTCGATACCTTTTTATGGTACCCCAGGGCGCGCTCCCACATCCCATCCGACATCGGGGCCCCCACCTCTGCATCCCACTCCAGTCTCAGGTGCCCTAAATCCTTCCCAACCTTTGTCATCAACATCTCGTACAACCTAGAGACCTCGTGTCCGCCCTCTGATGCGTCATACATCGTCTCCAGCGTGGCATCCGGTTCATCGGCCAAAGTAGTTTCGGGCCACGTGCTCCGGACCTCCCGGTCCACCCTGTGATATGTTACATATTGACCCCTGTGTAGTCCCGACCCTGCCTCCAGTTCATCGAACTCCATCAGGGTCCCCTCCTGCCAGATGTCGCCCATTGTAATCAATCCCACTGACTCCCAATACGTCCGGATAATAGTTCTCAGCTGCCCGTCCTCCTTTGCCAGGGCGATCAGAGGGAACTGCGACATACACGGCGCGGGGTCACCCATCATCCGACAGGCACGCCGCCATATGTTCCTGCCAAGGGCCAGCATCTTAGGACGCTCTCTCATCCATGAGCCAGTCACCCAAATCACCTCCCGCAGATAGAAGGGGGAACAGTCTTCCCCTAGCAGCCTATGTTCGGGGGTCTCTTCATCTGAAAGCCACCTGGCCACATATTGCAGTTGCGCCGCGATATAATAGGCCTCAAAGTTCGGCAGCTTCACGCCACCTTTCTCGTAAGAGTTCTGCAATTTCCATAATGCGACCCTGTTGCGCGTGCCGTGCCACAGGAAATTCCTACACACGCTATGCAACCTGGCGAAAAACTTCCTAGGTATCATATACGGGATGTTATTAAAGTAGTGCAGGAGCCTGGGCAACACCACCATTTTAAGCATGGCTCCGCGACCCATCATTGCTAAAGGCAATCTTTCCCAGAACCTCATGCACCTCTCAATCTTTCCCACAGCTAGTTCAGTATTGTACTTGTGTTCTTACTCAGTCGTGTGATACACGTCAATGCCCAAGTACCGGAAGGAGCTCGTTGCCCACGGAATCCGCAGCACCGGCAACCTCTCCGCCGGTATCCCCACATAGCTGCCCAGCGGGAATAATACAGATTTCTGAGGGTTAACCGCTATGCCGGACAACCAGGCATACCTCTCCAATACCTCCAAGATATACTGCAAGTTCTCTTCCGGGTGTTTCAGGTATAACAGCATATCGTCTGCATACAGGGATATAAGATGGCACTCTCCTCCCACCTCTATGCCCACCGGATCATACTGCTGCCGGAGGTAAACTGCTAAGGGTTCGAGGGCCAGTATGTACAACATTGGGGACCAAGGACATCCCTGCCTGGTACCTCTGCCTAACTGCCATCTGTCTGACACTACTGCACCCGTACGGACCCTAGCCAGAGGTGCACTATATAATAGCTCGGCCCACCTCATGTAGCATGGTCCCAGTCCGAACTGTCCCAAAGCCGCCAGGAGCCATGGCCATCGGACGGAGTCAAACGCTTTAACCGCGTCCAGCGCCACTATTGCCATTTCGCTGTCATCACTGCCCCCCTTTTCCACCACCCTGTGAAGGCGCCTGTGATTGTGGGTAATATTCCTGTTCGGGACATAGCCCGTCTGGTCAGGATGGATCAGCTTGCCTATTACCCTCCGCATTCTGGCCGCCAGGACCGCTGTCAGGATCTTGCTGTCCTGGTTCAACATCGACAGGGGCCGGTAGGAGCCACAGTCATGCCCCAGTTTGTTGGGTTTGGGGAGCGGTACTATAATCGCCTCCCTGAGTGATTCCGGTAGCCGCCCCACCTCGAACGCTTCGTTAAACATCTCCAGCATGGGCGGGAGCACCTCCTCCCCATACGCTTTATAAAATTCACTGGGGAACCCGTCTGCACCTGGGGCCTTACAAGTGGGCAGCTGCCGCACAATCTCCTGCAGCTCATCCAGAGTGATCTTAGCGTCCATCTCCTCTCGCTCTTCGTCACTTATCTTGGGCAGGCCTATGTCTTCAAGTACTACCTCTATATCCTCCCGGCTTCCCCCCTCTCGATCCTCATATAATGCTTGATAATATTCTGCGAATGCTCCATTCACCCCTTCCTGGGTGTTCTGCTCCACTCCCTTTTCAGTGATAACTGATCGGATCGGGGATCTTAGGGTCTCGCTCTTATACAGCCAAGCAAGAAGTCTGCCCGTCTTGTCTCCCCCGGCATGCAACCTCTCAATGTACTTCCTGTAATTCAGGTTACAAAGCCTGTCCCAATGTTCTGCGCACCTCTGTTGCAGTTTAATGACCTCCTCCATGTCCGTCCCCCCCTCCCCCAGCTCTCTCTCCAACTCAGTCTCGGCTCTACGCAGATCTGCCAGGACTCCTCCCATTAATCCTTTGGATTTAGCAATGGCAACCCCCCTCATTACAACCTTAAAGGCCTCCCACAAAGTACCAGCCGACTTGACGCTGCCTGTGTTCGTTTCAAAATAAGCAACAATCTCCTCCCTCACTTCTTCTCTGAAGACTGAATCCCTGAGCGCTTCCGCCCTGAGGCGCCATGTTGGAATACGCGCACGTGGGGGACAAAGCTGCCAACGCATGACCAGGGGCGAGTGGTCCGAAAGGACTCTCGCCCTGTAGTCTATCTGGTCACACTCCGCGACAATGTCCGGAGTGGCGAAAAAGTAATCCAGCCTTGTGTGTAACTGGTGCGGGGCCGAGTAATGTGAATATTGCCTCACGCCAGGGTGTCTCGTCCTCCACACGTCTGCCAGGCCAAGGTCTACCAGCAGCGCCTGCAGTACCCTAGCCGCCGGGCTGGGCCTGTCCACCCTGTCGTCTGACCTGTCCTCCTTGGGGTCTAGTACACAATTAAAGTCCCCTCCCCAAATCACAGGACCCCCCATCCCCTCACCCAGTCTAGTGGTCAGTGTCCTGAAGTATGTCGCCGTGTCACGGTTGGGGGCATAGGTATTTATAACGCACACTACTTTATTTTCCACAAGCCCCCTTACCATGACCAGCCTCCCATCAGACTCCACAACCTCCCCAAGTAGCTTAAACGGGACATGTGGTGCAACCCAAATCAGCACACCTCTAGCATAGGCAGAATATGTGGATCCAACTACAGTCCCTCTCCACTTTCTCCCCACCAGTTCCAGCTTATCCCGTGTCAGATGTGTCTCCTGTAACAGGGCGATGTCTATCCTTTGTCTTTTTAGGTACAACATGACCTTGTTACGCTTAAGGTAGCTGTTAAGACCTCTAACGTTCCACGTTAGTATCCTAAGGTCCCCCATGAC
The DNA here is from genome assembly GCF_040938575.1 of Ambystoma mexicanum. NCBI lineage: Eukaryota > Metazoa > Chordata > Amphibia > Caudata > Ambystomatidae > Ambystoma > Ambystoma mexicanum. The sequence goes on from NC_090935.1 coordinate 1,050,647,694, forward strand.
GCATCAGTAGCTCCCATCCCTCTCCCAGGACCACTCGCCTCCCCCCTACCGCAAGGGCCCCCATCCCCAGTTTCTCCCCCAGGCTCATATACAAACTGACCCGCCCCATTCCCTAACCCCCTTAACCCAACCAACTGCCCAGCTCCATCCCTGGATCTCAGGCATCCCTGTGTTCGGTTCTCTCTGGAACCCAAGTAGAGAACCCGACAGGGTGTCACCCCACACACAGTGACTAAACTAAACTCAAACTGGGGTACAAAGACCAGCCCCCGGAGGCTCCCCTACCGCACTTCCGTATCCGCGCACACGGACCATGTTTCAAAGTCCTAACGCATACACTACCAAACAGAGTCATACCGACTATATTCCAGTCCCAATGTTCATAGCCCAACCGGGCCCGCAGCATCACTTATCTCTTCCCGTTCCATCCGCCGTCCGCTCACCTGGCTCCTGAGGACAGTTTTGTGCATCGAGCCATTCCATGGCCTCCTCCGGAGTGTCAAAGAACAGCATCTTAGTCTTGAAGAAAACCTTCAATCTGGCCGGGTAAAGCAACATATACTTGTACCCTGCTGCCCGCAATCGCCTCTTGACCGCCCCAAAGTTCATGCGACTGCGCTGCACTTGCAAGGTGTAATCGGGGTAAGCAGTAATGGTCGCCTCTCCTCGCCGTATGGTGCCCCCCTTACGAAAGTGCTCAAGGATCCTTTCCCGATCCCGATAATTGAGGATCTTGGCGATCACAGGCCTAGGTGGGTTCCCCGGCGGTGGTCTTCTACTCAAGGCCCTGTGCGCCCTCTCCACCGCAAACCCCTGCGACAGGGCTCCCCCAGTGATCTCCTGCAGCAGCAAGTTCTCAATAAACTCCGTGGGATTCTGCCCTTCAGCCCCCTCCGGCAGGCCCACGATGCGAACGTTGTTTCTCCGGGCACGTCCTTCCGCCTCTTCAGCCCTACTTTCCAAGTTGCCCACCCGCTGCACCAGGGCATGGATATCGCGCTTATGTGCAGTGCAGTCCGCTACAGTAGGGCCCATCTCCTTTTCCAAAGTTTCCGTGCGCTCAGCCAGGGCTCGCACATCCTGCCTCAGGAGGTTCACGTCCTCCTGCACCGCCCCAACCTGTAGTTCCAATGCGGTTTTCAATTCGGCCACAGCAAGTTGGAGCCTGGTCTCCCACGTCGCCTTCAAATCCGCCATCGCAGCGAGAACCTCCTGGTTCGCACCACCGGCGGCCATCTCCTTGGTCTGAGCCTTATCCTTGCTCCTGGCACCCTCCAGGCCGGGCGACGTCTTGGCGTATTCGTCGAGCGTGGGCTGTTTATTCTTCGCCCTCAGAGGCTTGTTCAACATATCTCCAGTCAGGAGCGTCCCTCCGGTCGCGCTCCGGTCCAAGCCAGGGAGGCACTGTGCCCATACACCACGACTCTGTTGAGAGTCTCAGCTCGCCCAGCAGTCTCAGGCACCGCTGTTGTCCGGCGCTCCCCCCAGATGGGCAGGGTCGCGCTGCCCCCTTCGTACCGCTGAGAGGGCGCTCGTATGTTGTGGTCCCAATCTACCGCTCCTTTGTCCCCTCGTCAAGCGGCGGCGGCCATTTTGTCATCCGTCGAGGTCTGGCCGCCAGTGCTTCATTCGGCTCTTAAGTATCCGTGCGCACTACGAACCCATATAAAAATGTGTCCTCGCGTGCAGCCGGACTTCATGTACACAGTCTTCCAATTTTCGCCAACTCACAGCGGTCCTTGCGCGGTATCAGTCGGATTATGTACGGATCAGCGGGAGCTCCCGTACAGGCACGTCCTTTCACATGGCTACCAAGCCACGCCCCCCATATGTCATGCACACAGTTTATCCTCTGACTCCTTTTGTACCTTGCAGTTGCTTCTTGCTGCTGCATCCTTGATCCTGAGCCAACAGCTACCCTTTGTTTGTGTACAAATTTGTGTTCCAGCGCTGTCAACTCTGCAGCCTTGGTCTCTCTCCTTCAAGATTTTTGCTTACTATTTCTCAGAGCCGACGTCCATCTTTTCAACATGGCCACTTTACTCGTGTTATATTTTTTACTGTAGCAAGCTTCTATGTGTCTCATCCACCTTGAATTTCTGGGTATTTACATTTACTACATCTCTTCTTACTCATCTTCTTTATGAATATGGTTTCTTCACATTCGCATATATGTTTACTTTTGTTCTTCAGTCATATCTTCATTTTTTAAGTATTCTTGTATTGTTTCAGTGCATCATTGTGTCTTCTCTTCGTGACATACTTTGCACCTGTCCGATTTCACTTGTAGCTCTTTTAGCTCCATTCATGTCTGCAGACTTCCTTCTACTGCTTCAGTTCTAAGGTACATTCAACACGGTTGTCTGAGTGCATAATGTCTCTCATATCTTTGATGTGGTATTGGAATAATACCCAGGGTCCGGGGGTATCATTGATGTATAAAGCTGCTTCTCAATGATTCTGCCATTCCCTCCTTTCTCTCTGATCTATAGTTTTCACTCTCCTCCTTCACACCTGATGCCTCTTCCACCAACACTGCCTACTCCAGCTTCTAATCTCTACTATATGAGTCATTCTCCTCTCACTTCCCACTGCTTATGTTTACCCCTAATTATCAGCATCCTCAGCCATGGGTCACCCCATTCATATGCACTCACTGCACAGACATACATTGGCTGTTGCACAAATGGAGGTGTACCCACTCGCATGAGGATCTGCAAATCTACCCCTCTGCCCTGAATGCTCCCAAGTCCACTCTTGATAGAGCAAATGGGGATTTACCTATCATTGCCAGCACCTGTAATATTCCAGAAATTCTGGGATATTAACGGTAGGTCCATTAGCTGGTATTGTGCCAGAAATACCGGTTGGATACCGGCAAACTTCTAAAGAGGTCCAAGATCATTAACTTCGCTACCAGGACTCTCTTTCAACTCCCTCGTTACACACCTATTTCCTTGTACCGTGAACAGGCTGGATGGCTTGTGATGCAAAACAGAGGCAGATTAAAATGTCTTCTCCTGGTTCACAAATCCATCCATGGTAAGGCACCACTGTATCTATCCTCCTCTATCCAATTCTGCAAGCCTTCTTGTAATCTCCAATGCGCCTGCTTGACTACCCGTGTGCCTCATCGCCCTCCCTGGGCTTTCCCTCGCTCCCGCTCTTTCTCTCTATTTGCTCCACTTGCATGGAATTCTTTTCCCCAGACATCCGAGATAAAGCCATGTTTGAAGGGTTCCTCAATCTGACAGCGAATATCCATACTCTGGTGCATTTCTGCTAAGGCAACTCCCGGGAGGAGGCAATATTTAGTTACTGTGCATGTCCCTGGAGCACTATTGATTTGTTTAATATTGTTCAGAGATTTCCAAAGGTATGAGAAGATCCTGTTAAGTTCCAGGAGGAAGTTCAGTTCATAATAGATTCACAGTCAAATTGTGGTCAACCCAACCAAATGATGCTGGTTATATGATTAATGTTGAGCCAGTCAAAATTACACAAAATCCTGCCAAGCCCTTGCCATGTGTACCTCAGTATCCTATTCCTGACAGGCTGATAAAGGTATTCACCCTCTAATAGAATCCCTTCACCAGAAAGGTATTATTGAACCAACCCGCTGTCCCTGCAATTCTCAGATTTTGCCCACTAAGAAGGCAAGCAAAGAGGTTTATCGTTTTATTCAATATTTTCGTGTAGTTAATGCAGGAGTGCTACCAGCTTTTCCGGTGGTACCTAATCCGGCTGCCATTTTGTCATGTATTACATATACATCCATATTCTTCATTGTTGTAGATTTGTGTTCCGCATTTTTCTCCATATCCATACATACTGACAGTTAGTACCTGTTCGTATTTATTCATAAATCCGCTCAGTATATGTTCACTAGGCTTCCAATGGGATAAATAGAAAGCCCTACTCTGTTCTCCCAAATTTTAAAGAAAGATCTTGATTCAGTTCAGTTTCCAGGAGGGTCAACAGTCGTGCATTATGTAGATAATCTGCTCCTAGCTTCCCCCTCTTTTTTGAAGCTTGTGAGGAAGATTTACTTATTCTTTTAAAAATGCTTGCGGAAAAGGGTCACAAGGCATCTAAAGACAAATTACAGTTATGTCTGCCCTGTGTGCGATAACTGGGCAATGAGATTTCTCCTGGGGAAAAACATGTGTTCCAGAATCGGATTGCAGAAATAAAGAAGGGTCCCTAAGCTCTAGACTAAGAAGCAGATGAGATGGTTCCTCAGGATGATAAATTACTGTAGACAGTGGGTTCTGGGATATGTATCCATAGGTAAGCACTTTCAGAACCTCCTGCATGATTCAACCCCTGAGCCCCTGCAAAAGTCTCAGGAAGCATAAGATGCCATTGTCACTATTAAGCAACCACTTGCAATGGCTCCAGTTTTAGGTTTGCCGGATTACAGTAAGTCCGTTGTGCTGTTTTGCATTGAGCGCAACAGGTTTGCTCAAGGTGTGTTGACTCAGTTACACAGTGATAAGCACCGGCCCGTATCCTGTCACAGCATAGCTTTAGATCCAGTAGTTGTGGGACTCCCAGCTTGTCTGTGATCCATCATAACTGCTGCCCTGTTGATAGAAAAGACTGGCTAATTAGTGCAAGGGCATCCTGTCACAATTGTGGTTCCCCATCCTGTATTGTTAGTATTGTTTAAAGGGAAGACCAAGCATGTGGCGATTTCCCGTCTCACCAGATATGAAAGGTTGCTTATTTCAGCTGCCAATGTAACTCTGAGGCGGTGTTCAGTTCTGAATCCTGCTTCTTTGCTACCAACCTCGGAGGATGGGAAGCCACATGACTGTCAAGTTGTCGTAGAGACACACCTGTCACCCTGTGCTGATCTATCTGATGTACCTCTGTTGAATCCAGACCTGATTCTTTTTGTTGGCAGGTCTTGTATCTGTGTCCCAGAAACTGGGGAATCGTTCTCTCGGTATTCTGTATCTCATGCTGTTTTAGTAGCATATTGATTACCTATGACAAAGTCAGCACAGGTAGCTGAACTTGTGGCTCTCACATGTGCGTGTGCTCTGGCCCGAGATAGATCGGCTACGATCCACACTGACTTCAGGTATGACCACAGGGTGGTCCATGACTTTGGAGTTTTATGGAAGCAACATGGCTATTTAACATCCACGGGCACCCCAATATTCATTGGAAAAATATGTATCAGCTTTATTGAACGCATTGTTACTTTCCACAGCTGTAACTATAGTCAAATGCAAGGGACATGATCCCTCAGCCATTCAGAGACCAAAGGAATGCTTTAGCAGACTCATTCAGCAGCCTTGAATTGGTCCCTGGCTCCTAATGAAGTTCTTGTTTGTGTTGCTGTTCCATGGTCACAAATACCTTCTCTTTCCAGTCTGACAATCCTCCAATATCAAGCCCTAGAAGCTGATAAGGTGACCTGGACTCAACAATGCTGTAAGTTAGGAGTAAACTCCCTCTGGCACTCTCTAGATGGCCGCCTGGTGGCACCTAAGGTACTCCTACTGTACCTGGTCCGTTAAGCTCATTCAGGTAAAAATACTATAACTTTATTATGTCTAGATTGGACGGCTCCTGGTTTAGTCGCTATGGCTCGGGTGATTGTGAAATTTGTATCATATGACAGACCTATAATTGGTTGTAGGTCAAATGGTCGAAAACCAAATGGTCGAATGACCATTTGATCGAAGTAAAATGGTCGAAAAAAAAAGGTCGAATTTTTTTTACATTTTTTTATTTTATGGAGGGGTTCCCCCCAAACCCCCTTTTTCTTTATTAAAAATATGTTTTAAGCAACCAAAACTAAAAAAAAAGATATAAATGAATAAAATAAAAAATTTGACCTTTTTTTTTTCGACCATTTTGATTCGATCAAATGGTCATTCGATCTTTTATTTTCGACCATTTGAACGGACACCCCTATAATTGGGAGAGCGGTAGCCACAAGGATGTCTGCATGTCAAGTACTGGAAGGTCAATTCCTGCACATGCAGACAGACTGTACACAGCTCCCCACCTGCATGAACTATGTTTACTATTTGGTCCTTGTTGATGTATTTTCTGGGTGGGTGGAGGCATATCCATGCAGGAAACCAGACGCTGTAACAGTGGCTAAAAAGTAGTTAGCAGAGTTCATTCTGTGGTTTGGATTGACCCTCAGTATAGACTGCGACCCCGGTACCCATTTTACTGGTCAAGTTATTAGAGCTGTGTGTAAGGCTTTAGGAATAACTCAACCGTTCTAAAGTGTGTACAGAGATGGGCAGAAATGGCCCCAAGCCTTGCCGCTGGTTCTGTTTGTCATGCACAACAACTTACAGCATAAACACAAACTGTCTGGCCATGAAATCCTCACTAGTTGTTCCATGAGAATGGGAACTGCACCCCCAGTAGTTCCCCACAATCACAGTCTACCATTAGAAGATGAGGCAGTGCTCCATTATTGTAGCATGTTGATTACAAATTGTTCAGTCTTTCCATGCTCAGTTCTATGTAGCACTACCCGAACCGGCTACGAAAACCTGCCGCCCTCTACAACCACGACACTGGGTCCTGATGAAGGTCCACCAGTGGATGTCTGAGCGCCAACCTAGGTGGTGTGGTCCATTCCGGTTTGTCTAAGGACAAATTTGGCAGTGAAGTGTTTGGGATCTGAGTGTAGATCCATTTGGTGAATTGCTGCAAATTCCCAACCCTAGTTGATGATCTCACTGCTGTGCAGATCGATCTTCCTCGGCTTGGCTCCAGTTCTACTATGACCAACGACTCCACCAACAGTGACATCACCAGTCATTTGCCGTGTCAGACTCTTCCAGTGTTGCTGGAACAAAACGTTCATTACCAGAAGGCGAGGGTGTAACCCTCGATCAGCCAATATGCTCAAGTGCTGAACCAGGATCTGCAGCTTTTAAACCTCTTGCACACAGTGAGGTACTTGCAAGAGCTATTACTAAGACTCATTCAACAGGCAGTTAAAGTTCTGGAAGAAACTACCATGATTAAGACCTCGCTGTTGGGTACCATCTTCAGTGTCTAACCCCATCTGGACCTGACAACGCAACCTCCAAAAGGTATGCTTTGCAAACCCACAGAAGAGCTCTTGAGAGTCATTAGCTCTCAACACAGTGGCAATTGGCCAAATCACTCGCCCCTCGATTTGTCCACTCAGCGACGATGAATCCCCCTGAGATGATGGTGCACTGGCAGAGGATAGGGGCCACTACTGTTGATTCACCGATACCTGTAAGTTATGGCACCTGCTGGTATCTATTGGTCATTAATTTTGTCACAATGACCCTCATATGCACGTGGCTATGGTAAGTGGGATATCTGTAGTTTGAACCTTTAGCTGGAACTTTTGATCATCAACTGTGGGCTGAAGAATTCTTTGCATGTACTTTGCTGCAACTTTCCGGAGCATATCAACTTTGAACTGGAAGTTTTGGTCTGGCAATCGTATTTCACTGCACCCTACCTGCTTTGATGAACTAAATCAAACTTTATCTGCAAGCCACAAACGTTTGTGCTGGTGTTAGGTACAACCTGTTTCCTGAAATTGGACATTCAAGGATTGGACCTGGTGTGCATTATGTCTGGATATATTTGTTATTGTTGTTATCGTTAGAATACTTATATATTGTTGTTTTACTGCAACTGATGCTTTCCGCACCACCTGTCATGAAAAGTGACAGTCCCTCTGCGCATCCCTGGTTTCACAGTGAAAACACTTACCTGCATCTCTCCTGGCAGTATGCCTGCATTTTCAATCTCACTGATTGCCGGATCTGTGCCCATTTCCCACATGATTTATCCTCCAGGATCCCTATCGCAACCATTCCCTTTCAGTGGGGGATGTCTGTTTGGATCTCAAGTTGGTTACCCAGTCCCAATGCCCAGGACCTTGTAGGCAAATGCATACTCACTTGGGCTTTACCGGTCCTCTGAATTTTCCCACCCTAGACCAAGTACCCACTAAACCAGCAGTACTCCACCTTTCCTCCACAGCAATTGGTCTTCTATGCTGCACCAACCCAGGTCCTCTGTTCGTGGAAACCAACAAATGTTGTAATGATCTGTCCACCAATGCCAGTGTAGTGATCAATAATGTTACATTTGCCATTTGCATTTGACCATAATTTCTCATTTTCCCAGTCAAGGTATACTACGTATTCTGGAAAATATTTCATCTGTAGGGGCAAAGCTCACCACTGACTACCCATTAATTGGGGAGGTAGTTGTTACGTGGGGGTTATATTCTGCATCATACTCCAACTATTCCAGTAGGGAACATTTAGTTGCAGGGGTGGGATATCTTCTACCAGCCATTTGGAATTAAGATAAATAGAGATGGTCTGACCCAATTGTTACCATTAGTGGAGGATAATGCAGATGCTACTGCTTCTTTCTTGAATCTGTTATCCTGAAAACAAGTAGGTATCCAAACCTTTTGAACCATGGTGCTTCAGAATCATATGGCTCTAGACATTGTTTTGGCCTCACAAGGAGGCGTTTACACAGTCATGTAGAGTGAGTACTGTATTTTCATACCAGGTTACTCAAGCAATATTACTGACATTGTCACACACATTCATCACACTGTAAGCCTCGTTCACACCAGTCTGGAGGGTTCTTGGACTTTTTAGTCTTGGTTTGAAGGTCTATTGGGACCTCTTGGTGTGTCTATTGGTAAGGTCATGATTCGAAGTCTGTCCTTTCTGTCGATGGTTTGTAAGTGTCTCTATTATAGGGTTATACAACACCTGTTCTGAGGTTTCTGAAATTGCCCAAGTGTTTTACTGTCATTCTACTGAAGAAATAGTCTGCTATATGACATGCCTGGATGTGAGGTTTATTCCCCAAGAAACGTTCGTAATGAGACTGGAGTGAAGGTCTCATAGGAGGGGATTTTGGAGGAATGTTTGAAATTAAGAAATTGTATGTACACCCACATGTATACTGATGCATTGTGATATTGAATAGGCACTGTAGAATGCCATGTTTAAACACTGTTTCTTGCTCATGGCAGGCAAGTCTTTAGGCTTTACTGCACATGTCTTTACAATGAAGGCTTTTCGCCTAGTGTGTAGGAATGCTCGCCTTCACATCTCTCGCTTCTGACATGTTTCCCTTTTGGCATATGTAAGAGTGTTTTACCTTCATTTTCAAGGAAAAGCAGCGTTGATACACTGAAGTCATTATACTATAAGCATTCTCGCCTGCCTCAGAGCGTGTGTGAATCTTTGAGGACTATATTCACCTTCACTAAATGTATCATGCTATGCTGTCCTCCCTGATAACACTGACTAACATGAGAAATAACCCAGTGTCCGCTGCTCGTGGATCAATCGTGTCCCCTGCACACCTAGTGTGTCTGTAATACAAACAGTAGTTATGATGTATTTAAATCATCATGTTAGGAAATACGTTCTGTCATAGTTTTATACAAAAGAAGGCTATTATGAAGATACAGATGACATCACATTTATACATGCATATTCAAATCACATTACAATTAATTCATCAATATTTATCAGATACATATATTTTACATAGACATATTTCTGCTCTACGTGTTTCGGAACAACCGTCCCTTCATCAGGAGCACAGGTTCCACTGTGTTTCTTTAATCAACCTTCACCGTGATCCACATTTCAAAATAGAGAGTGGCGAATAGAGTTCATTAGCTCTTCTGTACTTATTTGGTAGTATATACTGTATTTGAATATATACCGTTTCTATCATGTCCCCTCCCTAGTCATTCACCTGGTGCAGATCTGGAGAGAATATTTGGGGAGGGAGTCCTCCATTCTAGGTTGCTTCGGAGGTCTGCAATGGAACCTATATTATAAGCAAGAACTGAGTTAAGGTCTGTCGTATGCCTGGGAATGTTGGATATTATGCATCTCAGAATAAGGGATCAGTCGGTCCCAAAACAGGGAGAGAAGAATCTAGTAAGTAACCCGGAAGAGCCCAGCCGCAAGCCGGCAAAATAGCGGCGACTGCCTGAGATGCCCTGCTGAGCCCCGACTGCAGCTGCGGAGAGGTGCCGGAGTGGCACTCTGTGCGTGGACTTTCCCCCTGCCGGCGTCCGCTGTGTGCGAAGTGGGTGAGGGAGGAAGCCCCACTGCTGTCATTCTGCAGTAAGGAACGGCGACGCCAGAGCGAGGAGGCAGCCGGGAGTCGTCGTGAAGCCACGGGGAGAGGCTGAGGAGCGCAGAGCCCGTGCCCTACAAAGGGGCGTGCGGAACAGCTGGGATATATGTTGAGGCACGGATGCGCCTGGGCTGCGGCGGTGTGTGGGCTAGTGGTGAGCGGCAGTGAAGGCTGGACGGCTGCACCCACTTATGAGTTGAGTGTCGAAGGGAGAAGAACTTTTTCGTTAGACCCTAAAGGCATACAGAGCAAATCTGCACACCTATAGAGGTGCACTAGCCTATAACAGCACAGCGCACCGCCCACAGAACACAGACTTTGGCAGGGCGAGCGTTGGCCAGGCTAGAGGATCTGCCTCGGGTGTGCCCGCTTTGAGTAGTAGCAGTGCCCCAATAAAGGTGGGACCTCGGGATGGTAGCTCTGTGAGCGGAGAGTGCCTGAGGTACGGAAGTGGTTGCCTGACTGCGGCCCCTTGAGTGGACCACAGAGGTAAGCCAGGCTGTGGATGCCCCTCTCCCTCCTGCATACACTAGATGGACTTGATCAATATAGGGAGTCCCCACCTTACTGTGCAGATAGCAAATAGAAGACTGCCGCAAAGGATTGTACAGGGGATCTGTGGGAGAAGGAGTGGACCGGTGGAGGGAGCTGCAGTGAGAAGAAAGCAAAGGAGCAATGGAAACCAGCAACCGTGAGACGCTTGCACCGGTGCAGCGTGGACCCCACTCAGCCCTGACACTGTGTGAGATGAGGCTGGGGCATAGTGGAGGAGAGGGACGGCGGGGCAACGAAGCATAAGAAGCTGACCCCTACACGGTTTCTTCATAAGCAAGCAGACTGAACAAAGGGCACATCACCCACTTGGATTGGGGACACCCGCTGAAGAAACAGAATCTATTACCCAGGCTGCCACACGGAGGAAGAGGACCGCGCACATGCCGGATAAACAGCACAGGGGCAAGTCCAACTAGACGAAGATGGAGGCATTTGCCTGTAAGGGGGAAGGAAACAGTGAGTCCCAACATGAAGGTACGCCAGTGCAGCCGGAGGGGAAGACAAGCGAAAACCAAATCCTGAAGTCTATATCTACACCAAATGACCCTGGAGAGGGGGATTGATGAAGTCATGATCGATGTGGGCTGCTGAGATGTCAGGGGACTAGCGGAGAGAGTACAGTCTGTTGAAGCGCAAGCAGGGGAAAATAAGCAGGACGTAGTGGCAACCCAATCTGAGGTCAGAGAATTTAAGATGATGGTGGCTGCACTGGAGAACTGATCCAAGGGGAGAGCCAGGTGCAACAACATCCGTATACTGGGCACGCCCAAAGGGATGGAAGGGTGGGCTCTCACGACATACGGGGAAAACATTCTGCTACAAGAAGTCGGAGCGGGTAACCTGTCACAGGGCTTCACAGTGTTAAGGGCCCATCGCTCCTTGGCCAGGAGACCTCCCTGGGATGCCAACAAGAACCTTGATCGCAAAGCTTCTGAACTACAGGGCAGGGAGGTGATCCTGGTGTTCTCAAGGCAAGGATAGCTAATACAGAGGGGCTAAGCCGAGATTGCAGGATACCCTGACTTCACCATGAAAGTACAGAAGTAAAGGGCAGCCTTTGGTCCCACTAAAGAGTAGCTGCGACAGGCAAGCATGAAGTACATGCTGATATTTTCGGCCAAGCTCAAGTACTTCATAATGGTACCTCGCACGTTTTTGACAACACTAGTGGAGCGCAGGCGTGGATGGACTCGGTCGGAGTGCCTCTGCTATGCCGGAGACAAGAGGCTGCTTCATGAGGGATGATGACAGAAACAATTGACCCAATTTAGGTGGACATGAGACGTAACATGAGAAATGGACAAGTGGCAGGAAGGAGGTTCCTGCTGGCTGGAAGACACTGAGGGACAACAACTACCGGACAGCAGGATTGCGGAGTAAGCTGGGAAGATCATGAGCTTCACACTCCCTGCTGACCATGGGGGGGATCCCTATTGGAGTGCACCTGGAAGCACTCTGCTGCTGCGCGCGGAACTGGTGAGAGGGATGGGGGACACTTGTTAGTGTGAGAAGCGGCTGAGCCTGAACGGACTGTGTACCGTTGGGCACTTGTTAGAAATCTTAGGAAGTTGGGGGGCGTTTTACTTAAAGTTGAATTGCTTGCTGGGCTGCCCCCTCTGGGGGGGACTGGGGAGGGCAGGGAGGTAAAAGCAAGACTACTGGAATGTGGTGAAGAGGTGAAGGAATGCGCACGGTTGGGGTGTAAATACTCAGGGAAGAGAAGGGTAGTGAGGGTCGAAGTTGAAGGGCGAGTGGGATGTCCCTGCAAAAAGACGCCCGAATGGCAAAATGGGTAGTATTAAGATTTCCTCCTGGAATGTAAGGGGGCTTTACATCTACACCAAGAAGAATAGGGTGCATGCATTTTTGGTAAATAAAGTGGTACAGGTTTCACTCCTGCAGGAGACGCATTTAACTGCTGCCAGGCTATCCATGATTGGGAAGAGGTGGCAGGGGTAGACAGGGGTGCGTCATACTCGGCATACACTAGGGGCACCCTTATCTGGGTAGCCCCCACGGTCCCCTTTAAGTTACTGGGCTGTAAGTGCGACAACGAGGGCCAGTTGATGGTTATACACGGGCTTCTGGAATAGAGAGAAGTCTTTATAATCAATACATATGTGCCGAACCACGACACCATCACATTCTTTAAGTCACTGGGCCCTCTGCTAGCACCATGTAGGGCAGATTTATGGCTGTTGGAGGGGGGGGATTTCAGTTGCACCCTGGACCCACTGCTAGATAGATCCGATGCGAAAAACAAGAGGGCACCCGCCTCTAAAGTGCTGGGGAATCTGATGTGGGAGCTGAAGCTGCAGGAGGTGTGGAGGGATAGGAGAGGAGAGGGTACTCTTACTACTTTAGCCCACGTGCAGTATACACGCGCATTGGCTATATGCTCACTGGAGCGGAAGCGCTGGGTGAATTTGTGGCAGTGGAATGCAAAGCTAGGGTTCTTTCGAACCATGCACCACTAATTGTAACATGACAGAACACTGCACTCAGAGCCCCCATCCTGACATGGCGACTAAGAGCGCAGGCATTGCTAGACGACCACTTCAGGGAGAACCTGGGAAAGAAGATAGAGGAATTCTTTAAAATTAATGAGGGCAGCATTGGTAGCGTGCACACCTTGTGGGAGTCATTCAAAGTGGTATTCAGGGGGGAGGCAATCGGGAAGGCAAGCGGAATCCAGAGGGACCTACTGAGCACCATAAACAGAGCAGAGGAGCAGATGGAAGTGTGGACGGAGGGAAAATGGCTACAGAGGGGCGGGGAGGGGGAATATATGGAGCTGCGACAGGAGTGCATACTTGCCTGAGAGAGGCTGGGCAAGCACGACTACTTTAAATATGTGGAAAGACTCCACGAAGGTGGAGATAAACCCGGGAAACTGTTGGCTTGGTTATGTAGGGCAGACAAGAGCATGGAAATTATCCTCACCATTAGAGAAGAGTGTGGCAATGAGTGGCAGGCCCAAGGTGAGATTAATTCGTTTTTCAAAGGGTTTTACCATAATCTGTATGAAGCAGACGGGAGGATAGAGCTGAGAACATTGAGGAAATGTGGGTGAGATAGTGCTGCCCTGGTTGGAAGAGGAGCAAGCGGACATGCTAGATGCACCACTCACGGAAGAAGAACTATGAGAGACCATATGTGCATTAACCGTGGGCAAGACACGGGGGGGTGGACGGGTTCCTGGCAAATTTTACAGGGAATACGCAGCGGAACTTGCACCTCACCTCCTGCAGATGCTGGAGGAGACTTCCGAGGGGTGTGTACTGCCAGCCAGCTTGAGGGAGTCAGTGATAATACCAATATTGAAGCCCGCTAAACCTTGGTTAGAATGCGGGTTGTACAGGCCACTCTCAATCAATCATGATTGTAAAATACTATCTGCACTATTGGGAGCAAGACTGAAGAGAGTGATTGGTACATTGATACACCCAGATCAGGCGGGTTACGTTCCAGGCATGACTATGTCCTGGAACCTGCATAGATTGCACCATGTCATAGAACGAACGAAGGGTGTAGACGCAGAATATGCAGTTGCCTCCCTAGACACGATAAAGGCGTTTGACTCTGTTTGACTCTGGATTAGTTGCAAGTGACAACGCAGCAATTTGGAGTGGGTCCGCGCCTTGTGTGGTGGATGCAGCTCTTATATACCCAACCATTAGCCAGAGTTAGGACAGGAAGGCACGTTTCGGAAAAGCGGGAACTGGGAAAGGGCACCACACAGGGGTGCCCTCTCTCCCTTATGCTGTTCATTTTAGCGCTTGCAGTCTGTTAGGAATGACTACAAGGAGGCGGCATCCCGGTTGGAGAGGAAACGCATGAAATAGGTTTTTGTGTGCGTTATGTGCAGAGTATGTATTTCTTATTTGCTTCCATTATTAGTGACTTGTATTATTTGCGGGTGGCATTCAATGTTTGATATATAAAGGGCATTGGGTTTTTACACCATTTGCATTCAAGCTGCTGAATATGAACCCTGATGCTTTTAAGTATGGGGAGTACCATGCTTTGTGTTTGTGTTCTCTTTTTACTTGTGAGAGCTTTAGCGGGGGTGACTGTATTAACAAAGTTTCTGATGTAGTTCTTATAAAGCAGCGTTAGATAATTCAGGAGACTGGTCAAAGTGTTGACTCAGATGATAAAACACTGAATTAACTTTCAAGAAATCTAGAGTGCCTCGTCCTGATACTCTCTGCAGTGTTACATGACCCTGAGCTTCTGGGTGTTATGGTACATTATCTGTTATCAGTATCATTGGTAAGATTCCTAAAAGGTTGGTGAAGAACATTATTGTACCCGTTTATAAATGAGGACCTTATGATGACCCAAAGAGCTATAAAATATTAGCCAAGCAGGATAAAACTGAAAACACATTTGTTTGCATCTTACTTTTCCTGAAACCTGTCCAATTGGACTGTAAGATTTGGTTTGTTTCCACCACATCATTTAGTTCAGTCTACTGACTGAACTAATTGATGTGGTGAAGACAAACCAAATCTTTCCATTCATTCGGATAGATCTCAGGAAAGGTTTGAACACTCTAGTTAATATTATAGGAGTAGTTACTACCATAGATATAGCTTGGTGGAGCTATCAACAACCCACATATGTGGCTTATATAGATTTTATCACTGCATTTGACGTGGTAAAGTATGAACTACTGTGGAAGAAACTGCATAGTTGGGGAATTCCTCTGGAATTGTCTAAGACAATTGTTGCTTTACATAACACACCAGTAACCATAAGAATTTCCCAACTGGGTAAGATCACAGATTCAAACCCTACCTATGTAGGTCTAAAGCAGGGTTGAAGTTTAGCACCCTCTCTATTTAATTTATATCTGGCAGATCTTTCTGACAAATTGAAGTCAGTCAAGGTATTTTCATCAACACTTTCTAATGTATCTCTGTGAGGGCTAGGATACACTGATGACCTGATTCTTTTAGACTGCAACCCTAATAGTCTTCAGCAGCAGCTCAGTTTATTACATTGCAATTTCCATAAGAATGGTCTCAGCATTACCTTGAAGACCAAGGTTGTGATATTTTGACCTAGTAGAAGCAT
Source organism: Ambystoma mexicanum (assembly GCF_040938575.1). NCBI lineage: Eukaryota > Metazoa > Chordata > Amphibia > Caudata > Ambystomatidae > Ambystoma > Ambystoma mexicanum. The sequence goes on from NC_090935.1 coordinate 1,050,663,492, forward strand.
TGCTGGACTGAATTTTATATGGAAAATGAATAATAAAGAGGTGGGGATGGTCCTGGATTACAACTATTTGGGAAACCCCATAGATCTGCAACTTAAATGGCAGTATAATTTGGAAAAGGTCAAATGCTCTGTTAACCAATACCTTGGGGCCAAGCTATCAAAGTAGCATATGGTGGATATTCTATAAATTCCCATAGGACCATATATAACACAAAAGCTGTTTTGGTAATGATGTATGGTACTGAAATTACAGGAGAAGGACTTAAAAGGGAATTTAAGAGATTGGAAGGATATTGTCTAAGAATAGTTATGGGCATTCTTGCTTGACTACCTGTAGAGTACCTGAATGCTCAGCTGGATATTGGCTTCTCTTTTTCTATTCGGAAGATAAATAGGTTGACCTTATATTGCAAATTGATTAATTCTCCAGAGATGCCCTATTGAATAAGATATTGAGTGAATTTAGTAGAACATATAGGTGCTAGGGGAATGACTGTTGCCTCACTTATGAAGAAGGGTATGGATCTGTGGTCTCAGTTGGGGATTAATCCTCTGGTAATCTATGGCGCAAATTTTAATTCACACATGAAAATAAAATCACTCAACAAGACAGGGAACAAAACGTAGTTGATCTTGCAACCAAATTGCATCGTAGAGATTGCATATCATATGCTTTCAAGGAAAAAGACAGTCCATCATATTCAAATGAGTTTCGTAATAGATGTATACTGCATGACTATATGAGAATTACATTTAATATCATAGAAACTGTGGAGATCATTAGTGCAAGGCAACATATAGATAAATCCCAGAGATACTGTAGATTCTGTGTTACAGATACGTTGGAAAGCATTAAGCACCTTCTTATTTCTTATGAAAATCTGAACATACAATGTAAGAGACATTTGTTAGCTTATGGGTTGACTGATGATACTGTACAATTGTGGAAAATGATGGGAATGCTTTAAGCAGGGAAATGATGTCTGCTTGATATACCATTTTACGAAATGTTGCTAAGCGATGAAGTCTCTGTTAGTTGAACTGTGATGTATGGATTGATTGAGTTTATGTAAAAGATTGACATGCATATATGTTTTTTATTATGGAATCATGACTGAAATTTAAGATTTTGTATATTTGTTCAATTTATATTGTATTTGATATGATGATGATGATGTATAAAAAGACAATTTTAACTATAATATACACATGTAAAAGAATAGCTGCTATAAAAAAGGAAATTGTTCACGGGACCAGGTTGACGATAAGCAATACAAATGTGAAATGTTGGATGATTCTGGATAAGGAATTTCATATTAAGCAGCTCACAACCATCTATTATCGCATAGGGGAAGGACACATTCTGGAAAGGGGACCTGTAAATAATGGCCACTCCACCACCTCTCCCCGTGAGTTGGTTGATATATTTAATAGTTCAACCATGATGAACAGCTAGAGGGACCTTAATGGGATTGTAGCCAGGTTTCAGCAATGGCAAGCCAATCTAAATGATTTGTTCTGGTAAGATCCGCTATTGCATTAACATATTTGGGTAATGACCTGGCATTGATAGGGGCGGATGTTCATAAACCATCATGCTGTGGTCGTAATGTATTGCAATTTATGTTTTTGGTGCTTGTACTAGTACCCAAAACAATAAAAATGTATTGGTAATTAAAACGTACCATTGCAGACCTTTCCAGAAATGCTGTGCATGTTTGAGTCTTTGTCCATCAAACCCAAATAAGGACAAGTATATAAGACATTTGGTTGATATTAGACACAATGTTTTAGAAGTGGATCACAGCAGTATGGATATTTTCAAGTTGTTCTACCCCACCATTGAAAAACAATATCATAGCCCTCAAGCCAAGCAGTCAATCACAGGTTCACATGGCAGCCAAATTGGTCGGTCCAGGTCTTATCTTGCCAACCAAACAAAAGGCCACTGCGTTAATCACATGGCTGTTATTTGAAGAGTGGTCCAGTAGATGCTTTCCCAGAATGAAATCTGGAAAAACAATGAAAAATGCCATTTGAATTCACCATTTTGACCCATGAAGCCCAATGAACCTACAACCAAATAGTTTCCAGGATCAAAACTGCCCGTTTCTCCCCAGGACACATGCTGGTTTCTAAAGCCCTCATTTTAATTTCATGAAGGCTTCTACCAGACATTTTCTGCTCTGCCTCGCAGATACTTGGCAAGAATGCAGAGCAGCCATCGCCTCGGGTCTCACTGAGAAAGCTAGGTACCTAGTTAAAGCACATGTGACGGGCAGGTTCACTACACTACCAGGAAGAGATACAGGGTAGGGAGGCAATGCAGGGGCTGGTTAGCCACCACCGTTACATGCCAGAATTAGCCCAGCTATGTTTTCAGAGACTCCTTCCCCAAGCAGTTGCAGCTGAAAAAATGGGGAATACCTGAGAGGCGATGATAGGATGCCCACAGCCCTAAGGCGGTTACAGCACTGGCACCTCCTCATGGGTCCAATGGCCACCTCTAGATATAGATGGGGCAGTATTGCACCTTGTAGAGGTGGTCTCACTTGTAGCAGCTCCAGCTGTGGCAGGGCTAGAGGCGCAGCTGAAGATAGCTATTTTCCTGTTCACCCAACTCATCCTTACAGCAAACTTTAAATGAAGGCATGGGTTGAAACATTTTAAGCTCATAGCACTGAACTGAAAGTTGGAGAAAACCATTCAGAGTGCCCATTAGCACGACGCATACCTTTTTTCATTTATATGTGAAACATTATCAGTACAAGTATAAATTAATGTTTCTTGTTCCTCTAGGAAAGCTGCAAAAACGAAGATCTCCTACAAAAGGCACCCGATCTAGGAAAGAGGTGAAAGCAAAGGAAAGCCAAGTTACAGCTGCAGCGCTGCCACTGCTTCCCATGGAATCGAGCGCTCTGCTGCAGGCGGGGCCCACTGGCCCACAATGGTATGTATGGTGGACAGAGCTGGTGACCGCTGGCCCGTAGAGCCCAGTGGCAACGAAGTAGGCAGCAGAACCCTCAACGTCTTCAAGAACTTTTTCAATCCATTCTAGAATGAAACGCAAGATCTGCTCAGCCCTTCCCAGAGGGATGTATGTCACTCCTCTTTGTGTCATTTACCTGATGATCTGGTTGTGCGAAGGAGGCAGTATAAACAGAATGACTTAATGTGATGTTATTGTGTGCGAGGTTCGCCCTTGAAAATTAGCAATATGGCAACAATAAATCAAAGATCATTGGTTGCTCTGGTCTGGCTCATGCAGTCAGTGCCTGCTTAGTTTCTCCATGTGCAATCCACGTGATAGAAAATCTGTGGGGCGCTTCCCTGTCACAACCTCTACCCTGCGAGACCTGCAATAGCTTTGAGTGATGAACAGCCCCTGGTAACTCAAGATCCGTGCGTGTCAGCTACTGTGTGCTGGCTTCAAGGTGAGCAACGTCCTTTTGCTAGTAGACGGTAAAGCTAATATTTGTAACATATTTCCTTTCAGTAAGCAGCCTGGGATTCAAACCAGAAAGGCTTCGAAGCCCACGTAAAGCCTGCAGGGTACCACCAAAGTGTTGCTTTTGTTGCTAAACTTGCGACCTTCTGACCACATTTCCCATGATACAGTGACACTAACAAACACTTTTTACAGCAAGGAAGAGGAAATACTGCAGAAGGAATTAGAAAATTGTGCTTCATTAAAAATAATACACGTATGGAGTGCAGGCGCTGACACACTGATTGCCCTCTGCTAATGGTAAACTAGTTGTTAGTTTTGCATTGAAACCATGCAGTGAAGACACTGGTGCTATTGGACCAGACTTCACTAACGTTGACTCGATGTCCTCCCGGCAAATGAGTGCAAGAGAGCTAAAATGCAAAATCTTGCATTTCTGGAATTTTGCAGGATTACTGTTTGAAAGTTGCACATGGTGCTATTTTGTTGCACGTGCAATCAATGTTCCCTCTAATTATTTTTCCCTAAGTGCGGAAATGGTTAGCTTTCGTAAACACATGATTTTCCATGTGCGCAACTGAATAACGAGGTAAGCCACTTTGTGAGCGTGTGTATTTAGTGAGCTGCCATATCTGAAGAGTTTGGAAGGGAAATTTCCCTTCCCAACCACTGCAATTCATTACAAATCAGTGTAAAAGGTGCATCATACAACACTTTTTCCAAACACATAGGCTAAAAAAACAAATATTTTACATGTGATTTATAAGTAGAGTTTATCAACCAGTCCAAGACTTCAAGATATGCCATAATACCTACCAAAAGTACTCCTGAGTAGAGAAAAAAACATGTATGCACAAAAAAGCTTGGCATGCTAAGGAAAAACAATATGTTTATTTGTGGCCATTCGTTTGTTGAGACTGCTCAGAGACCATGCAGAAAGTATTTAATGCCATTGGGAAAAAAACACACCTGTTTATTACAAAACACAAATGTCGCTCACCACTGATGTCTGTCAGAAAATTCAGACAGGATACAAGTTTTCCAAATGAAATAATGCCAACTGAAAAGAGTTCATGTGTCACTTTAATGAAGCAATTCAATGGCTAGGAGAAAATGCCTCTTAATTTGTGCAAGGATGATAATTGCAGCAGAATAAATGCCCCACAGAATTTGATGAGAATACACATTCCTGGGCCTCTGCTTACTATTCACATTACATTGTCCTGTGAGTTGTGCCAACAATTACTCAAAAGGATTCTTACAGTTTAGAGGTATATACACTATCTGTTTTTACGCCCGCCCTAAAAATAGGAACATGTGACCAACAAAAATGGGAAACCATGAACATATAGGAGCCTACCCCCTGCTTCTATCTACAAGGTTCCACTGATATGTTTTTGAATCAGTGACCAGCAGAACAGTGGCATGGGTAGGAACTCCAATAGTATTACTGCCTGAACTGGGGAAAGAACAGGTTTCTTCTGTAGCCCCATTGAAGTAAAATCACATATATTTGCTTTTTAAGTCAATAGCTGCAATGCTCACAGGTACAACAGATTATAGGCCTGATTCACAGAGTGTTTTCCTATGGGATTGCGCCATTATAAAATGTTTCTCTGAATCAGGCCCTAAGTGTTGTCTTCTTTAACTAGGGACCCCTCTTCCGAAAAAATTCACTTTTATCAGTTCAACAAGATGCCTGGGGAAGTTAGAGGCAATAAACGCAAACACATAATTATATTGAAAAGCCCTCAGCAGCTGAGCATAGAAAGGGACAGAAGGTGCAGTTTCCTAGACTGTTACTAGAGTTTCCTATCCTTTAGCAAAAATAAAAACATTTCCTTCACTGTACTGCCAAAACATTTGATTTGGTTTTTTAAAGTTGCTGATTTGTTCTTCAACCCATAGGAGTCTTCTCCTGTGCCCTTTCACCCGTACCCCTCCCCGACTCCTGTGTTAGCCTCCAAAACTAGTTGACAGGGCTCTATAAAAACAGAGGGATTGTAGCAGTAAAACACTCACTGGGATGTTTGCATACCCACAATACTTTGCAAGCAAAACATATTTAAAGTCTCACCATATTATGTGCAGTTTAAGAAAGTTTCATGAATCTGCATGTGCATAATTATTATGAAGTGCATACAAGATTGTTTGCAACATACCCAACACCTTTAAATTGCTGGGTAAGATTATGTCAGTGCTCAGTCAACCTGTTTTTGTATAGTAGCATAATCATATTATTTGTTAAGGTCTATGCTCCGTGGAACTCTGAAAACTTGGGTCAGTTGCAGATGGTGTGAAAAGCATTCTGGGTATCTGAATATCCTTTGCCCTAATACTAATACGAAAAATGCCAGGCATAGCCCATTCCCATTTTCCCTTTCAGGCCAAGTAAATGATATTGCAATACTGCTCTCCAGTTATAGGGTAATGTTAGCAATGCTAAAGTAGGAGATGCTGAGCCTGACATTTGCCTACTCAAAAGCCTTAGAGCAGGGACGGACTGGGACAAGAAATGGGCCCCGACTCCCAAACAAATGTGGCCGACACCTCGCCTCAAATAAGTGTCCCACCCCTTGCCTCACGACCCTTGACCTCTGATGATATCACCGGAAGTGATGTCATTTGACCCCACCCCAAAGTGACATCCCGGAAGTGATGAAACATGACCTTTCACCCCTTGACAAAACAGGAAGTGCCATCAAATAGCTTTGTTCAAAGTACACTACGAAAAATATGGTTATGATTTCACTAATGTAATATACATTTCATACAAGAATGGATCACCATTTGTATCATTAATATCTGTGTGTGTATAGATCCATATTGTCAAATTACTGTGAATGCAAGTAGACGTCCAAGGCCAAATGATATGTTATTGTATAGCACTTACGCTTAAGCTCTTTTTTTATGGAACAAATATGCATACAATATCACCCAGCCTGTGTTGGTACTCATTTATCGACCTAGGAAGGATGAAAGGCTGAGATGGCCTTGCTAGGATTCAAACCTGCAGATAACACACAGATCGCAGCAGTGAGCGCTCAACCCACTGAGCTATCATATCGGCTATAATAAAATGACCAATTATTCTGTAGTGGATACCATTAAACTGGTTAACAGCAGACCAGTTAAGTTCATCTGCAGGTCTGGTGCAAAGTTGGCCGCATGTCAAGCCTGCATGCATCAACTTTCAGGCTTCAGAGGTTGGCAAAATAAGGAAAGCAGCGCACTCACAGGACATCCCAGACATGCAAAAAAACATCCTAAACAGCATGCCAGGGAGATGGGAAAGATAGACACATTGGGCCTCATTACAAGTTCCGCGGTAGCCTTGCCGGTAAAACTGCCGAACTTGCGCATTTTTCCGGCTCCCGGGAATGGGCAATTACCGGGGTATTACAACCCTGGCGTACCTGGTAATTGGCCATTGCCGGGAGCTGGCAAATATTCTTCCCCATTCCCACTTGACCGGCACCATTCATCCGACATGCTCTGCTCGCAGGTGCCGGTTCCCCCGCCAGGTCAGACTTGGCCGGCCAAAAGGCACCTGCGAGCAGAACTCGTAGTTTGCCGGTACGGTAACAATGGTACCGGCAAGCAAAAAGGGTGGGCCTGAAGATCAAGGCTGCAGGAGAGGGGTGGTGACCACGTTGCCATGGGACACTGCCAAACCAAAAATGGCCATGGGCAACACAGCGGCGGGCGAGACAGCATCCCTATGGCAACGGGGACCACACAGAATACAAAATGGCTCTGCGGGAGCAGCAGTGATGTTGAGTGGGCCCCCCAGCCAAAGGGGCCCACCCTGAAAATAAGATTACAGCGGCTGGGGCGGTGAGTGAGGGTGGGCCAAAAGCCAACGGGGCCTACTCTGAAGATGAAAAAGAGCCGCAGGGTGAATGTGGGCAGGTCCCCACTCTTGCAGGGGCCCTCTTTCAAAATAGCACAAGCTGTATGGCCCCATGTGGCGGACAGGAGGGAAGAGGGGGGGCTAGGCCCCAGTCATCACCAGGAGAAGCAGGAGCCACAGGAGCAGCCCTGGCCCTGCATCAGCCTGCACCAGCCTGCACAGCACCAGTGGCCATGGACAGACTCTAGGTACTGTAAAGGGGTGACTGACTGCAGCAGTCACCCCATTGTGTCATTTTTTTTTATAAATGATGTACATCAATGTACGTATATATTAATTTAAGTATTGTTATGTGGGGTAAATGTAAAGTAGGGGGCAGTATAGAGTTGGGGTAAGTAGTAGAGGGTATGTTAAGAAGGTTGGCAAGTTAAGTAGGGGTAGGATGTAAAGATGGGCATTATTTTAAATAGGGGGTAGGCGAGGCACTCTGACGTGTGATAGCAGGATAGGTTGGCTGCCTGCCAGAGGCTGCCTAGCAAGATGGCATCACCCACAGAGGCCATCCTGTGGCCTCATACTCCATGTGGGTGGTGCCTGAGGTTAGTAAGGAGATTGGTTGTGGCAGACCAACCCTAAATATCCCTGAGTCCCGCTCCAAGGAAGGGTGAGCTGACGTAGCGGGTCCCCATTAAGCTGGAGATCACACCAGGGGACTCCGTGGGTAGAAGGAAAAGGAATTAGTGCTTTTATTAGCTAAAGAAGGGGCCCCGTTGGGTTGCCTATAAAATGCACTCTGGTGTCTGTGTGTATTAGTGATCAAGGAACTCAGGGTGTGGCCCATCTTCTGTTAACAGTGATCTTATGTTGGCAGGTGCAGCACCCCTTCCTATCCAGGTGGACTGATGGGTGGGGGGGTGGTTCCCATGGGGACTGTCCCTGGTTCGTGGAGAGAGGTGCGTGCCCTTGCTTGAACCAGGGCCGGGAAACAGGGGCTACAATATGTTAAAGGCAACAGCACTAGAAAATAAATTAATCGATACAAGGACTTAACTTATTCCACTTGCAGTAAAAATAAAGGATGCGACAGTGATGAAGGACTCATTTGTGATAGCTTTCTCCCATTGGTTATTGAGAGGGGGGTAACCTTTGCCGCCATGTTTGATTGGGAAACTATTATTTTCTCTCGTTTTAAAAAATCTTTAAAACGTATTGGTGTTAAAAGTTTTTTTCTTTGCTGCTAGCTGTTAATAATACATATGTTAAAAGCATAACGAGAAGCCTCTTGCCTTGTGTAATGCCTTTCTAAAACATTGGTCGGTAGTGCTGCTTTTTGTTAAATAATTTCTGTTAGAATTTTGATAGTCATAAAATACAGGTCCGACTGCAAACTTTAAATAATATAACCTACTTTCAAAAAATTATTTCATGATTGAAGATTAAAAAAGCAATGAAATTATGAATAGAGAAACGCAATAAGTAATATTATCGAAGCATACATTTAAAGTTAATGTTCTGAAGAAACATAAAACTAACAGGAAAAACGACAGGACAAACACAGACCCGACAGACATAATTTTAACAATTAGTAATAAACAGAATATTAAATTAAGTTTATGGTGGCTACGAAACTGTAGCATTCTTTAGCGTTTGATGTGTTTGAAACTTGAGGTTTAATGGTATTCAGGTAATTAGTAAGCCCAGTACATTTTGTACTGAATTTTAAAACCTCTTTGGGAGATTGAGCAACGCACTTCTCAACCCTGCACACAACACACTCATAATCCCACGAAATGATATATTAATTTATCAGAAAATGTCTATTTGAAATATAATAGCAGAATACCCAATAGTAATACAAAATTAAACAATGTTGGGTAGTACACTTTATATACTAAGGGATCAACCATCAAGTTAGCCAGTGCAAGAGGTGTGGTAAAGTTGGAAGATTCTTGGACCCAAGTCACACAACAGTGTGAAGATACACATACTACTGGTCTGCTACCCCAGGCTGCTACACATACAACTTGTATAATAGCACTGCTCTTATCAGTGAAACCACCGCTGTCTAGTTCAGCTTGTAACATGGGGGTCAGATCCAACAGTACCCTGGAGTGACCCCTTCCGCCATTGCATGAGTGGGCCCTGCACGCAGAGGCACCAGTTCCGGCACCAGTATGTCTGGCCTGCGATCAGCAGAAGCTGCTTCCACGGGAAACCGCCTACCGAGGCAATTTTTTTAACCTCGCGCAAAGCCAAACTTGCCAAGTGGTGAAGAAAAGTACTCGCCAAGGACACGCGCACACATTGCAGCTGTACAACTTCAGAACACTGGCAGCTTCCGTTCCAGGGGGTACTCTCTAGAGAAGCAAAACTCCATCCCAGGGCACTCAGACTGGATTAAACACGTGCTACTGCTGCCAGCTGGGACAGGCAGGGGATTAGAACGCGAATCTCTCTTGTTAGGAAACCCCAATAGGAATGCGTATTGTTCAGCAGCTGTTTTTGAAGACGCCAGACTCTGATCAAGCAACGACACCTGGTGGTCGCAGTCAGGAACTGACGGGTTGGTTAAAATAAAAACCGAAACATATTCCGGCCAAAGACTAAGAATCAAAGCGACACGTGTACACGAACGGGGCATCCAAGTTCAGAGGCACATTTAAATTGCAACTTTAAAAGAATCCGCGTTTTTCTTACTGTTACCCTTACACCTGGAATTATTGGGACTTGTTTAGTGGCTAGCGCCAGGATGAGAAGTGGGAGTCAGGAGCGACGAAGTACAAGGCATGGGGAGAAAGGGAAGCATACATGTTACTAAATCACAATCCATAAGCATATACCAGATTACAGAAGTGCCATAGGTTTCAGATTAAGTGGGCCGGTAGAGCGTAAATCCATATCTTTTTTTGGGACCCATGGTGGTGTAAGTGCATTAATTAGTAAAGGCTAAGGGCCAGGCGGTCATAACGAAGTGCAAGTGATTATTTTTTTCTAAAGTGCACTAACAGCCCTTATACATTGAGGCGCTGTTGCAAGAAAGTGTCTTATTTACAGGAACAGTTCATTGCTCTGGCTTACAGTGAGCATAAAAGCCTAATATAGTCAGACATAGGTGGTTACAGGTTAAAGTATCACAATTATACAGTGAATGCTCACATCAGAGTGGCAACGTTATACAAACAGCCGGGTTTCTATTGTTTTCAGGAAAGCTAGGAGTGAGTCAATGCTTCTGAGCCGGGGAGGTAGGGAGTTCCAGTGTGTCGCCGCCATGACCGGGAAGCTGGCGCCTCCTGCCCGAATCCTGAGTGACTTGGGTATGGTGATCTGGTTGGTGTATGCGGTTCTGATAGGTCTGTCTGAGATGGGTTTGGAGATTCTCTGAGATAGGTAGAGGGGGGCTGTGTTGTGGATGCATTTGTGTGCGAGGGTGAGATTTGTAAAGATGATCCGCTCTTTAACAGGGAGCAAGTGAACTTTTTTCCTGGCCGCTGAGATGTGCTCCCTTTTGGAAATGCCAGTGGCTGCCCTTAGGGCATTGTTTTGGACAGTCTGGAGTTTATTGATATTTATAGAGGAGGTGCCTGCTAGGAGGGCATTGCAATAATCAAGCCGGGAACCGATAATTGCTCTCGCTATGGTGAGGCAGATAGGCTCAGAGAAGAAAGGTCTTGCTGCATTGATCAGTTTAAAGTGGTAAGCCACAGCAGAGGCTATCGCGTTCACCTGTCTAGTCATTGAGAGATTGGAATATAAGTAAACTCCCAGGGTTTTTACTGATTGTGAGACAGGGATGGTAGTGCTGTCGATCGTGAACAAGCAATCGTTCTGTAAGCTTCTTTAGGGAAGCAGGGGATCCAATTAGCAGTAATTCAGTTTTTTCCCCGTTAAGGCACAGCCAATTATATGGATAGTGGAGGAGATGGAATTGATGGTTTTCATGTCAGAATCATAGTCGCTGGAAAGGAGGATGAGGATCTGCGTATCATCAGCATATTTGGTATAAGTGATGCCTAACACGTCCAGGATGTAGAAAAGTGGCCCCGTGAACAGGTTCTATAGGGTGGGGGATATGCAAGAGCCCTGGGGACTCTGCATTTCATGAGGCTCAAGTGAGCGCAAGCTTGGTCAGAAAAGACTTTCAGGACTCTGTCCTGGAGAAAGGATCCAGGCTGTGGCCATGGGAGAGAAATTGGCGGCAGATGAAAGGTGGTGGCAAAGGGTTCTGTGGTCCACCAACTCAAAAGCCTCTGACAAGTATAGGCGCAGAAGGAGGGCTGGTTGGGCCGAGTCTCTGAGACCATCCATTTGATTTTTGAGGATTTTTAAGAGGAAAGGTATGGTGGTGATAGGTCTGTAGTTCCCAGGGATGGAAGGGTCGAGCATGGGTTTTTTAAGGAGAGGGCGTACCCAAGCTTCCTTCAGACAGGAAGGGTCAAGACCTATAGAGAAGGAACAAAAGCTCAATTACCCTTCTTTTTGTCCGCCTTGCAACGGGATCAGGAACCAAAGGATTTTTTGATAGATATCTTTCTTATCTATCTAGGAGTCGCATAAAGATATATCATTGTCCAGAGAGCGTTCAGAATAAAAAACATAATATTTTAATAGGTTAGATTACACACTTCTATAAATGGTCGGTGCTTTCCACAAGGCACCTCCAGACTTTAGAAACAAATTAGAACACATAGAATTAAAAAGTCCAGCAAAAAAACACACACACACACATATTCTATTCGTGGTGGCTAGGGTTAGTAAAGTGACAGTTCTTATGAGACACCTTTCCAAATCAATTGTTTAGATTTCTGATTCTGTTTGGGGAAACCAAAACATTAAATGCGCAGCAAGAGAATTTTAGCGCTGCAAAAAAGGCACATCTATTTTTGTGTCAGGATGTCTACATATGTTTCGGCAACAATTTGCATCAACAGCATCCCTGGTGTTCTGCTGCTCTAGTTGTAGCCCTCTTCAGGACAGGAAACTGTTTTTTAGGTTGATATAAATTCAGGGAACCCCAGGTATTCACTTTATTTTCCAATGCTGAAAAGAATGGAAAATGGAATTTGTGTTAGTGCTTGGTCTGAGATACAACATAAAAGCTCTTCTGGTAAGAGTTCATGCGAAATGGATACTCTATTTTCCACATTCCCAATTGGCACTGACCTTTATATGATTTTGTGGTCGGACTCAAGTTTTTGATTTTTGTTGTGAAACACACAGTGAAGTCACTCCTTATTTTCTGTGTGTCGTCGTGCAATAAATTCCTTCTTTATTATTTCGGCTTCAAACCAATGTTAGTCTTTTCGTCGAGATACTTCAAACTTTAATCAGGCACTGCATGGCAACAGGGGTAATCACAGGTGTGTACAAAGTAACATCATGGCTGAAATCAGGCACTGGCATGGCAACAGGGCTAATCACAGGTGAGTACACATTAACATCATTGCTGAAATCAAGCACTGGCATGGCAACAGGCATGATCACAGTTGAGTAGAAAGTAACATCATGGGTGCTATCTGGCACTGGCAGAACAATGGAGATGGGTGGTATAGGTACGTGTAGTGCATCACCATAGTCAAGAACTGCACAATCCTGCACATAGGTGGCTGAGGTTAGTAAAACAAAGTCAGTGGCTGGTGATGACAGTGACTGGTATAGTTCATTTGTACGATGGGTGCACAGCCCCGGAGATGCCTGGGAGAGCAACACTGGTGTGAGCACATTAGCATGTGCTAGTGCGCCGCTTTGCGATAGGGGCATGAGACCAGAAAGCGGTCTTGTGATGGGAGGTTTGGAGACCATGGAGTGGTGTACCTCTGCTGTGTGGGCAGACGTGGCTTTGAGCATGGTAATATCACATGAAGCTGTTGGAGCTGCGGGCAAAGATTCAGTTCTGCTGATGGGTTGATGAATCTTAACCCTAGCCGCCAGTTCCTGGTAGGAAGGGGTAGGGAGTGGGAGGCAAGGAGAGCCATGCGGGTGCGTGAGCCGAGGCAAGTCGGCCTCAGGTAGAGCATGGAAGACTGTGGCTTGCAACGAGTCGCATCAGGGCTCACCTCCATAGCCCTGTTAAGGCGGCACAAGGCACTACCTTCCAGAAGGGGGCGCTTACCTTCGATCAGGAATGTGAGGGCTCTGCCTGCGGTGAGCGGCTTCGTTGAGCTGCAGAGAGGGAGCAAGGCCTTTTCCTCTGGTCTTCAGACGGCTTCGAGTAATGTAATACAAAGTGGTCTTGAATAGTGTTACATTTTGGCATCCTGTTGGGGCTTGCAAGAATAGCAAAGGGGCAGCACTTGAGCCAGATTTTAAGGGGCTCGTATTATGTGTGGCAGGTTGGAAGCATGTTTAGAAATTTCAGTTTCTAAAAGCTTTCTGAACTTCTTGTGGTTTTCCATTGGTCTCAAAGGGCAGGAGCGGAGTCCGACTCAAAATGTTGGGGTGGTTGGATGGCAGTTTTCAAAGCTGGTAGTGAGTGGGACCATTATTCCCAGTGCACTGTTGCCCCCCCCCCCCGCCTTCCTTTGAGCCAAGGAGGCTGAACAGCCATTTCAACTTACTTGGCCCATCAGATCCATCCTTCATCCTAATTCAGAGACCATTTTGTTTTACAAAGATGCTACTCATAACAGCTGACCAATGCTGTTAAGCCTTTCGTTTCATCATAAGGGGTCTATTGATAGTGCCTGGGCAGATTTTTGCTATTGTACGGTTGCTGATGCTGCTGACGTCATGCAAATTATTTTTTCATCGCAAGTAAAAACACTGCTCTCTGAGGACAGAAATTTGACAGGCTCTTGCCATCTGAGTAACGGGCTGGGTGTCACATCAGAGTGATGGTTTCTGCCTCAAAATGGTAGGGCTCAAGCGCTCCCAATGCCTAGGGCCGCACTTACATAGGGGCACGCAGAAGGTTCCAGAGTTACTTCCTTAGAAATTTTTTTTTTTTTTTGTTTAGTTATCAGGGCAGCTTTGCTGTACACTGTAGGGGGTGCTATCTTCCTTGTCACCTGATTTCCATTTCCTTAAAAAAAAAAGAAGTACAGGTAAGTAACTTGTTCCTTCTCCGGCATGGAGTCTGGCATGGATTCACATGCTCATGAATACAAGAATACATAGCAGTACACACATGCACAACCACGGGAGGTGGCAAGGCTCAACATTAAGCATTTCAACAACTCAACATTAAGCATCTCTTACCTCCTCACCAGGCTCACCTTCAAGCGAACAGGTTGCGCAGCACTGCCTGGCCGACTCTGGACTCCTCCCTGGAATCCCGGTCGACGCAGTAGAATCTCATGAAGGTGTGTGCCGACCTCCACGTAGCAGCCCTGCAGATGTCCAGCAGGGGCACACCAGACAGGAACGCTGTAGTAGCAGTGATCACTCTGGTTGAATGGGCTCTCGTATGGCTGGGCAACAGTCGGTTTGCCAACCGGTCACAGTGCATGATGCAGCCGGAGAGCCATCTGGAAATGGAAACCTTCCAGAGGGCCTTCCCTTAGTTCACAGGTCCAAAGTTCACAAACAGCTGTGACGTCTTCTGAAAACTCTTTGTGCGGTCCACATAGAACTTCAGCGCTCTAGCCACATCCAGCAAGTGCAAAGTCCTCTCAGTCGGCGACAAAGGCGACGGGAAGAAAACAGGTAACACCAAGGGCTCGTTGAGATGGAAGTCTGATGGCACCTTGGGCATGAAGGAGGGGTGCGTCCTCAGCACTACCCTTGTCTTGTGGAATGTCAGGTATGGAGGTTTACAGGAGAGAGCCTGGATCTCTCCCATTCGTCGTGCGGAGGTGATAGCCACAAGAAACGCTGTCTTCCACAATAGAAACTTCAGCGGTGCCGAATCAAGGGCTCGAATGGGGGACCCATGAGCCTGGTCAGCACCACGTTGAGCTCCCACACCGGGGCTGGAGCCTTCACCGGCGGAAACGAGCGGAATAGTCCTTTCTTGAACTCCTTCACCAGGCGGTGAGACTACAGCAACGACCGCCCCGGGTTTCTGGTGTAGCGGGAGATAGCCGCTATGTGGATCTGGATGGAGGCATGTGCCAGCCCCGCCTTGGCCAGCGACAGCAAGCACGGCAGCAATTGAGGGGCCATAATCCATAGAGGGTTGATCTTCTGTGCGCGACACCAGACAGAGAACCTCTTCCACTTATGTCCATAGCACTTAAGAGTCGAGGACACCCTGGCCTTTGCAAGTACCTCCTTGCAGCCTGCCAGGATATCATAGCCTCCGAACTCTAGTGCTGCAGTAGCCAGGCCTGCAGGTTCAGCGATCCCGGGTTGTGATGTAGGATGGCGCCTCCTTCCCTGGCGAAAAGATCCGTGTCCGTCGGCAGTTTGACTGGGGGGGACGCTGACAAGTCCAGAAGGTCCGGGAACCATATCTCCCTCAACCACGCCGGTGCGGGGAGGATCATCCTGCACCAGGACCATCTGAGTTGACTGATGAGTCGCAGAAGTAGAGGCAACGGAGGGAATGCATACAGGAACAGGACGTCCCAGGGGAAGGAGAATGCATCGCCCATGCTCCCCGGCTAGGGAAACCTGCTGGCGAACTTTGGGCACTTGGTGTTCGCCGCCGTCGAGAACAGATTGATCTGGGGATTGCCCCACCATCGGAAAAGGAGATCCACTTGATCCTGCTGAAGTTCCCACTCGTGGCAAGAGCGCAGCTTCCTCCTGAGTGAGTCGGCAACAGTGTTTTTTTACTCCTGCCAGATGAAAGGGTACCAGGAACATCCCCTGGGCGACAGCCCAGTGCCAGAGATCCTGCGCTTCCTTGGATAGGGCTGGGGATCTGATACCTCCCGGCTTCCGGATGTAGAACATTGTGGTGGTGTTGTCGGTGAAGGTCTGTACCACCTTGCCCTTGAGGGATGGAAGGAAAGACCTGAGAGCCCAGACCACGGCTTGGAGCTCCAGGACGTTGATGTGCAGGGACCTCTCCTCTGGGAGCCAGAGGCCTCTTGCGTGGAGATTTCCGGTGTGTGCTCCCCATCCCTCCAGGGAGGCATCCGTCGTCCCAGTTTCCTGGTGCGCTGGGGTCTGGAAGTCCATGCCCGCTGTGAGATGCACGCGAATGCCCCACCACCGGATCGCTTGAAGGAAAGTCTCGTTGAGCGGGATCTTGTCCATGAAGTTCCCCGTCGCTTGCATCCAACGGGCGTCGAGGAACTCCTGCAGTTGCCGCATCCGCAATCTGCATAGATGCACTAGGAAGACGCAAGATGACATCATGCCAAGCAGGGATTTGATGGATCTCACCTTGGCTACCTCCATGGTCAACAGCCGTTGTCCCTTGCCTAGGATGGCTCTCATTCTTTCCTCCGACAGTGAGGCCAACCTTGCCACCGTATCGAGTTTGGCCCCCAGGAACAGGGCGTCCTGTGACGGTACCAGGTGGGATTTCGCAAAGTTGATCGAGAATCCCAGTTCCCTGAGCAAGCTGACTGTCTAAGCTGTGTGGTCGACGGCGAGTTCTCTCGACTTTGCCCAGATGAGCCAATCGTCCAGGTAGATGTATACATGGATCCCTTGCAGGCGCGGCCGCACTGCCACTGGTGCCAGGCACTTGGTAAAGACCCTTGGAGCCGACTGTCATGATGCCTACCCCCGGGCATCCGGACCCAGCCCAGCAGCCTCGGGAGCAGGCATCCAGACATTTTTTGAGACCCCCAGGAGCCCCGGCTGGGGGCTATCTGGGTTCAGTCCTGGCGCCTTAGGCACCAGGCTCATAATAGACATCAGTCCTGGTGCCATAGGCGCCAGGCTCATAGACATTACTTACCTCCTGCAGACCATGCTGCAAATGAATCAAAGCCCACGTGAGGCCTCGATGGGACTATTTTATTACAGGGACTATTTTTTATTCGGGTGTGGTTCTGGGGAACTTCTTACCTGGGACTACTTTGCAAGCTATTTAAACCACGCCCGAACAGCAGCCCATGCTTCGCGTTATTCTGCACTTCAGCAGCGTGACGCTCACTGTGCCTGCAGCATCCAGTCCTCTGCCACGCCCGCCTCGAACCTGGACACCATCCTACAAGAAAGAGAAATAAGAACAAGAACTTACCTTTTAATCTTCATCTGTTCCCGAATTCGCCACACTTCAGAATTGGAAAAGACACGTCGGAAATAAAAGCATTGCATCACTAGCAGGCGCGCCACGCCATACTTACCAGTCTGCATCTCCCCGGTTCAGCACTGCAGCCATCATTTCATCACGGCATCCGTGGAACCTGGAAGGGACAATGAGAACAAGGTGAGCCGGGTGCTAACAAAGACAATCGAAGCAACCATATTATACTCACCAGAGTTACTGCTCCCCTAGGAATCTTTCATCGGCGTTTCACCTCTTTAACGCTGCACCTCTGGGAGGAAAGAACACTTGTTAAAGACATTTATTTCGCTTTTACCGGACAACGCTGGGTGATACAGACTCTTACCCACGCGCAACCTGCAGCACTACAGGTGAACTCTTCTCGGATTAAGCTGCAATACAAAAGGGATGAAAACGAGTGAATAACAGACAATTGAACTCTATAGACATTATACTTACGGCTCCTTGCCATTTACCACGGAGTCCAACACGTCTGGAACTCACCCAAGATCTTAAAAACCAGTGAAGCAACTGGGATTCTACGCGCCCCTCCCCTCGGTGCAGGATGGAGAGCTCATCATTACAAACAATAAGGTGAGAAAACAAAAGGGGAATATCGGGGTGCTTAGAGGGAACGAATTAAACAAGTGTTTCCTTGCATCCACTGGGTGGCTAATTCCCCTCCTCCTGCTTTTAGGAAACTACTTTTACGAATCAAACAGACAAAGCTAGGAAGGCCAGTCCAGTCAGCCGTCTCTGCACTACGAATAACGCTGGTGGAGACCTTAGCAGTCCAGTTCCGATTGACGCCCCCGTGGGAATCAGGTGAGCGTTACACCGACTTCAACCCGAAGGGCAGGACTTTGAACTGGTAGTGCCGCCCTTGGATCACGAACCGTAGGAACTTTCGGTGTCCTTTGCATATGGGGATGTGAAAGTATACATCCTCCAAATCCAGTGGCGATAGAAAATTGCCTTCCTCCAGCTGTCCCAGCACGTGCTGAAGGGTAACCATCCAGAACTTCTGTGCCTTGATGTACTTGTTGAGACGTCGGAGGTCCAGGATGAGTCGCCAGCTGCCGGTTTTCTTTTGGACGAGGAAGTACCACGAATACACTCCGGAGCCTCTTTGGGAAGAGTTCTATCGCGCCCTTTATCAGCATGGCTCGTACCTCCAGAAGCAGCTGTGGAATGTGGTTCTCTTTCCTGGCCACGGGTGGGAAACGGGGACACTCCCTTTGGAATTCCAAAACGGTCGGCGGAGATGGACTCCCACACGCTGACTAATTTCGCCAGCCAGCCTCCCACTGGGGTGCTTAGGTGGGGGCCCGATGCCACGGCTGGTTCAGTCCTGTTGTTTCGCCGAGGCCAGGCCACCCTGGGCTCCTTGGCGATGACTGAATCCACCGGCCTTGCTGCGGCCCCTGTACGCTTCCTGTGTTGAGGAATGGGCAGCTTGTCGGTACGACGATGCACTACTGCCAAATCCTTTGGAGGCACCTTGGGATTTGCCTCGTCGGTGAAGAGTGCCCAAGGCACGGGCCGTCTCAGTGTCTGCCTTGATGGCCTGCAGACTCTCATCCACCGCTTTCCCGAACAGGTTGTTTCCATAAAAGGGCTTGTCCAGTACCCTGGTCTGCACATCCTGACGGAAGTCCATGGCCCTGAGCCAACCGCACCGGTGTAGGCAAACGCTGTTGCCCATCTGGCGAAATCCGGTATCAGCGATGTCTGTGGCCATTGTGATGGCATGGTCTGACGCCACTTCGCCTGCCTGTAGGATCTCAAGGGCTTCCACTCTCTTGTCCTCTAGTAGGAAATCTAGAAGGGGAGCAATTTTGAACCACAGCTCCCTGTCGTAGTGTGCCACGATCGCAATGGCATTGGCCGCTTTGATGGTCGTCGTCGCCGCTGACGAGATGACTCGTTGTACCCATGGCATCCAGCTTCTTACCCTCACTGTCCAGTGGGGAAGTGGAAGTTGATGCCGTCGCCCGTGCCGATTTCTTCTTGGACGCCACGGAGACCACCGAATCTGGGGACAGCTGAGTTCTGAGGCACATCGGGGTGGAGTCTGGGACCCGGTACTACTTCTCATACCCATCCCTCTTCGCAGGAGCCGTGGATGGGTTCTTGAGTAGCAACAGTCCATCGTCCCAGATTTCGTCCAGTAACAGGACTGAGAGGATGGTCTTCCTGTTGGCCTCCCGTTGTTGGTAGAGGAAACCTTCCTTCTTCGGAACAAAGCTGGAAGAGCTCCGATGCTCTGACGATCATGGCGTGAAAGGAGCCAATTTGGTCGGAGGGGATGCCCGGGCAGAGGGTGATGGGAGATCCGTCCCGTCGTCACCAACGTCGTCATTGTCAGTCCCCGCCGTCTCCGTTCCCATCTCATCCCTTGGTGGAGGGGAAGGAGGTGAAGGCTGAAACGGAGGGGGGAGGATGGATTCACCTCCGCTTGTTTGGTGGGCTCCCGACCGTCCAGGGTCTGGATAGCCATCCTGTGCTGTCCTGTGGAATTGGCATCGGTTGCGACGGGAGTGAAGGTTGGGGCCCGGGCTCCTCCACGGCCCACGGTTCCTAGTCGGCTCCACTGTCGCTCTCTTCGTCCGCCTCGTCGGGATCCCTCCCGTAGGGTCGGACTTCCTCGAACTTCTTGTCCAGGATCTTTTGGACACTTGCCAGCTCATCCTCAGAGGTGGTATCTGTGTCCGTTATGGCTACCGTGCGCCCCCCTCCTTTTTGTCCCGGGGTTTTACGGGGGTCCTCTCGATAGGCTGAAAAGATGATTCCCTCCACGATGGCAGGGAAACTCTGGGCCCGGCAGTCGTCTCCACTGGGGTAGCCTCTACAGGCTTTGCAAGGTCCGCCACGACTCCTTCGATCGAGGCCTTAGCTGAGTAAATCAGGGCCTTCACAACTTTGGGCGTGTCTGAAGCCTTCACCTTAGGGGCACGGTCACCACCTCACTCCCCCTCGGCTTTCTCCGTCGGGATTGACCGGGGCTTCTCAGACTTTCTCTTCACCGAGCCACTGTCATGATGCCTGCCCCCGGACATCAGGATCAAGTCCATCTGCCCAGGAAAAAGGCATCCAAGCACCCACTGGGATTCCCACAATCCCAGTTAGGGGCTATGTGGGTGCGGTCCTGGCGCCGTAGGCGCCAGGCTCATATTGTTAAACGTACCTCATGCAGACCATGCTGCAAGGAACTTAAGCATAGGCCATCGTGAGGCCTGGAAGGGATTACTTTTCTTTAGGGACTATTTTTTTGCTTGGGTAAGAAGTTTTGGGACATCTTCCCTGGAACTACTTTGAAGGCCGAAATCCTGGCATCTGAAAAGACAAAACAAATAACAAGGTGAGCCAATTGCCAACAAGGACAATCTTCTTTCACCGTAAGATACTTACTTGAGTTCATCGCCAGAGGCATTCTTCTTCTGCACACCATTTCTTCTTACGCCGCACCTGTAGGGAGACAGAAGGTAGTCAGTTAAATACATTTGGACCATTATTTTTTGCCGGACAGTTTGGGTAATACAGACTCTTACCTAAGCGCTTCTGCTTCCAATGAGGTGATCATCCCTCGGCTCAAGCTGCAAGAAAGAAAGGGAGAAAAGAGGGGCAAGAGTGAATAACAGACATTTTGAACTCTAAAGAACTATATGCTACTTACCTCAGAGTCATCAGTTGTCTGGAACTCGCCCAACTCCTTCAGACCAGTGAAGTAACTGGTTTTCTACGTGCCCCTGCCTTCCACGCAGGATGGAGAGCTCATTTTTCAAACTATAAGGCGGTTATTCTTACGGGTCAAGCAGACGAAACTAGGAGGGCCAGTCCAGTCAGCCATCACCGCACTATGAGTCACGCTGGTGGAGTCCGTAGCAGTCCAGTTCCATTCGACGCCCCTGTGGGGTCCAGGTGAGCGTAACAGCCACATCGTTGGCTCGTGGATGATGGCGTCGGTGACATCGCGCCCTGCATGGCAGCCAAGGAGCCCGAACCATCGGCGCTCCCGGTGCCTGCGGACTTGCGGTTCTTTGCCTTTTGTTGGGCCCCCATCGCCAGAGCACCCTCAAAGGTCTTAGAAGACCGCTCAGACTTCATCTTCTCAACTGCTGCTGGGCTCTTCCCCTCCAGCCATTTGGTGAGTCGGTACACGACAATCCTTCATTGGGCCTCATTACGACCCGGGTGGTAAGTTAATAACGATGCCGGTAAAGGATTACCGGCATCACTTACCGCTCCGCATGATTATGATACGCCAACCCGCTATTAGCGGCACCGCAATTAACGGTGCCGCTAATAGCGGCAGGAGGGTGTGCACGCGACCCTTCACGCCGGAAATACCGGCATGGCGTAAACAGGGGAACATCACAAGTCAGGCAGACATGCAAATAACGCCCTACTGAAGCCCGAAAAGTACCTTACCGGCATGGAGCACTTCCTGGCCACAGGCACCTACCAGCACACAGTGGGGCACATGCATGGCATATCACAACCATTATTTTCACGTACGCTGAACTAAGTGCTTGATGCCCTTCTGAAGCACACAGGCGACCACATTTACTTACCACGGACTGGCCAGGAGATCTCAAACATCAAAGTTGTTTTCCATTCACTGTCCGGCAATCCTGGTGGCATTGGCGCCATCGACTGCACCCATGTGGAATTGGTTGTCCCACATGCCATGGAGGTAGCGTACCGCAACCGTAAGTTATACCACTCCATCAACGTGCAAATGGTATGTGACTCAAACAAGATCATCACACATTGTTGTGCCCGATTCCCCGGATCAACCCATGATTCAATGGTCATGCGGAACTCCGCGATACCACGCTACATGGAGCGACATGCAGGGCAGAGATCCTGGCTTCTCGGTGAGTTGCATGTTAGGCTCATGGAAATGCGATGTGGGTAGGTGATTGGGGGAGAGATGCATACTTCACCTGGCTGCGAGTGCCTGAGGGAATGGACCATGCTCATACCCCAAAGCAGGCCAGACCGGACCTGACACCTGACCATATAATGCAAGATGTAAGCAGCCCGACCATGTAAAGGATGCAGTGTCACAACCATACCATACCCATCTACATGTGCACTGTACTCAATCAGACCGTATCCCCCACAGCACAATGCAGCTACAAGCAATTAGTATGGCCAATACACAGCACCAAATACCATCAACAGAAAGGACTCTCCCCCATTACTGCGTACAAAGGAGTCACATGAGGGCCAAATACATTAATACACCACTACACTGACACAGAGGTCCAACACAACTGCATGTCACCATTTGTTGTGCATAGTGAGATCATCATGAGGCTGACATGAACGGTGACAGGCTGAAAGCATACAAATGACTGCACATAAGCCAGATCATGGAAACAACCGGCGTGGACTAACACGGAACAGGAACCCCCCCCTGCGCCCACTAGACGATCGCACGCACACCTGTCCATAAGAGGAATACACACAAAGCAGTCACATCGTGTGTCTCCATTCATGCATGGAAATGTGGTTGCAATCAGGAAATAAATGCATGCTACAGTGTCATTGACACAGGTACCATATGATGTGATTACTTACACATATACATTGTTGCCCACATGCAGGTGATGCAGGCTATCCCTTGAAGAGGTGGCTCCTTACCCCAGTCCGGAACCCACAGAACAGGCACAAGGAGGACTACAATCGTGCGCAT
Source organism: Ambystoma mexicanum (assembly GCF_040938575.1). Lineage (NCBI taxonomy): Eukaryota > Metazoa > Chordata > Amphibia > Caudata > Ambystomatidae > Ambystoma > Ambystoma mexicanum. The sequence goes on from NC_090935.1 coordinate 1,050,686,602, forward strand.
ACACGTACCCGTGTGGTTATTGAGCAGACATTTGGCCTCTTGAAGGCACGGTTTTGCTGCCTCAGCAGGTCTGGTGGGGCACTCCTGAACCGCCATGAGGAGGTGGCCAAGATTGTCATGGCATGTGTCATGCTACACAATATGTGCATCAGACGGAATGTGCCTCTGCCCCCTGACGCTGAACTGCAACCACCTGATGATGATGAGAGTGGAGATGGGGCTGCACTTCAGGGAGGCAGCGATGCACAGGAGGGACGTGCCATGCGTGAGACTCTGATCAACCAATGTTTCTAGCACACATGGACGGGGAGTGTGACATGGAGGTGGCACACAGGGCACTGGGTGTATCAGGGACATGGACACTGTAGACTGTTCACCAATAAAGCACACGTACACAAAAAGGAATGTCCGCACATGTGAATAATGTTTTCCCAAAAGGTGTATTAAAGAAATATAACAAAGTGTACAAGCCCTTCACCCCACATACCCTCTCCCCCTCAACTCCCCCACACACCCTCTCCTCCCTCAACTCCCCCACACACCCTTTCCCCCCTCCCCCGTAAACTCCCCCACCCACCCTCTCGCCCCTCAACACCCCCACACACCCTCTTCCCCCCTCAACTCCCCCACTCATGGTGTGCAGTAGTGTGCACCATTAGTCCACATGGCACCGGTATGCCTGGCTGTACCTCCCCCTCTTCCAACACCAGGTGCACCCCTCTCCGATCTGCGCAGGTTCCGGCCCGACCTACGCACAGGGCTGGTCCTGGTTGAGCTTGCATTGGAAGATGTCCCAGGTTGATCTGGCAACTGTGGTGGACGCATGGCCTGCATTGCTGCCACCATTTCAGAAAGGACCTGCCGCACTGCTGCCAATTCGGCGCAAATGTCCTTCGAGGTGGTCTCGATTGCTGTTTTCAGGGATGCAGCACATTCCCTAATGTCATCCCTTGCCCGGCCACATTCCGAAATATGCTGTGTGAACAGCCCTGCCAGCTCCTCGTGGTGCTTATGAATAGCCCTGATCCCCTCTTGGCTGGTTGGAACTGTGGTGGATGTGTGAGGGGTTTCCAACATGCTTTGTTCCTCATGCAGTTGGTGTGGGGCTGGAACTTGCAGGCCATTAATCAACAGGAGACAGCCCGTGCATGCTGCTGTTGTGCAAGCTGCATGGGGAGAGTTGTGGTGAATGCAGGGGGCCTGTGGCAGTAGTTGCGACATGCAGCTGGATATCTGCCTCATCGTCTGACAGACACGGCTGCTGTGGCAGCTGTCTCACCCACTGTGCTGCTGGCAGCTGATGCAGTGCCTTCTGCCACTGGCTCTTGGGTGATGGTGGCTGCTGTGGGTGCTGTTGTGGGGGCTGTAGTGCACATTGGTGCTGTGGCCTCTGGACTTTTCTTGGCCTTCCGCAGTGGTGCAGGTTGGCCTCTACCCCTTGAAGTCAAGGGGCAGTGTTCTCCCTCCTCGCCTTCTTTTGTGGTGTGGCATCATCCTCCCTATTGTCCTCGTCACCACTGTCTGAATGCGTGCCTGTGGGGGACCAATAGAGGGAGAGGGTTAGTGATGGGTCTACAGGCATCTAGCATGCATTGGGGTGGCTGCATTCATGTGGAATGGCAGTTGATTAACATTGTGGGATTGACATATGGGTTGCTTGGCTTTTGGGTGGGTGATGCATGGAAGCGTCTGGGTTGAAACACATATGGGGTGCATTATGCATGTGGCCAAGGTGATGCTGTGCACTGCCTGTAGGCAGTCTTGTGCATATGTGTCTGGTGGACCCTGCTCTACATCATTGCACTGTCAGTTCAGGTGGACATCATTGTGTTGGTATTAGTATTGTTTCATTTGGTACACCTACCTGCATCTGCCGATGACGGGGCTCCTCTCTCCATGTCCCCCACTCCCTTAATTGCCTCCGTCCCTATGGTGCTGGTGCAGATCTCCTCCCATGGTTGCAACTTGATGGGCGAGTCCGCACCTCCGCCTGTCGCCATCCCCAGGTTGCGGTTGAGAGAGAGGATGCTCCGCGCGCGTAAACGCAGATCGTCCCAGCGCTTACGGACATCTTTGGGAGTGCGGGTGTGGTGCCAACGGCATTTACTTTCTGGGCAACCTCCGCCCATATCGGTTTCTTGCGCTGCACTGCAGGGCGGGACATGTCGGAGGAGAAGACAACATCTGCATGTTCCTGCAGCGTCTCCGCAAAGCATGGTCAACTCCTCTCGGGAGAAGCACTCCTTGCGCAGGCGATGTGTGCTTTTTTTTAACAGCTTTCGGCATGGTGAGATGCAGCAGGTAGTTGTGGAGGTGTGGTAGAGTTCTGGGGGTCAGGTGGCTCCTGGTTGTGGTGGATGGCAATGGATTGTGTTTTTAAAGATGGCTGCCGTGCTCTTTCCCGTTCCTGTGCGATGACGCTACTTCCAGTTCCGCTTATTAGCGGTCACCGCTAATGCCGGTGGCTTGGATGCCGGTGGAGCTATTTGCACTTCGAACGATGCCGGAAAGGGAGATTTTTCGTCCTTTTACGGCATGGCGGTGGGGTCATTAGCGTCATGGCGCAAAGCTTGTGCCCGCGTACCCATAATAGGCCGCTTTTAGCGGTATATTGCCAGCACGGACACAACAGTTGCTTCATGCCGGTAATGACCGGTACTTACTGCCCGGGTCGTAATGAGGCCCACTGTCCATTCGGACATGTTCTTACAAAACACCAGTCCTTCTCCACGTGCGATTTGTCGTTGTGAAGGCAGTAGAGGCACCGAGAGTGCTCATCTTCCTTAAAGACATTCTGTAATCCGCATCCAGGGCAGCTCCTGGACAGCTTGGATCCAACAGGCGTCGTGTTTCCTTTGTCCTGGGCCATGTCCACACGGGGTAGGCCTCAAAGATCTTCCGGAATCCTCCAAGAAATCAAACTCAATGAAAATTCGCCCTTGAGGGGCGTAGAGAATTCCAAAACGGGTCCCTGTTGATCGGAAGTAGAAACGGTGGAGCATGAGGCTCGATTGACCGAAAATATAAGAGTAAACTCTTCGAAAAAAAAGCAAAAACAGTAAAAGCTCAAGCTATAGCACAAGGACTCCCAACACTTGAACGTGCGGTAAAAATCTGAAGATGGCTGCCAGAGGAGGGGCTTAGGTAGAGGGCAGTCATTGGCTGGGGGCAGTATGACCTAGAGACCAGTGATTGGTTATTAGTAGAAAGACAGTTCAGAAACTAAACTGAAACTGATTTTTTCTTTACTGAGGATTCCCAGCCTGACGACGGGGAATATTCATGAGCATGTGAATCCATGCCAGACCCCATGCTGGAGACATTGCATAACTTTTTGAATGTTGTGGTATAGTGAATAGCGGCGTGTTTTATTTTTCAGTATCCCAATTGATTTCCCAGTCTGTTTTTGGTCATTCTCTTGCCTAGTGTCTCTTTCCCCTCACCTCTTCCCCAAATCTCCCTTCCTTTCCACAGACTAAAGGTCAACATCATCCCAGAGTTCGAATCCCTTGTTCTAAACTGCTCCATTTCTCCCACAGTTTCCTTTTAATATACAGACTTCCCCTCCTTCAGGCCACACTTTATTGACAAACCTGTTGACACCGGAGCCATCTGGGCTCTAGATTGCCAACTATTAACTATATTTGTAGATTTTAACATTTGGCGCAGGAAAGAGACAATGCTATTAAAAAGTCACTCAGAGCGAAATTACACACACAATCTGGATGGCATTTTCTGTAATATTAATATAACCACTTTATGCTCCCCAGTTCACGTCCCCCAAGGAAACCACTTGTTAGTTCCAAATATGGATTACTGCGAATAAATGAAGACACACCAGTCATGAACAAATATATAACAGTTTATTGTCGCTTAAGCGGACGCAAATTCAACCATAACTGTGTACAGCGATGGAGAAGGTGAGCGAAGGCATGGGGGATCGAACATACTTTATACAATCTCAATACACTTCAAATTCATCCTAGTCCATCATGTGATGATACTTCATGGACCACAAACGTGGGTATTTTGCTATGGCAACTCATGCTGCAGCGCTCTGCATCATCCCCCAGACAATGTACTGTCTGGGAACAGAGGAGAGTGGGGTGTGGGAGTATATCTTGTTCATAACACAAGGTAACATGCCTTGCGCTCCATTATCTATATTGTTTCTTGACTAAAGGTCAGTCTGCATTTGGACTCGGTAGGTCAGGCTTTCAGAAATACACATGGCATAAATTGTGCCCCTTTTAATAATCTAGTCGCACATTTACACAATTAGTCACGGAAAGTCAGGAATCAGGAAGACGGGAAGGCACCTCATTTACAGATTAGCCATGTTTGTGTCAGCTCTTCAAGGTCATAAATTAAAGACAAACAATGTGTTCAGCATTCTTCGCATTTCTGTGCAGGGGCATGTTAAAGAGCTTTCGGAGCGGTGACTTGTGAACTTTTACCGCGTTGTGGAATGAAAACCTGGTAAAGTGAGCAAAATGACCAAGATGGAGTTCGGAATGCACAATTCAATGTGTGTGCGCTTAGGCTAATACAAAATGGATGTACTTTAACACACTTATCTATTCCTTTCCTAACATTCACTGAGACAATACTCCTCGTAGAAACTTCAAAAAAACCAGAGAAGACTGTGGAAAGATATAAAGTTCAACACCCTAGTAGAAAGACTAGGCCCGACTAATTTACTGTTCCCACAGACAAAACAACAACCCACTGGATGCGAAAGTTCATAACATTCACAACTGCATTATTTTCTGTGTTGGGCTGTGTCGCCCGTAAGAAACCTTTCAAAAACTCTCAAAAAAGAAACAAGCAAAAGGGGTCACCCCAGACTAAAGTACTTAAAAAGGACTACATCGAAAACTGGAGAAAATCTCAAGGAAAAAAAATTCCACACTAGAAAATGTGCCTACAATCAACAATCCCAGTCGCGCTTATACAGGGCGGAAGTTATCAAAGCAAAGAAATCACACTACTCCAAAAGCATTGATTCATCACATCAAAGCGAGAGGGAAATGCATAGGATCATCCAAGAATTCAAAAATCGCACAGCCTGCAACACAACTCCTACGTATACACAAGCACTCTGTGACCAGATTGCTACACACTTGGACTAAAATACATTCAGGATCGCCTCGACAAAGGAAGCCCAAACCCACGCTCCACCACTAATTCCTCTCGATCATCTTACCACCTTCTGTCTGTGGAGAATATACAAGCTACCATTGACTCCTGCAGCCCATCAGAATCCCCTGAGGATTAATGCCCTTCAACATTTAGGCAATATGCCCTGAGACTGTGGGCCATTACCGCATAAGATAATACCCCTGGGGTCCATAGCTACAGGCCAGAGCATAGCGAGGGTCTTAACGAAGGCCCCAGGCATTCCCTTATGCGGTAATGGCCAGCAGTCGAAGGGCATATTGCCATTAGTACCCTCGCCCGTTAGACCGGGCTGCTAATGGTTTTTTTTCCCGTCTGCGAGACCCGTTGTGTTTCGCAGCGGAAACAATTTTTTAAAATTGTAAGTTTAAAAAAATGCCCGCCGCAGACAGAAAACATAGAAAACTGACTCTTTCTGTGGCAGCCATAGTAAACAAAGAAAATTCCCGCCATGGAAGGGTAGAAGGGTCTACGTGTAGTCTCTTCTCCTTTTTCATGGTGGCCATTGAAGTACACTTTTTAAAAAAATAAACAAAAAGAATGGCCACCATGGAAAGGGAGAAGGGAATACACCTAGTCCCTTCTCCCTTTCCATGGCGGCCAGTCGCAGAAAGAACTCCGGGCCGTACGGAGCTCCAAGCCTTCTAGGGCAGGTAAGGCCCGGGCGAGGGCCAATGTGCTAGCATTTTAAAAGCTCATTGATCCTCGCTGGGTACTAATTAGAAATCCAGCATGACATTTCCAGACCTAACACCCATCTTCCTATCTCTCCTCCATCACTCTATCAGCACCGGAAGACACCCAGTTCAATTGAAATCTGCATACATCACATTTCTGCTTATAAAACCATAGCTAACCCACATGACCCAGCCGGCTATCACCCCATCTCGAACACCTCTTTCATCGGATGAGGAACATTACAGATTTAGACCTTTCAGAAGTACAGAATCAGCTAATCAGCTCTGTCCGCCATCTGGGATACACTTAAAAACAATGCAGATGAACACTCGGGGTGCGCTCATCCTGCTGGAAATATGAGCCGCTTTTGACAATATCATTCACAAGATCCTCCTACAAAGACTGGAAGAACAGAAACATCTACCCCTAGTAAACCTCATCAACGGGTCTGGTATTTCCTGGTCTCAGGATGAACATGGATGACAGCGGAGAGACTAAAGCTTAACCCTAGCAAAACAGAACCGAATCTCTGCAATCCTACCTGTTCTAACTCAATCACAAATGGCCCTTGCCCAATCCAGATAATCACAGTACGGAATTTTGGAACCACAATGAACAACACCCTGAATATTGCTCCTCAGATCCGAGCCATTGTTAGAAGACGTTTCTTCCAGATGTGCATGCCACACGTATCTTTCCACAGCCTTGTGGAAATCAAAACACCCGTCGCCTGGAAAATGTTCTTTGTCGTCAAGGAAAAACATTCCTTTAAGATATTTTGCCCACTGGACAAGTAGTGAAGGGCATTACCTAGTGTTGTCACGTGCTTCTGTCTATTGTAGAGGCTGGTATGAGGTGCTTTTATTTACTTGATTGTCAACAGGAAGACATTTTTCTATATAGCTGGTCAGCAGGCACCCACACAGATGAGTAAAGGTGTTTTGTAATGTTTAACCTTCCATGCAGCTGTATTGGCACAGGTGTAACACCTTTAGGTTACAAAGCAGGCTTCGGGGTAAGCATGTTCCAACACATTGTGGGGGGGAAATGAAAGGTAATGAACACCTGCAGTGCATACGTGCAACCAAGCATGGATCTATGACGTGGACAGAAAAACTCATGAAGCCATCAACTCAAAGGGAGCCCTTTCCTGGAAGCGATGAACTCAGCAGGTGGCTTTATAATTTCAGACATGTAAACTCAGTGTCGTAAGCAGCTACGCTTAAGACTTCAAGACATATTAGGACAGATTTCCCATAATCAAACTCACAATGTTCCACCTTCAGGTGTCTGTATGTTTTTTACATGTAAGAAATGTAATTGAGTGTACTTTTAACGTTCAGTTTGATCTAAAATTATGGTATCCCGTTGTTGCCACAAAATAAAATACTTTGTTGTAATTTACTTTGTGGGTATTACTTCGAATTTGTATATGTATTTGTAGTGTAGGAGATAAAAAGGTGGTGGAGAAGGGTTTGGAGAGGGGGTGGTAGTGACGAGGAACAGGCCAGATGGACCCCCCCGGCCCCTATTGCGAACGAAGTGATTTAATTCATTGAAATAATATGGGACCAACATTTTACAGTATGTGCGGTTAACATCAATGTGGAGCAAACTGTTGTCAAGTATTATGTGAAACTTAAAGGTGAAGCTTGTATATGTCACAACTAAAGCAGAGAGTGCATTGAAATAATGTTGCAGCCTGGATAGCCCTAGGATTTGTTAACCCTGCTAATCTATATATGTACTTACCTCACCGAAAATATTTATTTATTCAGATTTATAGAGCGCACGTCAGCCCGGAGGCATCGTGGCGCTTGTTACAGACAATATCTTAGTTACATAGGATACAGTAATTACATAAAATACAGAATAACGAAAATAATAGAAAATAATAGAAAATAACGCCACAGGACAAGAGTCTTTGATACTCCAGCGAATAGTAGGAAGTTACATTAAAAGAAGTTGCCAGGAGTAAGCAAAGTGAAAAACTTGGTTAAGTACAATATATGAATGGCCTCTGTTAATATATGAAGGGCACAGTCATGAGGGAGTCTTTTGGGAGCAGCAGACAGTGAGGGCTGAGTCCCTTGTAGAAACTTCTAACTTTGGCAGATAAGGCATAGTGGGATAACATTATTTTAATTTAATTTTAATTTTACATTTATAAAGCGCTCACACAGCCCGCAGGCATCGAGGCGCTGTTACAGGAATTGTTTATTTTTCTTAGCTGCGTAATTGTGTTTTTTTTTTTTTGTTGTCTTAGTTACGTATTTATAACGCGCTTAAACACTCAGAGGTTTCTAAGCGCGGACCCGGGGATCGAACATGTTGTTGCTCCGTGTCGACTTGCTTTCCAAGACGCGCACGCTGCCGCTGTGCTATCCTCCCGAGACAACATCCTTTAGCTAGTGGCAAAGCCACTATTTCAGAGCCTTATGCATTGCAGCACTTAACCACATCTTCTCAGCTGTGGCTGACAGAAATATTATTCGCCACAAGTCCTTTAACAGATTTAGCTTTGGAATGCAGGCCAAAAAAAAGGTGATGTGTTTTGGTAAGTGAAGCAAAATGTTGCAGCACTTTCATGAGTGAGTTAATTTACAAGCAATATTTTGATGTTTAAAACCTACAGTGAGCTATGTACACCTAATGAAGTCTCCTACTGTGAGTGAGCGTATGCTAGAAGGCTGTATTAGCCAGTAATACATATGGGGCAGAGTAAAGTGCTTCTACTTCGAGATTGCCTTATTGTGTGATCAGAGCAGAGCCTTCTTAGCGGGAAGGTCCTGAAGCAGCGAGAGCAGGGAATTTAGCAGGTCTTCGAATGTTAACCAAATCAGCACAGGGCCATGGAAAACGCCTGCCTAGGCTCCACGCCAGCAACTTTCCTTCCCTGATTCTATTTTATAGAGAGGACTTGAAAAGTGCACAAATGATCATAAACCACTCGGGACAAATACATAAATCCTTAGAAAAATATATTAAGCAAAAAGAAAACGATTGAACGATTGTAGCATTCACCCCAGCCCCATTTTGAATGGAAACTACTAATTTAGAATGCAATTGTGCGTGTGGCAAAAAAATGACCTGTGGGTTTTGTAAATGTACTTTCATAAGACTCCCAACACAAGAATTTGTGGAAAGGTAATCTGGTTGTTTATCATTGCTTTACAAAAACATGCTCCATATGTGATGTTAAGAAACCGACAAAAAACGCTTTTTGGTGTCAAATAAGCATGTATACATGAAAATAAGGGAGATTTTTAAAAACCTTTTGTGTGACATATTTTAATTGTCTTGAAAGATGGCATAGATGTGGGCATATAAATATTGCTTTGTTGTGTTTTCAGAATAATAATGCCCCTATTGCAGTTTTTAACTCCGAAAGGTCTTCTGGAAACTATGGTAACTTAAATGAACCAATACTTACAGATTGCTTATTATTTAAATGTTGTGCCATAACAGAGGGTTACGCTCTGAAGTATGTGCAGACCCCAGTGAGTCTTGCTGTCCAAGTTTGTTGGGTCAATGGGGAGGCGGCTGAGCTGGGATGGGGAGAGGATTAGTCTCTGGGCTTCACAGGTGTTTGGGACGTGACAGCACAGCCTTGTCTTTTTGGAAGAGGTCCTTATTAGTTTGTATACTCTTGACAGCTGGGGGTTCTGGTAAGGGAATGGGTCAGGCAGGCTCATGGGCTCCATGCCCTGGGTGACAGCACAGACTGCCCATGCCCAGGGACGGCCCTGGCTGCTGCTTAAAATCAGAAATCAACATCTCTCCAAGTGAATGCACATTCTCATGTGTGAGGCCATGCAGTCTTTGCACACTGTAGAAGGAGTTGATGTGCATTATTACCGGTAGGGAGTAAAGCATTTCAGACTGCGTAGACAGAGACTATTGGAATTAGTAGCAGTTTGGCTTCTGAAGCATCTCTTTTTAGTGTCATTGAAGGCATAGCCCAATTAAAAGGCGTTTGCCTTCCTTTTTTCTCAGTAATTTAAAGATATATTTGTAACTTAAGGGGTTCCCCTCTGCACTTAAAAAAGGCTGGAAGGCAATGTGCTTTGTCTTGGAATGCAAAGAATTCATTCACACTTCATGTAAAGTTTGAAATAAACCTGTCTCAGGTCTCTTTATTATCCCAATTAAAGATTATCACAGTAAAAGAAAGATAGAAATGAAACAAATACATGACCATTAGAGTTTTTCTAACATTCTTCATCTCTGCCAAGCCTTCACTGGAAATCACCAGGGTGGGAGAGAGAAGCCTTCACCAACGGGAGCAGGCTAGCGGAAACACATCTGCTTCAGTCAGCCCAGACGGAGTTCAAAGTAAGAAGTCAAGAAGTATAGTGACTTGCTCAATCCCTGTCTGTGTGATGTCTTTCCCTCCTAATGTAATCCAGTATTTTTCCAGAGATGTCTACCGTCAGAATCCCACAGCTGCGTGGCCATTGCAGCTACTGGACTGCACTGAATTTGTAAATAAATCTCTGGATTCTCATGAGAAGCCGACAGACTTTGCTCTCGGCTTCTGAAAGAATGCAAAACAAGCTTCACCTGAACACATAAAAAGCTACCTTTCCATCGCTCCAGTAAACACACATTGTTCTCAGAGAAATGGGCCTCTCTTTTAGCTTGAAGTCAAATGTTCATGTGTTCACAGAATGCATTTCACTTAGACTCCATCTTGGAATCAAATGTTCCATTTTTTAAATGCACTACATTCCACCGTTGGACATTTGACTTCCATAATTCAATGGAACTATATTAGTTTAAACAAAAATGTATGCAGCATTATAACTGAGCTAGAAACACATTGTAAACAACAACACAATAAAAACAAAATAATCAGAATAACAAAAATGCAGGCAAGGGCATAACTTAGGGTCTCACCAATATGTGTGATCCATGCAAATAGCGAATCCCACCAATTACCAGAATGATAAACAGCAACCTCCTTGGTCAACTCCTTCAAATTGTTGATCTGATTTTTGCTCAAATGCTCAAATTGAAACAACACATCCCTTCAAAGGCATTGTACCCTAAATTATGCTTTAAAAGTAAATAATCAATAGTAGCTCTATTTAGCAAGACTGCTTTTTCTCATAAATGTCATGTCATTGTTGACGCTGGTGCATGTGCTTGTGGTACGCGCACATAGTCTCTCTTCTAACACAGTTCGGTTGATTTCTTGCTGTACCATAAATTGTTGACACTTGCCAACCCCCTTTGGCTGACAAGTCATGTTGAAGCAAATATCTCTATTGGTAATGTTGTAAGTGTAGAGTTTGGTCATGTTTTTCCATTTGTCTCCTGGAAAAATTGAAAATAACTGTAGACTAAAAGTTTGACAAACTTTGTTGTCCTCAATTGAAGAATCTTTGTGAAGTCCTTGAAAGAGTTGTTTTAATATTGGAGCAGGCATTGGCACTGCTACCAGACATGTCATCAGTAGGTCCATTCCATTATGAACATACAATAGGAAAAAGTAAGACGTATTAAGGATTTCTTTGGCAAAATATTTGCAAATATTCTGTGTTTGAGTAAATTTCATTTGCGTAATTCTTAGTTCCTTTCAAATCCCTTTCTTCATGCTTGCTCGGACCGGTGAATCACATTATCCATTTTCCTTTCCTCACTTGCACATTGATCCTTTCTACAACTGTGGCATTTTGGATTGTTTTCTCAATTTTTTTGCTGTAGGTCTCAACTGGAGACCATTGGTACTTGCAATTACACCAGTCAAACACATCCAGTACAGAATCCGTAAAACAAACCAGAAACGGGCATATCAGCATTGCTAATTATTCTCTTAAATAACACTTTTCAGCAGGAACATGTTTCAATTTTTTCTGGCCAGGTTCCATGACTAGAACTACTTGGTCTCTGCCTTCAGCAATTATCTCTGCAGATACAGGTGGGCCACAAAGCTTCTCTACCCACACTTTTGCACCAAGTACCATGTAGTCTGATGAACCAAAACCATGGTCCCCCTGAATAGGGGCCTCTCCCTTTTTGATTATAGACTGTTTGACAGGTATGACATCAATTGGGATACCTTATCTTCTACATGGAGGGGTTCCTTTTCCTTGAAGTTCTTTCACTATGGGTTTATAACAAACTTGAAAGTCTCTGTTTAGCTGACCTCCAACTTGTATCCTGAATATCATAAGGAATCTTGTTCCCACCAGAGTTCTCACTCCTCTTATCCATTTGCCTTAGACTGGGACGAGTATGTGGGACCCAGTGATGATTCTCTCCCTCTTTAATGCTTTACTTTTCACTGGGATGAGTATTTTAGACCGAGTGATGATCCTCACTCTTCTTATTACTTTGTGTGTCACTGGCATGAGTCTGGTAGACCCAGTGAGGATCCTCAATTTCCGTAATAATACTGTGACGAGTAGGAGTATAGTATTTGTTATACTCATTAGCCTGCTCGGGTCTCCCCATTACCTTCATGGTGTTGGGATCGCTTCACCGGTTGGTAGTTTGCCTCTTGGATTTGTCTCCATTGGCCAGGACGGCAACTCCAGTTATCTCTTCCTAACTCTCCAACACTAACCACTAACCAAAGTGTGGCCTTGTACGTGGCTTTGCTGTTTGGGAACTGCTTCACAATATTCTCTCCTGGATTGCCAGGTCTGGGTGGGTATCTCTGGAGACCCGTGCTTGCTTGCTTGGCTCTCCGGAGCTTTGCTTTTTTTGGTGCAACTTGGGAACCTATGTAGACAAGCTTCCTCCTCACGTAGGAAGCCATGCCTTCTTCCCCTTATCTCCAGAGCAGCTTTGAAATTCCAGGTTTCTCTCTCTTTGCTGTCTCCTCCTCCAACACTTATGACGCTGCGTTGGGGCTTCGCCTGCATAACGTTATAGTCTGTCTTTTGTATTTGACTGGTAATCATTATTGTTTCATTGATTTTCTTTTGTCGCAGTACCGGACAGGTACTTTCTTTCAGGTGGAATATCACAGTGGCAAATGTGTAGTGATCCGTTCTGTTTTCTTCCAGTGGATTTCACTAACTTGCTGTTGAGTGAATCGGGCAGGGAGTTCCTCATCGGAACAGGAGTCCTTGTCCCTAAGGGGGTTAGGGGGAGTCTCTCTAGGTGAGGTCCTGCTTGCCTCTACCCCTAGGGAGGGTATCACGTAATGGACTCAACTCCCTCGCCTCACAGGGAAAGGCTCCAACCCCTGGGGAGAAGTGACAAAATCTAGCGATTCGTCCCAGACCCCTTCAGCTTCTGGACCCTAAATGACCACCAGGGAATATTATATTCCCATCTTCAAATCCACAAAGCCAGCGCTTTGAGAAAGTGTTACCTGGTAGTCTACTGTTATTTCTGTCTGTTAAAATGTAGTTTTCATCACAGACTGCATTAGTTGGAAGATTTATTATGAGGATACATATCTTAACCACATCCCCTATTTGAGATGCCATGTCTTGATCAGCTTGCCAATAAATTCCAAGATTCGTGATTTTCTTGGCAAAGATCATGGGTGCAGCAAAAAGGCTGGGAGGAAGGGGCCAGCAATGAGGTTTATTTAAGTTATATTTAGGGCCCAAAAGTAAACATTCTGCCTATTTTGGGTTTAGCTGGAGTCCATTATCCAACATCCAGCCACCAATCTTATCCTTTTTGCTAGAAAGGATATTGAAGACATCCCTCTGTCAGCACAGGGATGGTATGACAGGTCACATTACCAACGCTGACCGGGGCAAGCTGTGATGGACTGCACCGAATTAGAGAAATAAAGCAAAGGGCTCTGTTTAACTCTCTGGCTATGTTCTTTCAGGAATGATCGGAACCCCTTGTGTAATTCAACTGAGATATTCAAGGTGGACGTAAAACCAGTGGTGGCTGGTGACTTTTTGTAACTAGTCGAGGGGTGTACATTTGTGCCAAAGTATGTGGAGTGACCGAGCATAGCAAGGGAGCCCCAAACAATGGAGAAAGGGTTCCAGCGGATTCTCCCCCAGAGAAACATTTGTAAATAATGGTTTAAAAAGGCAATTTTATATAAATTTTTAAAAATGTTTTAAAATTATTATTATTTTATTATTTTGGTTCATCAGCAATCACAAGGAAAACAACCAAAGATTAAAAAACATAATGATTTTTAAATGTTTTAGTTCAGCATACCTCATCCTGATTAATACCGATATAAATATAGATACACTTAGGTCTCAACCACTGATTTCATACCTCCTGTGATCATATTCAGGTTTTAACAAGATATGCTCTAAAATCTCCCCAAACGTCTTTAGATCGGGACATACGTGGAGTCAATGAGATGTACAGTTCCTCATGTTCATTTACACACATTAAGTCTTTTAGCCATTCCTGAATGGATGGGGGGGGGGCAGCTCGCTTTCCATTTCCTGAGTATGCATTGTTTCGCCACTATATTGGCAACATTTCGAAAGGATTTAGTCTTTTTTTTCCAAAAGACCTTGCCATTGACCAAACAGTGTAGACATCGCAGTAGCATCGATATGTTCACCAGTAACCTCCAACATTCCGTATGTATTTGTTTCCAACAGCTTGATAAGCTTGGGAAAGACCAGAACATGTGTAGGCAACCCGCCTCCTCCCCTCTGTATCTCGGGCATGAACCATTATGATCTGGAAATGCTCTCTTACGTTTGTATGGTGTATAATGTAGCAAATGTAATAGTTCATATTGAATGTTTCAATCGGCCATTCATAGATACTGATTTGGTAAACTTACACATTGATATGATATGGCATTCATAGCACGCCTATACACAAGTGTTTCAAGGCGTGACGAGGCAAGGGAGGGGAACAGAGGGAAGACGGCGACAACGATCTTACTAGGCCAGGTGACATTGAGATCGCGTAAGTGCACAGGGAGGTTAGGGAGGGGAAAAGTACAAGGGGAAAAAGGGGTGGGGAAGTGCAGTACATAGGATAAACAGTAAACAAATAAAATCAATAAATAAGAACAATAAATAGGCGGTGCGGCCAGCATGTGGCAGGTGCATGGTAAGTGCAGACATTGAGTGTCAAGTGCTGGTAGGGGGCTGTAGGAATACAGAACAGCTCCAGAGTGCAAGGGTTGCCAGGGGGGCAGTGCAGATGTGCGACTGGCAGGGAAGGGACCTGGGACCAAGAACAGAGGGTAGCCAGGTGACCAGTGCAGTGTCAGTTTCAGCCCGGCGTTCAGCAGGGGAGAGGAGGAGAGAAAGCAGAAGCAAAGAGGAAGGTCTTGAGGTGCTTCCGGAACTGGAGATGGTTCTCCTCCATTTTCAGAGAGGGGAGAGGCCGTTCCAGAGGGAGGCCCCAGCCTAAGAAAGATCTACCACAAACTTGTTGCTTGGAGAAGTGACTGACCCTGACAGACTTGGAGGCGGATGAGCGAAGAGCTTGAGAAGGAAGATATTTATGAAGAGAGTGTTGAAGGTATTTTGGACCCAGGCCCCAGAAAGCCTTGTGGACAATGCAGAGGGTTTTGAATTTAATCCTTGCATCCACTGGGAGCCAATGGAGAGATTTCAGAGCTGGAGAGATACAATCCCAGGACTTGAGGCCAAGGACAAGTCTTGAAGTCATGTTCTGGATTAGTTGCAGAGGGCATAGAGTAGAGGTAGGTAGATTTAAAAAAAAGGCTGTTACAATAGTCCAACCTAGAGAGAACCAGAGCTTGGGAGACAGTGAGCTTCTGGGGGAAGGAGAGGAAAGGCAGAGCACCTCTGAGGAGGTGCAGTAGGACATTTGACTTTTTAGGGACATTAGAGATGGGGTAAGAGAAGGAAAGTGTGGCATCAAAGATGACCCCAAGGTTCTTAGCCTCGCAGGTGGGAGTAGGTTGTCAAGGGAGGCCGGCCAGAGAGTGAGGGGAAAGGATGGTGAAGGTGTGCTGATAAGGATGATCTCCGTCTTGCTGGCATTCAGACAAAGAACATTGGCGGCACACCAATATTGAATGGCAGTTAGTCAATCAGAGATGAGCGAAGGAGTGGAGGTGGCCCGAGGGCACCCAGGAAATGAGTTAAATGTCATCAGTGTAGCACTGGAAATTTGAGCAGAAAATGGCAATGCAGTGGGCGAGAGTTGCCAGGTATTGGTTTAAAAGCCAGGGTGAGAAGTTAGACCCCTGGGGAACACCAGAGGTAGAGAGGGTGATAGATGATAGTAAGGACCCAAGTTGGACCTGGGGGGGTCAATCAGAGAGGAAAGAGGTCAGCCAGGCCAGAGCCTGATCAGTGATGCCCAGGTTATCACAGAGACGGTTGAGCAGGATGGTATGGTTGACAGTGTCGAAGGCAGAGGAGAGATCGAGTAGGATGAAGACATAGGGAATGTTAGAGTCAAGTTTGGAGAGCAGATCTTCACAGGTGTTCAGGAGAGCAGTTTCCGTGCTTCTGGCATCTCTGAAGTCAGACTGGTGGTCATGGAGACAGCCAACAGAAGTTGAATGAAGGTTAAGCTGAGAGATGGACAGCTTTTCCAGGAATTCACCCAGAAAGGGAGTAATGGAAATTGGGCGATAGTTAGCCGGACAAGAAGGATCAGCTGTGGGTTTCTTGAGAAAAAGATGCACAAGGGAGTGCTTCAGAAGGGAGGGGAAGGATCCTGAAGCAAACGAGAGGTTGCAAAAATCAGCAAGGGCCGGAACGAGGGTATCAATGTGGTCCTTGATGGTTTTAGAGGAACAGGGATGAACTTGTTTTGACAAGGCTTTCATAGATCAGACTTGTCTAGTGACCTCATCAGGAGAGAAAAGAGGAAAGGACGAGAAAGAAGGTGGGGGTGGCTGAAGGAGGGTCAGCATGCACACACGGAGAGGGGAGAGGAGGGGCAGGTGAGGAGAGGGTGGAAAGGATGTCCTGTTTTTTTTTTGCAAAAGTGAGAGGCAAGGGCATTGCAAGAGCCTGGGAGGCAACAGGAGGGGTTGAGACTGCAGCAGGGTTCTGTCAGGCTGAGATCCTGGTGTCTGCAGAAGCTGCTGAGCCCCCGACAATCCACCCAAAATGTGGCACTCTGAGCTGATACTATAAACTGCTCAGTTTACCTCACTTCCAGGGGAAAGGGGGAAGGGACAAATTAACAAACACCAGGCTGGAAGCTAAGACTAGCTGGTTCTTCACCTGTGGTAAAACATAAACATATAATACACCTTGTTATTCATGAGGCACTATACTAACCTTAAGTATCAATATCCTTTACCAAATAAAGTAAAAACCATACCTGGAACTTCTCTACAAAATGCCCAGAGAAGTGATAAGCTGACTAGACTTCCTTACTAGTTGACTTGAATCTCAACGATCATTCAGCCTTCTTAGTAGGTCCATGAATGTGAAATTGACTTTGCAGATAATCTTCTTTAAACTCAAGAAGCTTGAACAAAGTCTTAAGTTCATTAAAAGTAAATGGAAGTTCTAGTGTTTCTGGAAAGTATTTATATTTCTTCTTATAAATTTCTTTTTAGAGTGTTTTTACTTAAATTAACAGTTCTTGAAACTTGCGTCAAAAATCTCACGTGGAAATCTCTTGAACTCGCATAGGGATCCAAACTGAGTGAAGATCGTTGAAGCGCTGTAGATTAAACCGCAGGAAAAAACCACACGCGCTAAATCGAAACCACAGGAAAAAATCCACACGCGATTAAACAAAAACACGCACACGCGCTGAAGTTCAACCGCGGGTAAAAATCCACACGCGCTTAGTCCAAGATGCGAGCACACGCGCTGAAGACAAACCGCGGGTAAAAATCCACACGCGCTTAGTCCAATATGCGAGCACACGCGCTGACGACAAACCGCGGGTAAAAATCCA